>NW_008238448.1:425940-479982 GCF_000691975.1 Corvus brachyrhynchos | reverse complement strand
ACCCTGTTGGGAATGTCCATCTGTTCTTCATGCTGATGAGGTTACGTGCCCGTAATTTCTTGGCTGGAGAAACTTGACTTATTAAATAAATTTTTTAAAAGCTTCTGTGACTAATAACAGCAGTTTGTGCCAGAAGAGGATGCTATCAATTTGGGAGTTAAAAAAAACAAAAACCAAGATGTCTTCGCTGTGGATCATTCAGCATCGAAGTGAATTTTTTTTACCCATTAAGATATTTTAACACTTTGGTATCTTATTCAAACTAATAATTGCATGTTTTGAGTATGCTAGTGCACATGTTCTTACAGCTGCTGTTCCCATGTGGGAAGAGCAGTGCTAGTAACACAGTCTCCCGCTGGGGTTATAAACCTTGCTATTACGTGTTGGGAGAATGAATTGCAAGGAGCTTATTTGAAGGAGGTACAGGTTGATTTCTACAAGTGAACTACGCTCTTTTTTTACTGTATCACCATGAGTCAGAAAGATGCAAAGTTTGTCAAAAGGTGGAAAGGTAGTCAGCTTTCTACAACCCATGAAGTAAATTACAGTTTCGGTATATAATTTGTGAAGTCAGTTCAGTAAGGGGAAAATAGAGGACAAATTCCAATATAAGATTGCTTACTATTAATTAGCAGTGATTATGAGTAATTAAGAGTAGTAAGAAGACGGGTACTGATATTTTTGAAGCATTTTTATTAGTTTTATGAGGTTTTCAAAGTCATTGCACATTTCTAGGGTCTGTCTTGAAAGTTATTTTCTCCTCTTATGACTCTCAGTATCATGAAGTCACAGGCACTTTCTTTACACTAATAGTGTGGAAGAAGAAATGTTTTCTTTGGTACTTATATTTTTTTTGTCATTTACAGTAGCCTGCCTAGTTCTCTGTTAGGAGTCATTAGGCAACATGCTGTCTTTTGTGATTTTTTTTGGATCTTGTAGCTTTTGTTTTGGAAAGCCAGCATAGCCTACCAAGTCCTCTTTATGAATTCAAGCAGAAGTTATTACATGAAGATTTGAATTAAGTCTTAGAAGTGAAACAGATATTGCTGAAATTCCTTTACACTTCTAGGGACATATAGTTAGGAAATATCAGGTGAGGAATAGGTCTTTTTGTTTATAGCTCTTGTTTGTTTTCTTTAATGTAGGAGTTTAGGTTAGTATAGAAAACTTGTGTTACGCTGTGTTTTGGCTTGATCCAGATCACGGAGAAACGTCAGTATCTGTTGCATCTGGTGAGTTAATAATTTTCTTTCCTGAGGAAGTACATGAGGAATACTCTTGAAGAATAAACTCTGCTGCAGCATACCATACAGTTATTGTACTTCTATGTAAGTGCAGTGAAACGAACGCCTCCAGTAACATGTGGAGGCATTTAATTATCAGAACCATTTGTTATTATTTGATTTGCTGTAAAGGAAAGTAGCAAGGAAAAAAAGCCAAAACCTTCCTGGGAAACCAAAAGCTTTTTAGATGTGTTTTGTGGTTGATGTTTCATGCTTGTTAACTCCAGGATTTGGTTTCAAAGCCCTTTTAATAGAAATGCTAATGGGATTCTTCTCCATCTTAGAGTATGCGATAAGAGATTTTATGTGGGAGAGCAACATGAGCTGCACAGGGCAACATACCATTCAGTAACCCTGTCCAGATTTCCATAGAGCTGGTGTTACTGGGATAGTATTTCATAAGACTGGGGGGAATGATTCCTCTCCAGTCATTTCTTATATGCTTGTTTGGGGCTTGTCAGTTTGCTGGCAGTCTGCTCTGGGAGCATGTGCTTAAACTTGTGCGTGTTCCCTAATAGCAAAAGTATGGATAGGCAAAACCAAAACATGCCCAATAACACACACTCGAGGTAGCTGCCTCCCTCACTTCTCACCAGTGAGTGAAAGCTCCCACCTGGAAACCTTTTTCTTCCTACCTGCTGTTGCAGTGATCTGCTGTAGAGAAACCAGGAGTCATTGGCTAAACAGGGTAGCACAGACACCTGCCCTGGTTTGATTGCAGAGTCCGGAGCTTCAGATGGGCCAATTTAACTTGTTTCTCGGGGAGATTCCCTATTACTGCTGGCCAGCTCCTGTTGATCTCTAATATGCTTGGATCCATTCATGGATTAGAGCATCTGAGAGGCATTGACAGGATAAAGGAGATGTGAGCAGGAGGAGCATGTTACCTCCTGTGAATCCTCCATCTAGTTGTACAGTCTCTTGGTCTGTCTTCAGTTTGTGACAGCTTATCTTGGTTGGTACTTAATCCTATGTGGATTATGCCACTGATGATGTCAAATCTTTGCTTTAAGTTTACCATATGGGTCTTTCATTTCCTTTATTTCAAATCTATAAGATGATGTTTCTTCTAGTGTCTCAGGTCCTTCTGGGGGTTTTAGTCTTACCCAGTGTAATTGTTACTATTATAAGTTAAATAATAATGCTGTTCTAAAGCTATTGTGCTATACAGTAGGTTATATTTCAAGCTGTGAACTTCAGCTTTCTGAGCAAAAGCTGATTTAAGTGACTCTAGGCTTGGAGTTAGTGGATTTTTTTTCTCTTCCTTTTGCTGTCACCCTACCAAAGATAAACCCTTGAGATGAACAACTAAGGTGAAGGAAAATGATCTAATAACACTTGTTGGTAATTAGTTGTAAAAATAGGTAGTACTCTGGATGTTTTCCTTAATTCTTGTTCATGCCAAGGCATCTTGCCAACAGGTTTCATTTAGATTTAGTAATTTCTGGTTTACATTGTTTATTTTCAATTGGAAATGCTGTAAATCCTTTTCAAATAATGTGTTTGACTATCTGATGCATTCCCATGTAGTATTAACATCAGGCATGGTCTCTCTAAACCTAATACAGCAGGAACTGCTTCCCCCGGAGGTGCAGAGAAGCAGAATTAGGTTTGAATGGAAAAATCAAATAAAGCTGAATTGAAAGGAAAAAGAATTGGCGTGAGTTTCTGAAGAGAGGGCTGAGTGTATTGTATTGTAGGCTGTACACCTGCTCAATTTAGTGGCTAGTGTAAAAAGGGCTCCTCAGTGTAGCATGGTACCTACCCCCACATTATACTGACCTGCCCTTCACAATCCTTAAAAGTGAATTTGAAGTGCAGCCAGTAGATACTGCCTTACTTTATTGTAGAATAGCCACCTAACATTTGACAGCCATTTTGCATTGTGATTACTACACATTGATTAACAGCACAGTGTCTTTCTGGAAGTATTTTTATTTTTTTAAGCAAGAAGTAAAGGAGATGTAGCTAGTCCTGGCAAGGAATACCACCTGCTGTAGGCCATCAGATGTTCTTCAGCAGTTCCTGAGTCTACTGGCCATCCATTCTGGTCCTTGCTCAGCCTGGCAGCACAAGGCAGGATAACCTGGCTCCACAGCAGTCGTTGCAGTGCCACAATGAACGTGTCACCTGTGATTCTGCAGTGTAAGTCCTGTGCAGGAAGGGATGCTGCCTTCATGATGAAGAGGCCTTGGTGCTGACTCTTACACAGGTGCTTGATTCATACCAAATCAGAGTCTGAGCTGATGCAGCTTTTCTTGGTAGATGAAGTGTGAAAATTACAGGACTTCAGCAGAGTTTAAAGGGTTGGAGATAAACTTCAATGCTGTTTTGCAGCCTCATATGCATTTTTTGTATGTTGATGGAGCTGCAGTTTTTCACCTTTTTTTCCTGATGGTTTTCAGTGGAAACAGCAACAAACTTCTCTTTTTGTTTTGTTTTCTATTGAAATAAATATCTCTCTAATATTACAGTGGCGATGAGGGAGAATTTTTCTCTGGGATGCAAAATCTGTATGTGACTCGTATATGGGTAGCATTAGACTGATGATTACAGAGGACCCATTTTCTGTAAAAAATGCCTTGAACAAAGCGTGAAACTTGATTCTGACTTTGAATATACACACTGGTTTTGTTTACTCATTCCTTTCAGAATGGCAGATTTTTTCTGGCTTACATCACTTAAAATGAAAATACAGTGGTAGATTATTAGATGACAGCTGTTGTCTCAAAATTCTATTCAGGACTTATTTTTTTTCTATCTGTACTTCATTTATTCTTGGCCTCTCAGTTAAGTATGAAGTTGTTACAGCATTGAGACTGGGAATCAATTCTGTGTGTCCCAGGTTTTGATGCAGTCCCAGTGTCAGGACAAGCAGGGGCCTAGAAAACTGTGCTCTCTTCCTTCTCTTCTGCTGTACCTCTGCTGTCTTTGTCCTGACATACTGAAAAATAGGGTGAAACAAAGCACTAGGGGAAGAGCAAAACTAAAGTAGGAAATCACAGTTCTAAAGCATATATTCAGAAGAATTTTAACACTGCGCCTATACTTTATTTCAAAAGTTTATAGATATGATCATATTGTTTTCCTTAGTGTTGCTCTTTCTGTAATTTCTTGTAAAGTCTTCATCTGTCAAACTGAACCCCTCAATGTCTCCATTCCTAAACAGGGCAATAAAAGACAGCTAAACTGTGATTAAATCAATATATTTTCCCTCTATTTGTATTTAGACACCCTTTGTATTTTGCTCAGGATACACATGGTCTTGGAAGAAAAATACAGCCTTTTTTGTTTCCTCTAGAATGCAGAAGATTACCATTCTTTTTGTAGAATGATCACTTTGTTTGTGAAGGGAGTTTGAGGAACAGGTAAAGTGACCTCTTGCAGCTTAGAAATTGCTCCTCTTAACACCTTGTGCTTTCTTCTTCTCTTGACACTCCATTTCTCTGGAATGTATCTGTCAGCAATTGCAAAATATGAATTTTCAGTTTCTAAAAGTTTAGTGAATTAATGTATTTTAAAAACCAAGATGCACTCTTAATATTAATTAGCTTTCTGTTTTTACAAATGCTAACAAAACAACTTCATGCTGGTTAGCAGGTCAAAAACTGTGTCAGCGGTCAGGAATGAATATTAGAGCCCTGTAGATAAAAATTACAAAACTAAAGTGAACATACAAGTAATAGAAATGGCCTTTTAAGTTTCCCAATAAACTCTTTTACTGTTGCCATTTGCAGCAGAGAAATACTTCTTGATTGCCCAGCACTAAAGTAGCAAAAGAGGCATGTGCTGATTCTTCTGCTAAATTTTTGATTTGACAGAAAAGCCAGGTTTTGCAGCCTACAACCTGCTTGCATTGCCTCTAATTGAGTTTTAAATGTTGCAGTCTGTTTCCTGCTGTAATGATGATTTATATCTTTCTGGTTAGTGAGCTTAGATCATTAGAGCATCCATGTTCAAGGGCTGCCTTGAAAAGCGCAGCAGTGCTGCAGTCCAGTGAAAAATTATCTTAAATGATGGTTTTTTACCCTTTTACTTAAAAAGGAACTTCACAGAATACTGTTCTTGTAAGTGGCAAATAAAAACCTCTGTTAAAGACAGAACTTCAATATAGAAAAGTATTTTGGCTAGTCAGGTGTGAAATAATCCCACAAATCATTATTATGAATGACCTACAGAAAGATGACAGGGTTAGTCCAGTTCTTAATGACTCTATCTTGTACTGCTTTTTCAGGGGTATGAGACCCCTTTTGCATTTCACAACATCATTAAAGCAAAGCAAGAAAGACAACGATATTTACTAACTTTGAGTACCAAACCACAAAGAAAACAAGCAGTAAGTGTTTATTTTGGTATTTTGTTCTCTTTTGCAAGCATTCTCGGAGGTGGTTTTTTTCTGAAATGAAACAATAGTTTGTAAATGAGATCTATGTGACTCAGTTTGCAAATGGATATAGATTTTATTGTGAAAGGACTGCTAGAATGCTAATAAGTTTCTTGGGTATACACTGCCCACAAATTTATTTAAATTGCAAAAATTTTCTTCGTTAGTTGAGTTAGTTTTATATAAGAGAGCTATTTGTATTCAGTTATATACAATAAGCCTGCCAGGAACAATTCTGAGACAAGCAGTGCAGGAAGTATTAAGAATCATTGCTCCAATGCAAATCGCATCTGATCCATACTGTTATCCATGCTACTACTGATAGCTTGATAAGAATGTGCGGTTTAAATAGCATTAAATAGATTTTTTATGGTTTTGTTGCTGTTGTTTGTTGTTGGGTTTTTTGTTTGTTTTGTTGGTTTGGGGTTTTTTAGCAGAGATACAAATACCTATAGGAGAACTTTGTTGTAACAATTTTAAAAGGGGAAAAAAAAGGAGCAAACTGCTTTCTGGACTTGCGCTATTTGTGCCTGGTGGAGAAGCCTTGCTAGACTGCAGAAGTCTGATGTAGCTTTGTTCTTTCAATTCCCCTATTGCTGCTCTTTGTTTCTAAGAGTAGATCAATGAGAGGGGCTCAAAGAAAGTCCTGAGTCCTTTCCTTCTGAAGCTCAGGACTGGAAATTGTTCCTTGCTCAGCTTGGAAGGGACAGCTCAGACACTTCCAAAATTGGAGGAGGATCTTCTAGACCCTGCCCAGATCCTTGGATCCCCTGTAGTTGCATACTTGGTCAGTCCTCGATGGAAGAGATTACAGTAATGTTGTCTATGGCGAGTTTCTAATCCTTGATCCTCTAAGAGAAATTGTCAAAACATTTCCAGAGTTTTAGGTCTTTTCTATGTAGCAGTTTCAGTGAGCCTTTAATCAAAGCTGAAAAGGTATTTGAAATTAACAAAGATGACTTTTCTCATGTATTTAATACCTAAAATAGTCTTTTAGACTTTTATAATTCTTAAACAAAGGACTAACATTCATATGTCTGTTCTTTGGTGGAAAACCTCAAGTATTTCTTAGCTGTATGTGCATTCTTTTGAGGTAAGAGAATTATTTGTTGGGGAGGGTTTATTTTTTTTCTTTTTATTGCAGAATTGTCTGTTGTCCGGGACAGCATGAAAAAGGAGAAAAATGGCTTGAAATCCTATTCTTTTCCACTTGCGTTATTTCATAACACATTCATCAGCTCTGCTTCCTGTGATGCATAGATATCCCTGCTTTGCTTGGTCACTAAAAAGACACACACACAATTATTTTCTTTTGTGGGTGATGATCTTCTAAAACCCAATTGCCTTACTTGTATGTTTTCTGAAGATAAAGTCCTGTCTTCACTGACTCATATTTATTTGTCACAATGATGTGTCTTCCTTTTTTTGTAAGAAGCTTCTGTTGATTTTGCTGCTTTTTTTTTTCTTTTATCACATGCTTTTCAGCTTTCTAGCAGTCTATTTATAGTAGACAGACTGTTGAAGGTCTTTATTGAATTTTCTCTACCAAGTTGAGTAGTAAATATTTCAATTTGAAATATAGATACACAAGAATATCATATAAAATTCTCAATGAAAATATAGGTTATAAAGCTTCTGTAGTACAAGAGAACTTTTGGATGCAATAAATACAGGTTTATGATCCAAGAGGTATTTTTTTTTTATTACTTAGCCAGATACAAGAGGCTGAAAAACAGACAGCCAAGCAATTTCTACAGTTTCAGTGAAGCACAGGCAAGCTCTAACAAACATACGAATACATTAGAATTGTATTGTTTTTATGTGCCTGAAAGGTTTCTGCCTTTAGGTCACTTCAAATAACCAGATTATTGCAGTCCAAAAGAGGAGCAAGCAGCCTGGAAAGTCCATGAAGTGCAAATAGCATATTTTTTTTCTTAGTACACATTTTTCACTTCACAGTAACAAATCCACAAGAGAACTATTTTCCGGAAATTGCTGGACTGTTGAGAGCCATGTTTGACCGATCCATTGTACTAACCATTACAAAGGAGAAGCAGCAGCAGCAATCTGTGCCTCATAAAGGAATGTATAAAGAGAGCAAAAGATTTTGTTTCATTAAGTCAAGGCAGCGTCTTCTTGGGAATAAAGCTTCTTGCCTGTTTGCAAGCAAGGAATAGAATAGCTAGAAATATGCATAAAAAATAATATAAATGGCATCAGTACAGAAGATACCAGGTTCACTATTCTTCTTGTGTAAAAAAGATGGTTAGTTAAGCTAGTCATTATAAAAAACAAAGGGAATTAGACATTAATAAAGAAATGAATGAATAGGAAATCTGAGTGGACTCATTCCTTGGAGTGAAGGTCTATTGAACTGAAGTTGGAGTTACAATTTCTTTCAGGGTGCTGGAGTCCAAACTTTCTGTCTGATGGTATGTGGATGGTAGTAAGCAACAATGTAAAATTTAAGCATCTGTAAGTATCAATAGACCTATACAGCTTTATAAATCCAGGGTAGATGCAGACATGATTGCTTAAAGACACAATGGAGTCTTGTGTGTTGGCTGTTTTCCTCACCAATTACAGCAATTTTGTTGCAAGACAATTAGTATCATTGCTAGATTTACTACATTGCCTTGACTGTGTGGGGAAGTTGACACTCTTTATTTTGCTTTTGGGTTTTGAGGGGTTTTTTTGGTAATACTAACTTTTTTTCTTGTTTTAGTGGATGTTCAGCTTCCCATGATATTTCACCATTTTGGTTGATGGTTTCATTGTTCTAGTGAAGGACTCTGGTCAGAGAGACTCATGGAGCTGCCTTGATAAGGGTCTGTGGTTTTGAGCACTTCCTTGGGTTTTTGCTTGACTCTGCTTTGTCAGAGGTCAGGTTGTCACCAGCCTGCGTGGGGTGGAACCTCACAGCCTGTAAGAGGTAGTGGTGTTTCTCTCTGAAATTTAGTGGTAATGAGGAGTTACAACCACCAGACAGATTAATAAAATGCTAGATGAAGAATTTCACATAAAAAAGGTACTCTGTAACTGTGAGCATTTCCAACTGGTGGTGAAACATTTCACCAGGAATGTTTTCATGGTTGTCGTTTCCTACAGTTATGAGCTGAATTTAAAGCTGCAGGAACTGCATGCTAGAGAGAGACAAGGAGATAAATGCAATTGTTTTAATATCATGAAAAGGATTTTTTTTTCTTCTTCCATGAAAAAAATAAACTAATCTATGGCTGGTTTGGGGGTTAGTATTGTAGGACATTATAGTTGGAAAGAACATTTTCTGTAATGACTTAAACTGATAATATATTTGGTATTAGCCAAAAGCAGACAATGTTCTTTCCGAAAAGTGAGTCATTCTAGGGAGCAAGAGAGTTAAAGAGGAAAGTTCTTCTGAAATAAGGCCTTAACTTCTTCAATCCCTGCATAAACATAGTGTTGTGTTTAAAAAAAAAAAAAAATCACCATTACCCAACTTGCATGGAATGGAAACAGGGAATGCTCATCTCTTATTGCCCCATTCAAGCATTATATTGTTGTGTGCTCTGATGGGATTGTGTTACATATAATTTGTATTATCTCTTTGGCTGGGGCTGATTCAAACAGCAGAGTTCTTTATCTTGCAAGTGCAAAGTGTAAGGTGTGGAGATCCTTGGATGGAGATACTGAATTCATATACACTTAAATCACATATCAAATGCCAAAGAAATCTTGTTTGACTGATAGACAGCATATTAAACACTCACCTCCCCTTGGAATGTCTGGTCTGTAATCATTAAAAATATATTTACTAACCGTATATTAGAAGCCTGAAAGGATACCATATTTGAGATTAGTGGTAGACTACAGACCAGAACAGTGCCATAAATGCCAAGTCAGTGTAACAGAATTTTTCTTCAGTTTTTTTCACCTGATACTTTCTTTGCAAGTTGGTGGCCTTTTCTTCTTACCTCTGTTTCTGAATAGCAGTACTCTCTTACCTCCCAGAACAATTTACTGCTTGTGATGTGGTTATTGGCTGTCTGCTGAAATAATACTTCTTTCCTGTCACTCCCTTCCTCTGACTTTTTTTTCCCCTCTTCAGCCAGACATTAGGAAAACAATTCTTAATATAGTGTGAGGGACTGGTTAGCTTGCTTGAGGAGCATAGTGCAAGAGCTAGCCCAAATCTGCCTGGCTGCCACCCCTGGTGCTACCCTGAGTCCTTTCTAACTTGCTTACACTCATTATGTGCCTAATAACAAGGTTATAGAAAGAAATATAATTAAGGCTATTCTGTTCATCAACATGACATCTTTGTTTTCATAATCATCATTAAGTGATAGCAGTTTGTTTCTGGAACTAGGTATTCTTAAACGTGTCTTTTAACCCCAACCATTCTATGATTCATGTTGATTTAGGATCAGCATATGGATTTAACCACCTACTCAAGATCATGTTTATGTTTTCATCAAGAGGAAATCAATGTGGTCAGCTCCTCCTTGCACTGGCTCTCCTAACTAATTATCATGTGAGCTTTTACCAGGACAAAAAATTACTTTGGAGAGCTTTCTCTTGAAAGCACCTTCCTCAAAGGTTAAGCATTTTTCACCAGAATTAGATTTGCATAAGACTTTGATTATGGAATTTAGATTCTATAATTTCAAAAAGTCATTTTCTGTGTCTTAAACTAGAACTGGGGAAACTTGCACATTGCTTGCTTTCCTTTACCTTATACCCATATCCTATCACATGAACACCCATAGTACAGAAAGGTTGGATTAAAGTAATGGCTCAAGCCCACTAAGATGGGTGCAAAAACTGAGATTAAAGGTCAGTAGGTCTTCACTGCTGGTTCTTTTCATTCATGCCTCTGAATATAGCCCAAATGCTGCACTTCACTGAATTTCTTTAAGCTAATTGTGCTGGCTCTTCCAACTCAGGATGCATTCAAGTGTCCATGTTGACACTGATGGTAGCTAATTAAGAGCACAGGAATTTGAGAAATATTATTTGTATTTTCCCTTCTGTTTTTGGGAAATACAGAGTGCTATAGATCCAAAGGTAACAAAGAAATATGTTTTTTTGTGACGAGCAGATGTTTGTTTTCCACTGATAAGACAAATCATTGCACTGAAGGAAGGAGGATGCTCTTTGTAATAGAGTGTTGCTTCTGATTCTTAATAAAACACTTAGTGGGGGTGGCATAAAGCATCAAGTACGGCTGTGATGGCACAGAATGAGGAAACTGTGACAACAAATGTTATCCCCAGGTGAAAATGGAAAACCTATGTTATCAGCCAACATGAAGTTTTTGTGATTGGGTGTTTAGATACTAGGCATTCATATACTGAAGCTTGACATGCTAATACTGCTACCTGTAAAATCTTGTAAGTTTTTGGGTACTTGGAAGGTAATTGGATTGCAGTCTGTGATGGTAACACCGCTCTGAAATTCTGCAGTAAGAAGAGCAAACAAGGATACTATCCGTCAAGCCCCTGTAAATAACTGAGGCTTTCTTTGGGCTTTATATAACTATCACTGTATCCATGTAATACTAGTGCCTGTGTTTTAACTTTACTGGGGCTGGGTTTTATGAGAGAAATACTGACTGTAGAGAAACCTGTCCCTAAGAGCTGAATTAAATTATCAACAAAAAAAATTATCCTGTTATTTCAGCTTCTCCTCTTCAAAAGCCCTTTTTTCATTTTGCATTGTTTCACGTTCCCTAAATTTCATTTGGAGCATTGTGTTTAAAGCCAGGCTGTGCCTACTTTTTCTGCAGGATCTACCTTCCTCCTTGAAAGGGCTGTCTGCTTCTGGTGTACTGAATTCGATGCAGCATTATAAAGATGCATTGTTCCCTCTCAGGCTATCCCTGCCTTCCTACTGACTGAACCTGTAACCTTATAAACTGTTAAAATTCCTTGGGCCTTTGTTTTTGTACATCTGTAAAACTGAGGATAAGAGAGTTTTCCTATTGCTATAAATAACCTTGATCACAGGATATGAGCTGGAAATCCTGACCCAAACACCAATCAAGCACTTTCCTCACAAGTAATCCTTCTGATGGGGTTATTTGTGGAATGTGCCTTGCTCCCTGATGCTAAGAGTGCATTAACAGGAGATAATGACAGTATGCTTGCTTTTACATTTGGTAAGGAGGATGCTCAGGGGCAGTGCTGACCGTGGGAGGGTGGCAGGGGAAGAGCTGGTTGTTTCCTGGATGGGTATGGGAATGAATACTGTTTTAGTCCTGTCACGTTTTATTTCTCCCTCTGTGACCTAATTCAGCACCTTCTGGTATATGTGATGAAAGCAGCTACCTCTGTTGATCTTGGAAAAAAAGATCTGTAAAATATTCACTAGATTACCATCCCCTTTCTACTACCTCTCTGTTATGTGGCTTTGACCTGGAATTGAAAATTTTCATTTGGCACCTCACTGCTATAATACCAACTTACTCTTCTGAAAAATTCAGCTGGGGTAGGGTCATGGAGAGAAGGGATTTTTCTCTGCCAGTGTAGGTTTTGCATTACTTGGTAGAGCCTGTTTCCTGAGTCTTGTTTCCGGTATTTTCTATATACACAAAGGCACTCCTCTGCTTGCTAGGCTTATGTACCTGGTTTTTATTTTGTTTCGAGACACTGCAAATAATATTGTGATGTGAAAAGTAATATTGTAGAGCTATTTTTAAAATCTTTGTGCTGAAGGTATTTTTCTAGGCTTAGCATTTTGAAGGGCTTCTGCCACATGGGTTAGGGTTTGGGGTTTTTTTTGCTTCCTTCTTGACCAGAGAATATTAATGACTGTTGTCCTGAAGGTCTTTTCTGATGTGATGTTTTCCCTTCTCTACTCTTTTTCACTCTGCCTCTTCAAATCAAGTGTCATTAATTTGTTCTAGCCTTCAGGGGATGGTGGGAGAAAACTGACTCCTATTAGAAGGAGTGAGCGTGGGTGATCTTTACAGACACTAGAGTTGCAAGTGTTGGCAGAGCAGAACACGGTATAATGTCCTCATGTGTTGCACAGAAAACAGATTTTCCCAAGATGCTCTTTGCCTTTTTTTTTTCCCCTCTATGCAAAGAAGGAAAGTCAAATTACATTGGCAAATGTGGCCTTGATGCTTAATTTGTGGTTTCTTTTGCTGTACCTGTATGGTTAATGGTTTCTGGTTTTATCTTTGGTGAACCAGGCCTCTTTATGAAAATACGTAATTGCAGTTTTTTGTTAATGCCAGTTCACTCTGGTAGTATAAACTCATCAATTTGCATGCAATGATTGAAGGGAAAAGATAGATGAAAGCCTATTATAATCACGTTAGATAACCAGATATGAATATGAATGAGATCATGCTTCTTTTGGAAATAGAGCTGTGTTGTTCAATAGACTTCGTATAACAAACATTTATATTAAAGCCCATTATGTTGAGTCTTATAGTTGTTTTCTTAGGGCAAGTTACTTAGTGAGCTGTCTACATGATTCTGACCTTAATTTAAGTAAGTAATGAAGTCTGCAAGTTCTTTAAACGTCTCACAAACAGGAACAGAAATGCATGGCAATGAAACAGTAGTGTGTGTGACTTAACCAACCACAAACCTTGTGTCTTGAGCTGTCCTTTAGTGAGCAGAGGCAAATAAAAACTTCTGCAGTTTCATCTTTTATTTTGTACTTCTTCCTTCTTGTTCTCCAGGAAATAAGGAAGAAAATTGCTCTTTATTTAGTGATTAAAAAAAAAAAAATAGTGGAATAAAGCTGTGGCATTCTGAACATTTCATATTGCTATGGCAATACATAATGTTCCTCGGGTACACGCTTGCATACAAAGCTCATTCAAGCGGTAAGATTGTGTAATTGAAGACATGTGACCCTTATATGTGACTTCGTTACTAAATTTTGAGGAAAATCAGAGCCTTCTGGTTAGTAGTTGAACCCTTCAAAAACAAGTAGTAGTTTTCCTTGAAGCACCTGAGAATTTCATGCATATAGCTCTTGTAGTTGTTTTCCCTCGTATTTATAAGTTTTCTGAGGAAGCCCAGTCTTTGATGACTCAGCTACAGAAGTTGGTCCAGTTGATTTTGCTTTGCCTTTGTCCACTGTAAGTACTCCTTCCTCACTTGGCTTCTTCACTTAGCCTTTTGTAACTTTGCATTGCTTCAAACTGCTTGCCCGGAGAAATGTTTAGGACATACTTCTCATTGGACATGCAGCCTCTTTACCATCTTACTTTGTAAATCTGTACAAATGACCAGCCACAAGTCTGCTTAGACACGTGCAGGTTTACATCGTGC
The DNA here is from genome assembly GCF_000691975.1 of Corvus brachyrhynchos. Lineage (NCBI taxonomy): Eukaryota > Metazoa > Chordata > Aves > Passeriformes > Corvidae > Corvus > Corvus brachyrhynchos. The sequence continues at coordinate 466,042 of NW_008238448.1, read as the reverse complement.
AATCATTTCTTTGTCTGTCAGGCTTTGTAAGTACGAGGTGTCTTTGAAAAGCAGTAAGCTCTTGGAAGCATGTGCTCACTAATGGAATGGTAAGCTACTAAATGCTTCCAAAACATTATACAAAGCAGCTTCCTTTGGGATTTGCAGTCTGCATTCTGCAGTGTAACTCAATAGGGTGTTTTTCTCCCTTAGGTTTTTTTATATTGTGTGCTGCTTTGCTCAAGCACAGTCTTTTGGAACTCAGTGCAAAAACATCCCTAGCTCAGTGAATGTAAAGAACAAGTTGTCAAGTGATGGATATTATTTTTTTTACAAGATGTCTTTGCTTGATTGTTGTTAATTGTCATACATGTATGAGTTTGCAAAGGTTGCTTCTGGAGCTGGTGATAGTGTAGCATATCTGCTCCTAATACCTGCTGGTATTTGAAGACAGCAATATAATCTTGCGATACATTGAATGAAAATTCAGTTGAAACTGTAATTGTATTTTACTATCAGACTATAATGTAACACCAATTAAGTATATACCTGATAAATGAGAAAATAAGTGCGGCATATCCAAACTGTTGCAGATAGAAAATTTTTGAATTGACACTGTTTAGTGTGCTGTGAATATAAATTTTGTTCTTAATATCCATTTGGAGTGGGAAGCCATACAGAATAATCTTTGGACTGAGTTTGTATGTAGTGAAGAGCATTTAGTTATCCGAAGGAAGGTATGTGAAGAGCATTCACAGACTTTTTATTTGTGCCAATAGACACTGCACTCTAAATCACTGTTTTACCGCTTTGTCGTCTATAAATAAACTGGAAAACACACTGCTCAGCTTTGAATTTCCTTCACTGTTAGTACCTCTTGAAATCAGTGGTTCCTGTTTCAGTATTGCTTCTTCCTTTGACATAAAGAGAAATCCTCGCAGTGAAGCCATCAGAAACATAATTTAATTTGTATTAGGATGACAAAAATACTTCTTCTGTGTCTCCCCCATGTCCAGTTTCTATTTTTGTTACAAAATGGTATTTTATAGACAGTTAAAGTAGAAAAAACCTGCTGCTATAGGTTAAGTAGTAGATCAAAGTACCATCATAACAAGTAGAAAAAGCTGCTCAGAAACATGATTTCTCAGGAATCGCAAGGGCAGTCCTGGGAACTTGAATCTTGTGAAGGGGGCCTATGTCTTCCCTGAAAACTTCCTCAATGGAGATAAATTTCTAAGGAGTCCACAAACAATTAGTGTTTCTCAAACTCTCTGATTGTAGCAACAGTTAATTTGTTGGAGATCAGGCTATTAGTTTCAAATAACTTTAAAATTTCTTTACATTTGAAACATTTCTTGTGTGTTGTGCCATGCTGGAGCTTGCTGCCTTGAGAGTTTAGGTAGGGTGTCGACAGGCTCAGAGAGACAAATTCTTAAGCAACAAATTCAGTGCCTGAACTGATCCCTGGAAATAGTAAGCGAGTAGAAAAAGTTGCCCAGCTGGCAATTTCAGGGTACAAAGGAAGTTGTAAAGCACTGTGTAAATTCAGCAGCACTGTCTTTTCAGGGGAGAAAAAATTGCTGTCAGATTACTTTGTTATTATAAATTAATGAGTGTAAAAAGGCTGTGACTTGACGGCACTTTCGGGAAATCAGTAATTTTGGAAAGCATGTGAATTCCTCCTCTGTTGGTTTTTTTTTTTTTCCTTTTTTTTTTTTGTATGAATGCAGCTGCTTTTAATGTTAATCCTGTGCACATAGGAACCATACTTTATGTTCCCTGTGTTCATAGTTGAAATCCATAAGTACATTGATCCTGGAGATCTTCATTAAAAATGGAATTTCCTGCTTCACTGTGATGTGGATTTTTTTGTTATTATTTGATGAAAAAATGTTCATACCTCTTTGCATGTGTTGTTTAATATCAAGAGCTCCAGTACTAAAAGAGGGTCTGTGCAGCTGTAAGGAAACAGGATGTGTCTGGCAAAATTGACTGGAACAACAGATTCAATGCTAATGCTTGTGAAAGAGTAAACCTGAATGTAGAATAACTAGTGTGCTTTTAATTATTTTTTTCCTGTAACAAGAAGGAGGAAGTTAGTGGACTTAGCAGTGTGGAGTGGATATGGAACTTCTCCTGTGCACTCTTGGTGGGATGGTGCTGCAAGTTCTTTGTTACTGATATGAAGCTGCAACATGGCATGAAGACTATGACAGTTATTGGCTGGTGGATGTTTCTGCCTTTATGAATGGAAATATAATGCTGGATCTCTTTTGCCTCCACCTAATGAAAGATAAAGCCCTGATTCAACTGCCTGGGAAATCTTCCAGATCTGAGATTCATAGGAATTTAGAGTTGGAAAAGAAAGGTAGCAGAACTATAGCTTTAGAAGCAGTTGCAGTTCTTTTCAAACTATAAATGGAGCATAGTACTGTATGCATGCAAAGTTGCCCCTTTAATTCATTTGTAAATCAGGCTATTCATCAGAATCTGAGTACATGGATTTTACATTGCAAGGACATTTCAAGCCTATACATGCAAACCTGGAAAGTGTAAAGTCTGTAAGGTATACCATCCTTTTCCAGGCAAAATACTAATTGGATTAACTGTATGTAACATTGTAGTTTTCCAGTAGGAACTCTGGGATTTGACCATAATAAATTAAACCTCAATGCTAACTCTTTATTTTGAGCATCTTCCTCCCTCTGCTTTTACCTGCTGATTTTAAGCTTCTCTTTTGGAACTACTTTAATTGACAAGGTTAGTTTTAGCACTGGGCTTTTCAGCTTTCCATCTTTCGGGGGGTTTGTTTTGTTTTGTTCTTCCTGGATATCTATTGCTAAGTATAAAAGAAGTAGGCTGCTCTGTGCAAAGTGCCTAGAATATCCATCAAGTACCCATTTTCAAGACCAATTCAGACTTTTGCCACTTGTGGGATTGCAGAGCTTTGCACTTTTTATTTCTGTCCTGTTCACTGATTTGCTCATTGCTTTTCTAACTTGTGACAAATTCAGGGACATGCAGCTCCTTGCAGAAAGCTTTCTAACCTTTCTGGTTTCTCTGTAATGGCTTCAGTGTATTTTCCTGTTTATGTCTGCATACCAAAAGAAAAAAAAAAGTCTAGTTTCTTTGTGCTTTAAGTGAAAGTAAAAATGTTAAATCCATTTTAAAATCTTTCAGTCTTGTTCAACTTCAGGTTTTTGCAGTTGGAGCAAATGGGGGCGGGCGATAATTGGTAGAGCTGTACAGTTATGTAACTAAAAGCTTTTCTGCTGGAAGTTAGGAGAGCAGATTGCCTGGCCATCAAATCGCAACACGTGTTTTTAACTTCCCACAGTGTCCATGCAGAGGAGTACAGTCAAGAAGTGTATATTGGTTTGGTAGATTAATGTGTTCAAATAAAGATGTTACAAAAAATTTTTCTTTGGGGTACAAACATTTTTTTTAGAGAAACAGTGGTGGTATTATACCACTTGGGGATTTAAATAGTATTTATTTTTCATAATTAATGGAAGATATTATTCTTAGGTTGAAATTGTAACGCTTGATGGCATTTAGCATGAAAGTTGTCATCTAAAACTCAGTGGGGAATCAACTAGTAAAAAGATTATATGGTGTATCACAGTGGTGATAAGATAAAATATGCTATTTTATGGGGAAAATATCATGTTACTATCACAGAAGAATGGTCAGCTAGCCAGCAATCATGAATTGTGTCACCACTTTCATAAAAATATTCATGAAAGCAGTGACTAAGGTATCAGTGGGTTTTTTCTGTACCAAGAGGGTGGGTGAGTGGTGGGTTTAATTTGGATGGGGGTTCTTTCTGGCTTTTGTATTTAGTTTTTTTGATAGAATGACACTATATGGATCTTATTATTAGTGTATACATTCAGGGAAAAGCGATACACATATAAAACTATAATGTGAACTGGACTGAGATGAAAGACAATCGCGTATGAGCACTTTGCACTGCGAGTTTGTTGGACTTGGTGTTGCAGCTGCTGTATATAGTCCTTTTGTATCTATCTGAAGTTGTGACTTCAGCTTCTCCATGGCATCTTGACAAATGTGAGGTTTGCTTATCTGTGGTGGAACAAGACTGTTACCTGAAAGAGAGTATCTGAGTTCTACTTAAGGTGGGCTGCTGCTGCGAGACAAGGCCCATCTTGGACTCTTGGTTTTATTCAGTAACTTCAAAATCACCCTTACAGTGTGAAAATCTTGTTTGTTTGTTTGTTTTTTGGGTCACTGAAGGGAAAACCAGTCTAAACTGATCTCAGTACCAGTCAGGGCTGTTAACATCACCTTTGTTAAGGATCATTGCCATAAAAACTCTGGCCTTGACCCTAAATGGGATGTGCATGGGGGAAGTTTTCTCTTGAGCAGAGGAAACAAAGTAAGGCAAAACTAAGCAGATTTTGACACTGCACTCTTAGTTAGGCATCCATGGGGTTCTCCAAAAGCGTTCCTTCCTGCAAGTGCTTGAAATCACCCCACCAGGGAGCTTGCAGTTTCACAAGAGGGCAGAGTCAAACTCTTGCCCCTAAGGCCCAGTCAGAGACATCCTGGCTTAGCCCAGGCTGCGTGTCAATTGTGCTTGGTCTGTCACATTTACTGGGGCTGCTCTTTCTAGGGAAACAGTCTGTTAGATTGACTTCATTGCAATGAAGTTGAACAAATCATAATTATGGGAGGTTAAATAAAGGGGTAGAGGTTAAAGCATGAAACACCATTGTCCTCTTGTGTAAGGCATGGTTTGGGAAAGCAAGCAGGATGTTTTTCCATTCAGAAACCAGAAGTCGGAAATGTGTTGGTTTAACCAGGCGTACACAGGACAGGTATGCTTTGCATTTTATGGGAAGGCTATTGCTGTTCCTCTGGGTTTAAGACTAGGAAAAATAGAGGAGTAATTTTAAAAGAAAGAGTAACCTTGCCTTGGTCATGTTCTCTTTTTCAGGGTAGCTTTGGTTTGTCTTACTGCTGTTGCCAGTATTGTGAGCTTTGGTGGCGGTACCAGGAATGGACAGATACCTATAAAAATAATTATAGACCAGATGTACCTGATGGCTCTCCCTTAGTTATTTGGTAGTGTTTTGCACACACATATATGGATGTACATCATAGAAAACAGCTTCTGCTGGGCCAGCTGCCAGTCCTCAACCACTGTTTAACTAGTGAATGATACACAGAATTGTCATAACATGTCTTGTAACACAGTGACTTTGGATTGTGTGTGCCTAAGATGATTTTTGCATGGTGAATCTAAATATTGCTCTTCTTCTCTTCTAGTTTGTGGAGACATCCATGGTCAGTTCTTTGACTTGATGAAACTGTTTGAAGTGGGAGGTTCTCCTGCCAACACGCGGTACCTCTTCCTGGGGGACTATGTGGACAGAGGGTACTTCAGCATTGAAGTAAGTTTCTAATTTCTGGGTTTGGGTGCAAAACTGCTTGCAGCATGCTATGTATATTTACCATCATATCTTAACTAGTTCAGGAATACTGAGGCTCTTCACAGATACCATGTTGATGTTGCTGGTGTTGTTTTTATAAAGATTGCTTGGAATCCAGCCAAATCCCACTATATCTGTGCTGGAAAGCTGACACAGAATGGTGCTAACTAGTGGCCATCTAAATATAGCACAGAAGGCATCGTGCTCTGCAGCTTGGAAAGCTGAACAGCCTGAGTAGACTTTAGCTATTAGAAGAGACATAACAGAAAAAAATAAACCCATGACCCATAGTTTAGTTTGACTTCTAGGTTTATTTGATCTGAGTTTCCTGGATGTGAAATTTTAGGAGAATGGCAGGACTAGATGAGAGGTAAATGGGACAAAAAGCCAGCACACAGCATGCTGTGCTGGAGAGAATGAGTAAATTCTGTTTAGATATGGCATGCAGGAGTGCATGGTCTCTGGCTTTTGATGCAGCACTTGAATCCACAGAGAAGTGATGCACGAGTGCGCTGTTGGTGGTGCTGAGATCTGGTGTAGTCTCCAGGTCAGGCTGTAGAATGTGGAGGTCAAATGGCATCTTTAGCTGGCTGGTGAAAAAAACAGTATGCTGTGCAACCTGCCAACTTCGACTAGAAGTGAGTCAAATACCAAGCCCAAATCTGCTGTTCCAGTGCTCATAAAGCAAACTAGATTTTTTTCTTCTGTCCTGTGTTACTGTTTGATTTTACAAAGTGACAAGATGAAATGCACCACTATTGAATAAAACTGGATGTGGATTTGTTTGTCTAGGTTATAGTTGATCCAGTCATTGAACAGTCAATCAGAAACCCTTGCAGCAGCTCTTGAGCTACAGCTTGACTGTTTCTGTGAAAAGTTCACACTTGAACTCCAAGTCAGGGCAGAATGCCCATTACCTGTTGGAAGCAGTATAGATCCTATTGACTAGATCAGATGGCATCATGTGAGAACACATAACACTGCTGTTTCATTCTACATCCCACATTGAAGTACACTGTTGCCATATTGGTATAAAAGTATATAAGGCCAAGCAGCTGAGTTGTTTATGTGTTTGGAAAATGGATCAGTGCGTTATCTTGTCAGTGTTATGCTTATACTATGAAGTTTCTGAAAAATCAGGTTCAGTAAAACTACTTTTGCTTTATTAGTTCATTTTAAAACTTAATTTCAAGTGTTAACAGAATCTTTTGGCACATTTTACAAATAGAAATATGCTATTCCAAGTACAGATGCTCTAAAAACTTAAGAATTGCGAGGTTCTTTAGCCCACCTGCTAAAAATCAATATAGCCAGGATTTAGTCTCATACTGAAGTCAGCACTTTGATCATTATTTTTTTGAGCTTGAGTTCACGATTTTCTTGAGAACTGATCCACAGTGAGCTGTGAGCTAAATCATTGCTGTGGATTACCATGCCGGACTGTTTGGAAGACTGGGAAGGGGGAGCAGGGGGAACTTCACAGACTTAAACCATTGTGCAGCTCTGTCTTGAACTAACATTTTTGAGTTGTGATAACCTCATTTGTATCTCCTGTAGTCTTCAATTGAGACAAGATGTGTCTGGAAGAGGAAAGTTTTGTCTTGACTTCTATGTATGTAGGCTTATAATAAAAGAAATATAACAAATGGATTTGCTACAGCTTTCAAGTGCATCTCTGACAGTTTACCCAAATCTGTTCAGGGCTATTACCAATTAAAGAAATAGCAAGCCATAGAAAACAAAGAAAATTGCTTATGTGTATTTAGGGAATAGTCCCCTTAAAAGCTCTCATTTAGCAACCTGTGCATACATACTAAGCAAATTGTATTCTGAATTCACTTTTTCCGTTCAGGAACACTCCTTTTTCACTGGAAGCAGTATTGGCTTCTGCCAGCACCAAGGAAATACCTCAGCTGTCACTTTTATATTATTTTGTTTGTATGTAAGGTTCTCAAATCACTGCTTTTTTTTTTTTTTTGGTCACATAACTTATTTTCCCCACCTGTCACCTTGATTAAAGAATGCCTTTGAAAGGGAAGGTAAGTTTCTGTTTCGTAAGTGTATTTGGATGTAGAGCTGTGCATTCAGGCATGAACTCAGCACAATAAGTAGTGACAAGGAAAGGAAAATTGTGAAGAATGCAACTTGGCATTTAGAGGGGGAGGATGTTTTTGGTGGAGAAGGGAACCTGAGTACATAGATCAGGCACCAACTCTTGTTGGTACTTTGTGCTGGGGAGGTCATGCTGGTAAACAGCCCTAGCCTCAGCTCATACCATGTCAATCACATACTGAGCTTTAGTCCATCAATCTGCTGGCTCCCCTTTCTGCTATGGAGACATGAGACTATTGCAGTTCTGGGGTCTTTCCAAAGGAATTAAGTAGCCTGGTCCAAGATACTAATCATGAGTAATAGAAGCTTTAAAAAAAATTCCCCTTGAGTGTCATGTGATCTCTAGTGTAAAAGTGACACCATTGAGCTTAGACCGAGCTGAGTTCTGATAGTGGGCGAGATAATCCTTCTCTGTGGGCTGCAAAGCATTTGGGATTCTTCTGGATGAAAGGTACTACATAATGCCAGCTATTATCATTAAGAACAGAGAAAGAAATTGCATAAGGTAGGTGGAAGGCATTTGATAATTCAGAGGGGAAAAGACAAAAGTATTTGTATAAGGCACTCAGCAGAAATGTCAGTCCTTGCCCTATGGAGCTTTTGATCCAAGGGCTCAATTCTTCGTGTGCATGCTCCATTTTTACTGGTTAGCTTCACTGCTTGAAGGGGGTGCGTGTTTTGTGTCTCTTCTATTAGTTCTAAGCAACAAGTCAAAGGATGAGAGACTGATAGAGAGCTTAGAACAGGCAAAATTTAAAAATGTCTAATTGTAGGTAGAATGAGACGAGGTTTCTTGCCACAGACGGAGTCTTTATTCCGTATCTGTGTTCTCTTTTCCATTTGACCTTTTGGCAGAGCCTTGGCATTTATTCACTTAAAATAACAAATTTCTGCAATTTAATATGGTGCATTTGTTTCCTTGGCTATATAACTGATAACATTTCCCTCTTGTGCTTGTGCACTGTTCCAGGGGTTTGACTCCAGAGGAGAAGAAACCCTTTGGTTTTCACTTTCAAACAAGTTTTATGGTCATGGAGAGTAGAAACCCAAATGATCAAAACAGAGGGCTGTTTTTATATCTAAAGAATAGTTAGAGCATAAGTGGTTCTGCAGGAATAGGTTGTAAGGGAGAATGACTAATCTCTTTACCTGAGTCTGAAAACACTTTTTTGAAAGGCAGACAAATGCTCTGCAGTGTAGGGAGGAGTGTACATGTAGACTGTATTTTCATCACAGTCTTAGAAAAATTACAGAGTAAATACCAACTATAATGCATTAATAATAATATGTAAACCAACTGTTGGAATTATTTTCTTGCTCAATCCCATATAACAGCATACTGGCTTATATGTCAGTTGACCATCATAAGGTATATAGTGATCATTTTTGACAGAGGAAAGAGTTAAAATACGGAGAATTAAACCAATGTTCAAAACTAACAAAACTGGAGTTACGTTTTAAGATTCAAAACATGCATACGCTTCCCTTCCTGAATGCAAAGACTGAAATTGCAGATGGTGAAACTTTTTATGGTATTTCCAGCAAGAACAAAGTGAGATATTTGGAGTGAGTCTGGAATTTGACTGCTGGACCTTGCACCAATTAAAAAAGCATTGGGCAGTCGAGATGCTTCTTAACTCAGGGAACTGTTGGAAATTACTTGGTCTCTTTAATGAAAACAATTATATATAAATATATTAATGTTAGTAAACTGTGGGGGAAGTTAGTGCTGGTGAAGTTGAGTGTTCATTATCTCTCAAGTCTCTGTGAAGATTTGAGGACTTAATCGGAAGAATAAACACCTTTCTGCATCCTCTATTACTGTAGTATGTTAATGTTTTCCAGTAAACAGCTTGATTTAAAATAGTTTGGGCTTGTCAGGAATAGTTCACCAGTGAAGTCAATAGTTTTTTCAGTTCTTTTTAAGCAAAGAAAATCCTAGGACTTTAATTATCCTGAATTTCCTTGCCCTTTTCTTTTATAGACCAGTAGCAAATATCTTGCTTCATAGCAACAATTTGTGTCTTGTGAGAACTTTTTTTGTATGGCAGTGCTCCTCAGAGCTGTGAATATTCAGTAACTCAGCAAATTCAGATTTTTTTAATATATATTAGATTCCCAGACTGGCACATCTGTTTGTGTCAGGGCTGTCCTTGCAGCTTGACTGGTCCTGTGCCAGCTGTTCCCAGTGTGAGTCCCCAGCATGCCAAGAGTCCCTTTTGGCTGCAGGGGGAGAAGATGTGATGGCACCATTTCCCCTGCACTGGTGCCATCTCTGTGTGGGACCCATCTTCTCAGAGAACAGCTGTGGCCAAGACACAAAGTCCAAAAAGGAGAGGTAGGAGCCACCACTTAGAAAGTACTAGCTGTAAGAATTAGAGTAACATTTAAGAAAAAGAATTTCCTAGTCACTTCTTGGTTGAAAAAGAGGTACTTCTTTTTGGATATTTTTTTATCTTTTCAGATATTCTTTTTAAAGACTGAAATGGGAGTAATGTGGTCTAAACATCAGCAAACAGTATATTGCGATTTTGCTCCTAGTTGTAGTGAAAACAATATAACTTTTTCTTTATTTGCAGTAGTGTTCAGAATTTTCTTTGTCTGTGCTCAAGGGATAGTAGTTCAGAAATGGCAGTAAGTTGCATCTTGTGTGAGTATTCTGGTTACAGCTGCAGTGTATCTTTATTTGTCTCTGAAACCATGTCATAATAGTCATCCCAGTAGCGTGAATGCAGCTATGTGTGTTAAAAGGTACATGGTTTCCATTGGGATAGTTACTCCATTTTAGGAAGCTGTATCTGTATTAGATACTGTGATGGTATCATTATTTCAGTGCACTTAAAAGTAATGCAATTTAGGTGAGGTGTGTGTGTTAGAGAGTGCAGGAACTATGCCAGTTCCACAGGTCACAGAGCATAAGTGGGGACCTTAGCAATGTGTGGCTCAAATTATCCTTTCAAGTATGAATTACCTCACACTTACTCACACTTTATTTCATCTGCTGGAGGAGTGCCTAGTGCTGTCCATCATTTGGAGGGGGAGTTCATCTTTTGTGGCCCCTGTAAAGCCACACAACTGCATCTCTCTGTTCCTGGCACTACTTGTGCCAGAGCACCCAGAAGTGAGCACTGTGTTGCAGGTGGTGCTGTGGTAGCACTCGAGTGGCCATGGTGATGATTGTTCAAGGCTCCTTGTGTTAATCACATGATTTTCGATGCACAGAAGAACTGTGGGGCCTTTGGTTTTCCTTTTCAGGATGGGCTAAGATGCGGAATGGTGCAAATGCTAAAATTCAGCATGCCAACAGAGTTAAATCCCAAGTCTGTTTTGAAAGTGTGGGCCTTAGGCTTACACAGTGCTTGATTGCACAGACCTTTTCTTTCTTGAAGCTGAGGCTGCCAGAACCTCAGCAGGAGGTTGACTCAGCTTGACTATGGGAGCTGGGAGGTGGACAGATTACCTCTTTGTTACAAACTTCACATATCTGCTATTTCAACAGCTGGAAGGCACTAACCAAGTGAGCAGGGTTTTGAGAGCCCTCAGTTAAGGGCTGTAACTTTTTTCTATAAATAGTTTTTTTGATAGGATGAAATGAAACAGGCAAAAAATACCTTACAGATGTCTAGATCGCAAGGTCCCCACTGAACATTTTGCATAGAGTTACAGCAGAGCTGGTGTTTAGTATGTTCTTAATGAAAAAGTTGAAGGAAAAAAGGTGTTTTAAAATTTTATGACTGGGAAGCAGTATTATGAAATACTTAAAGACTGCAAGCTCAGGTTTTCAACAAGGCAAATTTATCATAAATCTTTTGACTTTGGTAAGAATTATGATATGCAAAGTACAGGCAGGAAAAAATCAAAACCAGAATGTTTGCTCATGTTTGGACACAAGGGTTTTTTGTATGTAAATGACTGTAAGTTGAAAAGCCATGAAAATCACTGCCCTCATATTTGCTGTTTAGTTTGCCTTGGAAAAATAAATCTGCTAATTAGTTCTTATTTACTATTACAACCTTACTTCACTGGACTACTGAAAAGAAAGGGGAGAGAATTAAAGTAATCATCTAAACAAAATAAACCTTTGATATAGTACTACTGAAATCAACACAAAATGTGAATTGGTGGGCTTATGTTGCTTGAATAATGGCAGAGAAATGCAACTTTCTGGACTGTACTGATTCTCTGTTATCTTCTGTCTGCATTTAATGAGTACTTCAGAGGAAGCATAGAAAAAAAGAAAAAAATAAACCTGTGATAAGCAAACGTAGAGACATCAATGAAAGCAGGTACCTAATGTCAAAAAGATAAAAATTCCATCTTTCCTTATTTTCCCTGCTTTGCAGATCTGGATAATATTTTAAGTTGCAGAGTGCTTGTTTTAATCTTGCCAAAGCTTTAGGAAAATGAAAAACTTAGTTACGAGGGCAATGTAAACCACCTTTTTTTTTTTTTTTTTTTTAAATGTCATTTCATGTAATCAACAATTGTTCTTTTCCAAAGGTGTTTTGGCAGGATTAGAAGCTCTAAGGTAACTTGGATATGACTTTAAAAGCTGGAGCTTTTCTTGCATGGATGTGGGTGTCACTTTAAACTTCTTGTCTCACAACATTTGCATCAAATTTTTTGCATTAGTAAGTTTAAAGAAGTGGAAGGTTCTGGAAATTCTTGGGGGAATGAAGGAGTCATCATCAAAGAGACTGAGAACTGCTCTGATGGTGTGGACAAGAGCAGGTTTCTTGCCCCATTGGAGTGAAACCCTCAAACTCAAGTCTGCTGGAGGTTACACAGAGACAGAAGACTTTCCCCAGGCACACCCTTTGTTTTGGGCCACAACACATGATTCCTGTGACCTAACACCACAATTCCATGCTGGATTATTTTAGCATGATTTCCCTGGCATTCTGACATCTCTTCTCGCTTTGTGCAGTGGCAGTAGCGCCAGGGAGGCGGAAGAATTGGCATGAGCTGGGAGGCCTTCTGTGTGTTTCTAAGGGGGAGAATTAGTTTTGCCATTCCTGGAGTATATTGCCTGTGGTTTTGGTGTTTTCCTCTGGCTCTAGAACCTCTGAGTAGACGAACAGAAATGACAGATAAAGAACAGACAGAGCATTCAGATGTTTACATGTAATAAATTCAAGACAATGAGTAGTAGTATAAAACCCCTGCTGCTGTGTGATTATCTATGGATAGTGTGATCACAAACATTAAAATGTTGAATCCCTTCTTTTCCTTTTTTCTTATAAGTTGACTGTGTAGCGAACAGGGGAGCTGAATCTACATGTTGAGATGATTAAAGTTATTATTCAACTGTTTTTCAAGACACTTTGAATTGTAGAAGGGAATTCACACTATAATGTAAAGGCATTACATTGGTAACAATGCTGATGTTGTTCTAATCTGAAACCATAGAGTACATTCTGAATTTCCAATCTATTGATTATTAAGTTAAATAAAATGGTATTTTTTTTCCAGTGGAACAGAGGGGAGTGTTAGGAAGTAGTTGTAAATGAAAGTGGGGTCTTTTTTGACATTTTTTATTTCTTGTGCAACATTTCTGCAGTTCATGGACATATAAGCAAGGAAAGGTTGAAGGAAAAACCGTTCCGACAGTTTTCTAGCTCCTGTTTTTGAGAGGACATTGTGGTCTGTACAGTGTCCTTGCAGGCAGTGGGCTCATCTCATGGGATGAGTGGGTTTTATTTCCATCAACTTTCTTGGAACTGTTCGTTTGTTTTCAAAGCAAATATTTTAATTGTGTGGTTTAGAGAGGTCTGAGCAGAGTTTAGCCTCTCCAAATCTTCTTTTTTATCTTTAAAAGCATGTCTAGAAGAAATGTAATCTCAAATAGAAATCTTTAGGAAAGAGAACAGGCATTATAAAAGCTTTGTAATAACTTCTTTTAATGCAAGAGCTTTGTGGATCTTTTTACCCCAGTTGTATGTAGAGAGCAATGTTAAGTGAAAAAGGAACAAGCTTTCATGTAAAAAATGTGTAATTCTGAAGGCTGAGGTATTTCCTGAAGTGTGAGTTAAATTGTTCTGAGGCAAATTTTCCTTAAGCCAGGAAACGCAGGTCTTCCGGTGAAATTGTTTCCATGGAAGGTTTCTGCCTGACCTTCCAGGTGGAGAGTGTATACTTCATTCTAGAGATGCACAGCAATTGCTGTGTGAGAGCTGGGGCCGCTGAAGGCAGCGCACAGCTGACCAGGGAGGTGCCACTCAGCAAAAAGTGTAAAACTCTATCAGAATATACCCACACAAGTTTTATAGCCAGTCCACGCTGAAGTGCAGAGAAGTGTTTGAATGTACTGTGGAGAATGAAGTTAATCAGTTGAAAATAAATGCTTTACACAGATTACTTTTACTTTTTCTGCTAGTTTTTTGTGATAGAGGGGAATGTAAATTGTTGTGTAATGTCACTAATTATGAATTCTATTTTTCTTTCTTGTTCTCATTCACAGTGTGTGCTGTACTTGTGGGCCTTGAAAATCCTTTACCCCAAAACACTGTTTTTACTTCGTGGGAACCATGAATGTAGACATTTAACAGAGTATTTCACATTTAAGCAAGAATGTAAGTCTGCCTTATCTTTCTCCTCTCAACTCCTTTTTCACCAACTGAATTTGTTATTTTGCAAGTATTTGATACTGGTTCACTATCAGTAATTTTTCATGTACTTTTCATGTTAACTGCCATTAATTTTAAATTGTAATCCCTGTTCTCAGAGAGGGCAATCACCTTGCAGTGGCGTGGAATGGAAGGGCTTAGACCCACCCACATTTGAGCTTGCCAGCCTGGTTTGGGAGCATCCTGGGGCTGCTGTGGGTCCATCTGGGCATGGATGCCTTGGTAAACATGTACTGCTGCTGATGCTTTTTGCAGCAGCTGAGGGTTTGCTGCCCCACGCAGCAGCTTGGCAGGCAAAACCTGCTGTCATGCCAGCTCTGGCGGCTGTGAGAGGTTCCTGACTGCTGGTTAAGGAGGTGGCATCTCACAGGGCCTCATCTCATGCAGCAAGAGAAAAACGCAAGGAATTTTTATTTTGGTTTTTCTTTTTCCTGTAGGTATAGCATTTTCACATTTATCCAGTGTGTAGGCTTAAACTTTTCAATATGCTCTTTTTATATGAATTCCTTTCTGCGTTGCAAGAAAGGATGCAGTGACACATAAAGGCTCATTAGATGTAGACCTTTACCTGCACAATGAAGCTTTTTTTTTCCTGAGACACTGTAAGATGAAACTACTGCCATAAGTCTATGTTTCCTTTATACACTGGGGATAAAGGAAATGTTAATTGGCTCAAAGGCTTCATGGTTTACTGAGTTTAATATGCATATTGGTAAATTAACATTTCAGCTTCATTGTACCACCTCGTTCATTTCATAATGGCATTTCTGTAGATAATTAATTATAAGGGACTAGGCTAAAGTTCTGACTATTTCATAGAGAGTATACTGAGTGATAATGATGATAATCATTCAGCAGATGTTTTAAGGCTTGCTCTTCAGATTTCATACAGAGCGGAAATGGTAGACTATAATGGTATATTCAGTTGTTTATTTACAGTTTCTTAGAAAAAATATTATAAACTTTTATTAATTTCACCTCAGAATAGGAAGAAGTTTTCCAGCAGTGGATAATAAAAATCCTGAAGATATTTTTGTACGAAGCAAAAGTTTGGGTACAGTCCTCAATACCAGATATAGTAGTGAGAGAACAAGTTTGAGATACTAAGCATATTCCTTTTTCCTCTTGAATATTGATGGCACTTTCGGTTACCATCTTAATCTTTAAAAGGTAAAATCAAGTATTCAGAACGTGTATATGATGCCTGCATGGATGCCTTTGACTGCCTTCCCTTGGCTGCTCTGATGAACCAACAATTCCTGTGTGTACATGGTGGCTTGTCTCCGGAGATCAACACCTTAGATGACATCAGAAAAGTAAGTCGTTGAGGTATTACCTATTAGCACAATGTAAGCACACCATCTGATGACTCCTTGTGCCTTGTTAAGCATTCTGTGCTTTCTTGGAGAAGATATGAAAATAGCTCTAGAAAAACCTCACAATACTTAGAAGATGTAACAGAAAGGGATCCTATGATTGCAGTGAATGTAGTCGGCATTTTTTTAAATAGTCAAAGCTTCGTTCTCAATAGGTCCTGACGTATTTTAATAGTTTTGCACTTGAGTGCCTTGCAGATTGTCTAAGTGAGGCTTAGTAAGTTCATGCTTGTTGTATGCCTATGTTCTGAGAAGTTTCTCAGAAATCTCATGAAACTTCAGAGAACAATGTCAAACACAGCTTCTTCACATAATCCAGTGTTGTTGCATGTTATCAAGGATTAATTTTTTATTCACGTGTTTTGTAGAAGAGATCTCAGTTGATACTTCTAAAAAGAGATATTTAAACCATTCATTCTTAGTGTTCCCAGCAGAAAAAAAAAATAGCTTATTTCTTGTTTGCTGTTTGAGACTTGCAAACATGGATATATATTTCTGAGCTTTCAAGTTAGTAAAAGGTAATTTATATTCTGAGGTTAATTTGTAGTCTACTAAGAAATTAGTATAGTTTAAAAAAACCCAAGTTGAGCCACTAGTTGTTTCAAAGCAATTAGCTTAAGATATTAACTGCACTTTAAAAAATTACTGAATGCAAAGTTTTGTTTCTGAGGTAAAGGTTCACTAATCTCAGTAAACAAAAATACTCTGCCTAAAAATTAGCTGGCTCTGCAACAACATAATGGCAGAGTAAAGTTGTTTAGCTCTCAGATTCTAGATTAGGTTCATTAACACCTCCACCTTCCCCATGCCCAACCCAGCAGGTTTATTTATCTGTGGCAATCAGCAGAAATTGGGTTTGCATATTTATGAACTTTTGTTTAATTTAAATGAATTGTAATTACATAAGCATTAGTTGGAGAGGGCTGAAATAGAAGTGTAAGTATGCTGTGAATATGTCAAGATGAGAATGCAAAGGTAAAATTGTAGAGGTCTCTTACTAAAACTTTCTGAGTGTTGAAAACGTATAAAACCAATATTTTCTGTTTGAATTTTTTTTTTTTTTTTGAGGGGAGAAGGTATCTACTAGCTACTGAATCATTGCTTGATCTTTCTGGTCAAAATAGAGAATGTTTCAAACTGCAAGCGTTATTCATACATCCATCTTAATAAGGCTGTTCTTATATGAAGGAATTCTTTAGATAGCATATGGTGGTTTTATATTGAAGAGTTTTGCAGGAGAATACTGATTTTTATTATTTTGCTATACTTCATTTTATTTGCAGCATGATTCTATGTAATTTGAAGCTTTAAATACTCATAGTAAGAACAAAAAGAGGAGTTTTTAGCTGCCAAATTAGAGTTAAGGTTATGGGAGCAACAGGAATGTGATGGCAAGATGGCTGTAATGCAGAGATATTGTCTTGATATTTAGATACAATTTTTTGTGAAAATATATATAAATCTAAATGGGCTCTTGCTTTGAAATAACTACTTTATTTTCTTGAGGTGCTCCACTTACATAAATTGAATGCTGTAAGGTTTGAAAAATCATGAAATACAGAACTACTATATTCTCCCTTGTCCACTGGAATGCTTGCAAAAACCAGTAGAAAAGGCAAAAAAAGCAAACAAAAATTCATGTAGAATGGGAATCTACTGTATCTCTTAATTTTCAGTTATATCTCTTGCTTCTACCCCCTGTCAGTGTTAGCAAGGAGTGTTTTGCTGTTACTTAAACTCCATTGCTTTAAAGCTGAAGAACAGATTGCTATGGGTGTCGTTTGCCTGCTCATGGATTGAACTACAGTAATCTTGCTTCAGTGTTTCTGTGATACATAGTTGAAAGAAGTTAGTATTTCTTTGTCTTCTATTTTTCTTAGTTAGATCGATTCAAGGAACCACCTGCATATGGACCTATGTGTGACATCCTGTGGTCAGACCCATTGGAGGACTTTGGAAACGAGAAGACTCAGGAACATTTTACTCACAACACAGTCAGGGGGTGCTCGTATTTCTACAGGTGATTATTACTACTTTGAATAGATTTCTGTAGGTGAACTGGTTCTGGTTTTGCAATGTAAATGTTTGCTTGAACTTTGTGGCACTACTTAGCTAATTAGGCCTTTTTTTTCTGCAAGCTAGCCTTGTTTTCAGATAAATTCATGCTTGCTTTACTTGAAGCTCTTTTGTTAAGCCACAGTGGAGAAACTCTAAATCACTTAATTTTTTTCACAAAAGCCTGTGTATTTTACTTTTTTTTGTTCTTGTAAGTTAGAGAATGAATGTGTCACTATTAAAAAGGGGTACATAACTGCATTTCTAGTTTGAAAATTAAAACTTAATTTCCAGTGAAAGATGCCTGCATTGAAAACTGATTACCTATTGTTCTGCAGAGTAAATAAAAATGGTGATTTTGCCCACAGGGGTACTTCTTTTTCCTCTCAGTTTGATCAAACTTTTTTTCATGTTTGGGAATAATTCTTCTTAAGAAGTTCAGTATTTGAAGAGCATTTGTTAAATGGGACTTAATAAGAGCTGAAATGCAGACAAATGCCTGTAACATTCTTGCAGAAACATGTATGTACCTTCCTCTGACAGTGTGGGGATTTTAAGGAACTCATGTAGCTAATGTGGCTGCTCAGCAAAATTCACCTTTTTTTTTTTTTTTTTTTTTTTTTTTTTTTAATTATGGTAGTTAAGAACAACATATAAGGATGCCAGAGTAGCAAAACTAGCAGGAGAGGAGGTTAAATGGCAAAACGAGCAATGTATTCAGTGAAATATTAATTAAAAAATCCATTTTTGTTCAGGAGAAATGTGAAGATGCTATTGAAATATTAAGAGGTAGTTGAACTTTTTGAAGTGAGGCAGTTCTGCTTCAGCCCATGCTAGTTACACACAAGTCTAAGTTTTCTCAACAAACTCAGCAGAAGGGAAGAATTCAGCTCTTTCACTTGCCTTAGAAAATCTCACCTTGAGCACAGCTGAGTGTAGCTGTTTAGTAACATATCAAAAGTAAATCAATGGCTTCCACAAGTAACCAGGTGACAGAGCTGCTGGAATCAACCTCCTTGTTGGTAATGTTATCAGGAAGGTAACAGATGGTTTGATGTTCAGAAATGAGATATCCTGCTCCTTCCTTGGAGCTGTAGTTGCTGCAGTGTGGGGCCAGCTAAGAACAGAGCAGTTTGCACTGCAGCCTGGGCTGCTGGCACCAGCCTCTGGTGGGGAAGTCTGGCTGCGCTCGGGTCCATGACGTCTGGAAGGTGCTCAGTAGATGTGTTTGGGCTCGTCATGAAAGGGGTGTCAAACTCCTGCAAACAATTGATCAGTGCAGAAATGTGCTATGGCTGAAGGGTAAAATCATGGCTTGTTCTCTCAGCAGCGGTAGCAAATGCTGGACTGTACCTGAGACTCCCAGGCACTGCACACAGGAGGAGTAATAGTGATTTCCCCTCATGGACGGCCTGGCAAACATGGCTTGTGCTTAAATATAGAGGTGCTTATATACTGGAAAAACTTCTAGATTTAGGTTGGGTTTTTTTTTCACAGGTCTGCTTCATACAATTGCCATAATATTTCCTTAAAATATATATCAGTTTCCTCCAGAAAATATATCAGACCTAGTCTGTGTCCCGACTCATGTTCAGAAAAGTGCATGTTTCAGGAGAAGAGAAAGTATTCAGAAGATAGCTAATTATCAGGCCACATGTGAGGGACATATAACTGCTTAACGATTCAGTCAGAAGGCTAGCTTGGAGTCATGTTATCTAAGATTATATAAAGGCAAGCATTCCTTTTAAAAGAAGTCCCTAGTTGCCCTGGAATATGAATAATTGCTTGTCTAATGATAACACCTGGTAAAAAAAGGTATCCATCAGTGTGGAATGTCTAATTTTCCTTGCCTTTTCTAGGTACTTCCTGAGTAAAGGAACAAATTTCCCTAAACAGGCATCTCAGCTTGTAAAGGAAGGACTGAATTACGCAGTCCTCCTTCAAGAATGCCTGTTAATAGAATGATTGTGTTTATTCTTCACTGAATAAAATTTCTTAAGTTTCTTCAGTCATTTCCAGAAAGGAAAGTAAAAAGTTAGCAATGAGGATTTTGAATGAAGGTCAGGAAGATTTAGGTTGTGCCTGTGAATCAGCAAAAGGATTTCTAGATGATTAAGATCTCCTAATCAATTTCAGGAAATATCTGTAATAAATAACTTTTATTTATCAGAGGTGTTCATTATAATGACAAGTTGCAAGTTACTTTGCTCTGACCTAAAGTTATTTCCTAATACAAAAATGCTATGAGGAAAATAACAGTAATGTGGCTTTCTAACTGTGCATGCAACAGGTTAACAGGACCTTCTATCTCAGTAGTGCATGAAATCCTCTGCATTCAGCCAAAAACCATTTGTGAAGTGTTGGGCCACTTGTATGAGAAAGTATAAAGACTATAGCTTACAGTAGTCTGACAAGCTTCTCACTGCATTTCTTACATGATCACTCTCATAGAGCCTATTTAATTTCAAGCTGATCCAATATTTCTTCAAGAAACTTCCCTTTATGTAAGAGTTCTTGAAACTGCTATGGCTAGCACTGGAAAGTGTTAGATCTTGAAACCATAGGCGTAACTTGTCATTTAGAGATGTAAAAAATAGCCTGATTTTCAGAAGTGCTCAGAGTCAACACTTAATGCACACTTTTAGCATCTAGCAGCATTTTGCACTGTGGATTGTCAAAATAGCACAATGCCAAAGTGAAAAGGTAACTGTGGAATATAAGGAATTCTTGAAAATATATTAAAGTTTCTGTACCTTAAAGAGAACAAAAAGTGATAGGGATGGGATTTCATTTTTCCTATCTGAAATTTAAAATTGTATGTCCTTTGTAGTTGTGGCCATGTTTGATGCAATTTTGTGAAAAAGTAGAAATTATTATTGGAGGGCTGGTTGTTTAAATTGTTCTTTAATTATGATTAAAACTTTTCTTTCTTCCATACCCAAAATAATGTTGTGTTCAGAGTAGGTTATAAACAAGAGGGAATTCATTTGTCCCAGAGTGATGTTAGACCCACAGACACACAGTTTTTCAGCTAATACAGCCAATAAAGATGTTTTCCTGTTTACCAGATTATCTAGTTCTTGCCTTGAATTTTCCTAGCAAACATTTATTTGCACCTAGCAGTTTGTACTGATCCTGCCAGTGACCCTTTGCACTTCTTTCATGAGCTAGTGATACAGTAACTCTCAGGCATTTTTATAAGAAAGGGGTTGGACACCAGGAAGAACTTCACTTCCGGCTGCCCAGAGAGGTGGTGGAGTCACTCTCCCTGGAGGTGTTCATGAAACATTTGCCAGCCTTGGAGAGCAGTGAAATGGTTCAGCCTTACAGATACTCTGGGGTAGAAAATTAATTTTAGCCCACAAGCACATGATTTCAGTGGTGTACTTGATCTGCAAGTTTGTCAATATGCAAAGACTAAAGAAATGTCTGTGGAAAGCTTTTGCAGGCTGTAATGTGTTTAAGTTCAGGGTGGGAGGCACATTTGTATGAATTTATTTTTAGTAGCAGCATTTTAGACAGATTTTTTTGCCCACTTTTCCACTCTTCCTTCTCCCGGGCCAGAAACTTTTTGCTGCCCTCAAATTATCTGCCCACATATACGGGTAGAATTGCTTGTGTGCTCCATCAGGCCTGGGAACGCATCCAGTTTTAAAAGAATGACTCTGCAAAAAAAGATGCGTTTATTTGTTCTAATCCCATGCAGTTCCCTGTTCCACTTCCCAGTGCAGCTCTGCAGACAGTACAGCTAAGAGCAAGAAAAAGCAGGTGGAAAGGGATGTTCTGAGAGCTGCTTTGGACAGCACAGCAGCAAAAGCATTTGCCTTTGGAAACTCAAGTATGAGACCAATGGACTTTGCAGGAAACCTATTTTATATGTGCATGTAATGTTACAGAAGCTTTTGGACTAAATTTGAATGTTCTCTTTTGAAAAAAATGCTTATGCCTCTCTTTTAATGGCATGATGAGGGATATGAAAAAAATCATGTTAATTCCATCTATTTTTTCCAGTTACTGGTGGAAAAACAATTTGAAAACATTTGCCATTTTGGTTCACGTTAGCAAAGTATTGCTTCTCTTTTAAAACTGCTCAGAAGTAATCAGTGATCATGCAAAAGAGACCTCAGAACTAGTAAATGCATGAGGCAGTTTAATGAAAGAAGGATGCCAAAGTAGGGAATATCACAGTCACATACTCCATGGGGAATAACATCTCTCTAGCTTAGTAGAGAGGTGTTTTGTTTTCCCTCTGAGTCACCACTCCTCCGTGATTCAGCATGACACATGAAGGCAGGGGGCTGGGTTGCTCTGGAAAAGCCTGTTGCGTGGGGGATTTCTGTTTGTTTGTTTTCCCTCTTGGCCAACTGCTTTATTTCTGGCTCATCTGAATTACAGTCCGGGCTCTGCAAAGCAGTGCAAGAAGGAGAGTGTTTCTGGAAGGGTAGTTGTCTGAAAAACTAGTAGAGAAATTGATTGCAAGTCAGTTATTTTAATAAAAAAGATTAGAAAAAAGATTTCCAAGCAGAAGTCATTTCTGTAAAAGTTTGTTTCTGATAACTTTTGCCATAATCTCTGTTTTGTTGGCTCTTTGTAGGACTTCTTGTTTTCACCTGTTTTTTAGGACATGTATTTTTGTGTTGAGGAAGATTGTTTAATATAAAGCAAACAGATACTAAGGAAATGCTGGATAGCATATGTAAGAGCTGCAAATACTGGAAACTTGCTTCTCCCCAGCCCCTGCTTCAACAAGAAGCTCAAGAAAAATGCCTGCAAGTTGCTTTGCCTTTTTCAAAATAAAATATCCAGGTAGACTGCTCATGGGTTGTGGTGGTCTGGGTAATGGGGCAGCTGGCACATTGAAGGTCCCATGCTATTCACTTGGAAGAAAAGAAGACAGGCAGATTCTTCTTATGTAAATTTGCATGGAGCACTATGTGACATCTCTGCCTTTGTAGATGTGGGCCCTGTAGAATCAGCCAAGTTCTGCTGGCAGAAGTCTTATTTTCCACTGATTTATGAAGAATAAGATAATTAAGCAAGAAAAAACCCACCACTTTTGTACTTGAAATTGAAAGAAGAACCTATCATATCTATTTAGGAGCATTTTTTACCACTTCATTATATCTTCTTTTAAAGCAGTACTTAACACTGGATGGAAAGAATACTATGGAGGAAAAAAAAAGTAATAGCCTAGACATTTTGAGCAGCTGCACTGATAATGAACATAATCAACTGTCTAACAGATTTTTGTGATAGACCCCAGTTTTCAGAAGTTAATGTAAAAATTTCTAAACAAAATGTACCATAAGTCTACATTTAGTCACAATTAATTATGAAAAGAAATGTATGCAAATCAGTTCTCATTTGCCAGTGGTTTGAATGGCAGCCTGTCAGCATTTGATATCATTGCACTTGCCAAAACAATACCCCACGTAATTTGGGAATTGAAATTGTTTTATAATGGCAATCTTTTTAGACAATTCCAAATACCAGACCTGCATCTGAGAATATATGCTATGTGGCTCAAGTCCAGAAACAGCAATATAGCATTTCACTGGGTTTGTAGCCTCTAGCTGCAAATGATATTTCAGCTTCAAAATATCCAGGAAGGTCTGGAAGCAAGTAGTAGAATTTCTCTTGGAATAAACTAAAGGAAGATGATGCATTAGATTGGGGAAGGAGGGTGTATATGTTTTCATCCTTTTTGTGCATGAAGTTAGAAACTGATGGGGCTGTTAACTGATTGCAAGTGAGCTCTTAAGGTGGTCTGTGAAATCATGCCTGGGACAGCAGTTTTTTGTGCAATGTATAGTTGAGATTTTTTATTTTTTATCTTGCTCAGTACGTTTAGTACAGATGTATTCAATGTGCACATTTTTGGGCTTTCAGAAGTCACAGGATTTACATTTTAAGTTCCCTAGGGGAAAGATAATTAAAGGAGATAAAGTTCAGGAAGATAAACATCCCCCGTCTGAAGATAGGTGTGCCTTTCTTCTTTCTGTCTCTTTTCCTCTCTCTCCACTTACCACCTTATTTTCTGGTGTCCACAAGCAGCCAGTGCATACAGTAGTCAGTGGGTGAGGTTTTCTGTTACATGCAACTGTTGTATTACATTTTGCTTTTTTGGAATAGAGTAAATCTTAGAGTAATAAAAGAAAGTGCCTTTTTTCTGACAAGCCATAGGCTGATTGTTGTTATGTAATGAATTGCAGTTTCTAGCATTCCTCTCCAAGCAGTTATGGGGTGGGATTAAAAAAGATACTGCTGGTAGTGTTCTCTCTACTGAAATCTGCCTGCAGAGCAGGCACTGATTTAATGAATGATGCATGTTTTATGATATATTTTTTGAAAGCTAGAGCTCTGTGTGCTACTTCTGATAATGCCATAACAGGCGCTGTTGTTCTTTCCAACAGTTACCCTGCTGTATGTGAATTCCTACAGCACAATAACTTGTTATCCATACTCCGAGCTCATGAAGCCCAGGATGCTGGGTAAGTATGTGTGGAGAGGGGGTAATAATAATAATAATGATAATAATAATAATAATGAACAGAGCACAGAAATTAAGAACAGATGAGTAAGAAAGAACTGGAAAATATAAGTTGCATCAGCTCTCACTTTTTACTTTTTACTAATGCTACAAAAATACACATTGGCACTACAGTGTCTTTTACATTATTATTAGTGAGTTACAAGACTTAATGAATCCTTATATATGCCACTTACTTAGCCTTAGTGATTTTAAGTCATATAAAACGATCAAATTTTTTTTTTTATGCCAGACTTGGAAAGAAAACCAAATTCATTTCAGAAAAAGATTTGCAAATGTGCCAGTCTTTTGACACACTGATTGCCATGATGCAGGGAAGTGATTTGGCTCACGAAGGCCAGAACATCTTTCAAGTCTTTCACAGCTACCTGAAACTTTTGGGCCTACTGATTTTACACTTCATAAAAAAAATAAATCATGGAACTCAATAGGCACATAAATTTTTCTGCAGGAGTATCATTAATGAATTCAAAGAGTCAAAGCCATTGTGTGCAAAAAACAGTCCACGTCAAGCATCAGGTGGTGTTGATGGTTCCCCATGAAACTATTGTCATTACAACTAAAGAATTTTTTGTGCTGCTTTAAAAAATTACTTTAAAAATTCCTCTTATTTAAAATGTACCATACTTGTGAAATATTAATGAAGGATTGGAATCTGAATAAATAACTTCGCATATCATGCATAAACTATTACTATTGTGTTTGCTTGGAGGTAGAAACTTTACCCAACTTGAATGGCAATAAAAGATAAATTAGCAGCATTGTAGGAATAAGGTCAATATTCACTGTGCTTATGAAAAGCTATTCTGAATGTTTGAATTGTCACAACTTCAAAATGGTAATGCAATTAAAAGCAAGCTATTACTAGGCCAGAAACACCTAGCATGAAATACACAAGGGTAATAAAATTTCATTTTTGTTGTATTGCTTTCCAATAAAGGGTGAAAAATAAAATCTTGTAGAAGAGATTGCATTGAAGCTATACAACAGTTTCAGTGCAACTTTTGTGGGTGTTCGCTAAATTCTTAGGTTACTTGTAGCCTAGGACTAAAGAGCAGTATTTGGCGTACTTGTGTCTAAGAACTGTTTGGTTGGTTTCTTTCCAGTTACTTGCAGGTTTAATGCTTGATCGATTATTTGTTGGTCCAGTAAGCCTTTCATTTTTCATATGGCAGGTTAGGCAGTGAAAACATGCAGATAATTAATAAACTGACTAATAGAGTGGATAAGATTAGACACAGCACTGAAAGTATCAGATGCCCTGTTTCCCCTCCCCTTCTCACACCTTCCATCTCCCCTGGCCTTGCCATCGCTTCCATGCCTAGAGAGGGCAGGCAGCAGGAGAGTCCTGGAGGACATACACTTCCTTTTGAATGCAGGACCCTTCCAAGACACCTGCTGGTGCTTGCTTCACCCGCAGTCCCACAGAGGGAAAGTCTGGGAATGAATGTCCTGGGCTGCATGCCTGTTGAGGCCCTCTGGCTCCAGGGATAGGCACTGAGCAAATTCACAACAAAACACGCTTCTGGCTCACTGAATTTCAGACAGAGACACAACTTCAAGTGTGGATCCCTGCTCATGTCAAATGGTTATAATGAGAAAGTCTGCAGGAAATACTTCTTTCCCGTGGCTTTTCAGTAGCTCATGTGCATGTTTTTCAGTCTTGGCATTTGTTAACAGCCAGAGCACTAATGTACTAGGGGTTTTTTGCACTGTATGTGGTCAGTGACAAACATACATTCAACACTGCATAGTAATTAGTATCTTCTCTTTCCTCTTAGGTATCGTATGTACAGGAAAAGCCAAACAACAGGCTTCCCTTCGCTAATCACAATTTTTTCAGCACCAAACTATCTAGATGTATACAATAACAAAGGTAAGACTTTAATTCCTGTTAATGTACAGTAGACTGTACTCCTGTTTACTCAAATATGTTGGTGTTTTTTCACTCCTTTATTTATTAGTTCATGCCCATTTTCCTCCTCTATTTATTCATGCCCATTCCACCTATTACATAATACAAATCTAATTAAATTTATTACAGGCAGATGTATGCCTCTGAACATAACTGTGTATTTTAATATGCCTTAGGATATTTCTTCATTTTGACTGCAAGTTATTAAGTAAATGTTACATGGGAAGCAAAACTTAAAACAGCTCTATTAACTAAGAGAAGTATGTTAAGAAATGCTCTGGGAGATGTTTAGAGCCCAGTGTTCCTTACAATTAATTATCTGTTCCTTGTTTCTTTCCAATAAAATTATTGGAGTTTGTATGTGCAAACTGTCTAACCAGTTAAATTTTGACAGATCATCAATGGATAAAGCATGGGGATGGATATGTAAGTTCCTTTACGTCTTGGGTTTTTAATCCTTGACCACTGATATGTAGAAAATTAAATATAAATAACCAAAAAAAAAAAAAAGGTTACTGCAGAAATAAGAGTCACTGGTCACTCTATAAAGGCCCCACTGAATATGTCTTTGCAGCTTCTCTGAATTTATTCATTTATTGCATTCCTGGAAATCTCTAATGAACTGGAAAAAAGAATCATGTTTCTAAAAATGAAGTATTCTAATAAACCTGTCCTCCTATATTTTGAAATGAGCAGTATTGTTTACTTTCTTCTAGTCCCCATAATGATAAAAGTATTTGTGTTCCTCTGTGAACAAAGTAAAATAATTCTTTCTCAACTATATTCTTGAAAGTCGCTCCCTTGCAGAGATCAGTTTCTCTTGCAAAGGGATATTTTTAATCTGGATGTTTGTTTGCAGCGGAAGCAAGCAATACTTATTTTTAAACTTGCAAAAGAAAACTTCTTCAGGCATCATTTTGCATTATAAAATTTATAATCTAAAAGCTTTTATGCCATGAACTGTAGGCAAGGGAAGGAAGTACTTCACTGGTAGATAATGGGGTTTGTACACCTCAGTATTCTCAATATTCCCGTTAACTTATGAAAAAATTAATATGTTATTCTGCAAAACCATGCCAGCAGAACTGTCAGTAGCTACTTTCGTAAAAGTTAATAATGTAGGGGCTCTGTTAGCAACCTAAAAAGTGCAAGCTGAAGCAAGGAATATGTTAATTTTCTGGGTAGGATCATTGCTATTGGAGGAGAATTGTGTTTACTCTCCTGATTGGCTGCTTTGGGTCGAAGGCTGAGCGATCACAAGTCTGTACAAGGAAGGTGACAGAAAGTGTTCACCTTTTGTTTCTTAGGCATGGAAGCAGTTTTGTGCAGTGAAGGCAATGGATGAATTATGTGAAACTTTGTCTTGAAGGCAAATGTTTAATGTTAAGCAATGATTTACAATGTTCAAAACCTTGAATTTGAAACCATGGAGTTAGGGTGGTAAAGAGAAGCGCCTCTCCATTATCTCCATTTCAGAAGAGAGGGTCATCTCCCTTGTTCCAGGATGCCCCACTGTGGTGGGCAGGTCTTACATGTGGGGGAAAGCCTATTTTGATGGAAGGCTGTACACCATTTGGTGAGAGGTGCTGGTTATCTGTGGTCACAACTGGAGTTGGTGTGCACTGCCGGCAATACCTGCTCAGAGTGAGCTCAGGCAAATCAGCACTGATGCGACTTCAGCACCCATGTGCCACTCCTTAATCTATGACTTGTTATAAATTCAGAGGCTGACCTTTAGCAGCTTTGTAATGCGTCTCCATTGAGTTTATCTGCCTCCTTTTCTCTCATTAGAAGTTTTGACGCTTTATTTCATGTGACTGATGGCACTGGCTCTTGGCATTTAAAGTACATCATGCATAGTTTTTCATGCTGCATTGCTCATACATCTTTATCTGGGTAATCTCTAGGTGCTTGCTTCCCACTTGAAGGAAAATACCCACTGTCATACAGAATTGAGTCCAAAATGTGATTACTTGTTGGCATCCTTGGTTTGCCGCAGATGAATTCACTGAGAGCACAGTTTCTGACTGATTTCAGGAGACAAAGGAAGATATTTCCAACCAGAGGTGTTGTCAGGACAGTTGCTCTAGCTGACTCATCATGCACTGGTACAGAACCTGATTGATTTTTACAGGTCGTCTGGAGGTTTGGTTACTGTCAGTCCTTGGAAAAGGAGTTACTCTCCTACTACTAAGTCCCTTCTTGTCTAGTATGCATTCCCAGTGTTCCTCTGGTTGTCAGCCAACAAAGCCACCCTGTGTAAATTCTTGAGAGGCTCCACCTCCCACTGACATGAAATGGGTAATTTTTAAATGCAGCATTGTTTAAGATAAACACAATTTTTAAAAAGCTGCAAGAGGCCAAGAATGCTCATTTTCTACCCCAGGTTGATAGTTCTTGTACCCATTAAAGCAGATAGATGTACTTTCTTGAGCTTCTTCGAAGCACTTCAGGAGTAGATCTGATTGCCAGCTCTGTCCAAGGGCTCCTTCAGTCCCTGCTGGAGAGCAGCCACTGGGATCAGACATGTCCTCAAAGAGCAATAGGGAGGCAGCGATCTCAGTGCAAAAGAGGGTTTAACAGGAGGAGCTGAAGATAAGCTAACCAAACATGCCCATGTTCAGTGTATCTGCTGTTAATAATGCTGCCAGGGAGCCTTTGCATGGGCTGTCTCACAGTGCTCATCTGCCATGGGAACCTCTTCTGGCTTTGCTCCGCTGGATTCTGGCACCGAAGGGAATTGTCTGTATCCTTTGGTTCCTGGCTGTTGCCTCGTGCAGGCTGTGTGTGTTACTTGTGCACCACATGGCTGTGGGTCCTGTCACAGCCCCGGGCCACACACACACAGCTTCGGGTGCCAAAGGGAGGTTTTTCAATTAGGAGGCTCCTGTCAGGGCTTCCCTCTGTAGTTAATGGAGACAGAGAGAGAGGCTTTCAGGGGGTGATTCAGAGACTCAGAAACTGCCTCGATATTGGGAGCCTCATATCCTCCGTTTTCCATTATTATCCTTCTCTGTTACTGTTATTAATTCCTTCCATATTCATTATAATGGAGAGCATTGGCAAAGGGAAGGAATTTTTATATGGTTTTTGGCAACTTCTGAGCTACTGTTCAGTGTCTTCATAGCTTTCTCAGACATTTCTGCTTTCATTTATTTTATTAAAAGGCATAAAGATAAAGATAGTTTAAGATTATTATTAATACTTGTTACAAGAAATACCAGTGCATTGATGATTCTGCTAAGACTACTGCTTCTGGAGAGAAAGCTTGTGCAAGAAGATAAATGTTAATTGGATTGTGGTAGTTACCAGTGATTACAGGGCCTCAGACATCATCTGTGCTGCTCAGGAAACTCTAAGAAAGTTGTGTAAGTACAGATTTACCCCTGTGTTCCAGGGTGCCCGTAACTAGGAGGAATTCTCAATAGCAACAGAAAAAGAGGGTGCCAAATATTACCGTATGGTATGATCTGGCCTTGCATCATGTCTAAACTTTCATTCCTGCATTCAGGATTTCTTAATGCCTTAACTAGGACTTGCTGTAATGCTGCTTATGTACCCCCCCACCCCTCAAAAGAAAAGAAAAAAAATCAAGTGAAAGATTCTGCAGAAGTTCTACGGAGGCAGAAAAGTTATTTGCAAAACACTGGTAATGCTGGCATTTTCGTGTCTGGCTGTCACTTCAGTAAGTGTGTGCTTTTTGTCTGAGCAATTTTAACTTGCTGTTTAAAGACACTATTATCTTTTGAACACTTTTAAAAGATTAGAGTTTGTAGTGGAGAGAGAACCACCAGAAAATCCAAAGTTATTAAAAAAAACCCCAGCGTGAAGTTTCTTCCAACATGCTGCAACATACATGTGTTGTTTCTGAAAGGAAAAGCAGGAAAAGAAAGTATGCAGGAGAGTTTGGGACAGTAGAAAAATAAAAACCACCTGTAAATCTGTATGCCTGTTAATGTATCATAAGTAATATGTCAGTGAAGTGTGTGCAAAGTATCAGCGTGACGTATACCATGGATACACATTAAGAAGTGTACCTGGTCCAGATGGATCTAACGGGAAAATTATTTTCGTCTGGAAAAAGAGTAATATACCTGGAAGACAAGGGTAATCTTTGAGAAATACTAGCACTTTGAGGGGAAGAAAAGAGATGTAACCTCTGTTTGCCCTATCAGTTTTCTTTAATGCCTTATCTCTGCTGCTGTAATGAGTTCTTGTCAGGGAAACAAAAGCCTTTAAAGAGGAGTTGTCAGGGTATCTAGGCCATCTCATTGCTGATGCAGAGAAGTTTTCCAAAAGTGATTTTTGCAGTCTGTTGATAAAATCTTGAATGTTACTTCACTGTTTCTTTGCAAGATGCAGTTGCACATGTAAAATAAAAATCTTCAGAATTTTATAAGGAAAGATTTTTCCACCTGCAATTATCCTCACTTCTGTAGTGGATTATTTAGACCATTACCTTGTATAGTAAATAATTGTTGTCCTTTGATAATGTTTAAACTCCTTGAGCATATTGCTAGCACTTATCCCTGACCTGACTTGGGCAGAAAATGCTGTGGTTACTTAGCAACTCGTCTTGAGAAGGCAGTGTTCCCAGTTGCACAGTTAATGCTGAAGTTAATTTGGTATTAAATCAGAAATTTCAATTCTTTCTTAGGTGTGAAGAATTTGAGGGACTTTTCATTGATTCATTTTCTAAATGCAGGATGAGTTTTCTGAATGAAAATTACAAGAAAATTAGTTAAATGGTTCACTAAAAATATTTTTAGGTTGTTCATCTAAAAATATTCTGGGCTAGTATTTCTACCAGCTCATTATTTTTTTCCTCTGATGGAAATGTTATCGATTGATTTACACTGCAAAACGATTTGGCCGATCATGAAGCAGGATACGTAATGTCTTTGAGAAATTCTGAACTATCTGTCACACAGTTTAATGTTGTTCACATTGCTTAAGGCCTTAACCTACCTCCAAATATATAATCTTTTAAAGCACCATTTGAGATGCCAGAGGGTCTGAGACATCCACTCAGATGTGACAGGTGTGACATGGTTGTTCCAGGTTCTTCTTTAACTGAGGAAGACCAAGGAGGCACTAGGTGCTATATCTAACCCCGAAAAGATTAGAAGAGCTGTCTCCATTTCTAGCCAAAGGAAGGAGGTTCCTTACCTGCACAGTTTTCAACATCCATATTTCCAGCTTTAGGCAGCTGTGTTAAATGCTTAAAGCTAAACAGTACCAATGCCCTTTGCCTGCTGCATTAGTGCTTCATTTCACTCTTGATGTCATTTCAGCATCCAATATCTCAGTTTCCTAGCATTGGAAAGAAGTGTAATGTCATTTGGGCTATCTGCACATCTTCATTTTACAAAACATTCGCTTTTGAAACTTACTTACAACAGCAGGTATCAGAATTAGGTTAAAATGTGTGTGTCTGTTAAGAATAATAAGATTCTTGCCCTGGTTGGCGATTATACACAATAATGGCTGGTGGCTTGGTCTGCTAGCATCTGTCTGAGTATGCGTTTGGAAAGAAAAGTATTGAGGTTGCAGACTGGAATAATAAGCAAATGTTGGAGAGAGTCAGGTTTTCCACTCTTACGGGTTTCATAACCAGAAGAGCCCATCCCACTTCTGTCTCCTCCATCAGCGACTTTGTGACCTCCACTCTCATAACCTTCAAAAGCTGTGTACTCTTTCAGGGCTGCTAGGTCTCCAGTAGCATCTTAGGCAAGGGCTAAGAAATGAAGCAGAGGTGAAACCCCTAACCTTTTCTGAGCCAACAGAGAGGGAAAACAGAGCTATGACCAAAAGAAAGCATGGGGGCAGATAAGCTCAGGGAAAGTCCTACTGTTATCTATTTCCTATGTGATCCAGAGGAAGTTTTCCTCTTCTGACTACTAAGTCAATCATAACAAGAGCCATTTTGCTTCATGTTAAATATCATCTTCATTAGTTACCTAATAAAAATATTTTATGTGCATTGTGCATGTAAATTACAGATTTTTAGCTGAAAATGCCAAAAAGTATTTGTGGTACCAGTAGCTACCCTAATTTATTTTATTATTTCAAGAGGACAGTTATTTTAGAAGACTTCTCTGTTATTACTCTGCTTTATTGTATATAATGTTATTTTGAAGTGATTTGTTGAGGAGATGTAAAGGTCATTTACAGGGGAGAATTTTTTAAAATACAATAATCAGAACTTTCTTTTGTAAAGTATTCAGGTATATAAATTAATAAGGTGTTGTGAGGATTTCTTTGTTATAGTAATCTTAAAATAAACTATCTTTCTTTCAAAGAAAACAACCCAACTAAAGCCATTTTTATTTAATTTTATGTTTTCCAACTGTTCTGCATATGGTTCAGGCTTTTTCAGAGGAACTTTTTTTAAAAGTTCCCTGTAAAAATTATTTATTCAAATTTCACAGAATTTAGAAATAGACTTAACAGATAAATTGCAGTAGCAGGAAGGGGAACTACCTCAGCTAAGATGGTGAATTCAAAGTTTTAGTCCTAAATGAATCTTCACCACCATTAAGTAGTCCTTTTTGTGTAGTTTTGACTCATTTTTTTCTGTAAAGCCACAAATTATTTATTTTTATTATTGCAATTGTGTCACTGTAATAGAAGAAGAATGAATTTCAATCTGCTGCATGTGATTTCAAACAAAAAGTGTTGGAAATATTCAGAGCATCAACACTACTTTTCTCATTTTTGCTAATAGCAGTATTAAGCCATTTTTTTTTTTCTACTGAGCAGCAGAATGACTGCAAGTTGTCAGGCTGGGATGAGCCAAGAGTCAAATGTGGTTTATTTAAGTGGAGGATGTCTGCCTGGCAAAAGTTCACATTATTGCTAGCAAGCTGTTTTCTGTGTCTGTCAGTGAGTAGGTTTCAGAAACTCCCAAGTCACTCTGGACTCTCTCATTGGCCACAAAATGGAAGACATTTAATGTCTTACCAAATATTTGTGAAGCAACAGCCTAGTGCATAAGAAAAGGTTTCTTTTCTGATTGACACACAAGTCAGTGAAAGGAGATAAATAATTGGAAGAAATTGTTCATCCCCTTCAGCCAACATTGCATTTCTTTCAATGCTGTCTCAAATTGCAGTTGTGCAACTTTATTCCTGGTTATTAAGTGATAACCAGTCCCTGGAACTATATTCTTCCCTGGGGAAGCACAAGTGGGAAGGCTCGAGGAAAGGGGAAAGCATAGAATGATACACCTTCTTTTTGTGTTGACTGTTCTTGTCACTTGTGTTGATTAAATATCCTGCATGCAGTCTTCTGTAACTGCATTGTTTAAAGACTTTCATGTCTTTAAGTCACCTTGGTGGTAATCTCAAAATTACCTTTTCAGATTACCATTTCAGATATGAGCCTGAAGACTATTAACAAAAGTTAGCATTGAACTTTGTGCAGTGCTTTAAAAAGTGGCTGTGGCATAAATACCTGTATTTCTGCCTGTGAGCAGACGTAGTCTGCGTGTTTGTGTGTTGGCAAGAATGATGTGAATGTTAAATGGTGCAAGACAAATTCTATTAGTATTGATTCATATTACAGGGGGCACAGTCTTGAGTGCCTAGAGTTTGAATAATGTGAGAAACGTCATCTCCTGTACAATACTGTGAATGAAATACATTGAAAATGTCCATTAGAAGAGCAGCATTCAAACTCTGACTCATAAATGCTTTTTTCTGTTATCTCCAAAGCATGGAGATATGGTTGGAGCAGACGTAGTCTGCGTGTTTGTGTGTTGGCAAGAATGATGTGAATGTTAAATGGTGCAAGACAAATTCTATTAGTATTGATTCATATTACAGGGGGCACAGTCTTGAGTGCCTAGAGTTTGAATAATGTGAGAAACGTCATCTCCTGTACAATACTGTGAATGAAATACATTGAAAATGTCCATTAGAAGAGCAGCATTCAAACTCTGACTCATAAATGCTTTTTTCTGTTATCTCCAAAGCATGGAGATATGGTTGTGAGGAGCTTAGATAACTGTGTGAAAGGGGGGCTCTGAATTCTCTGCTTCATTCCTCACTGGTGGCAGATTGCAGAGCTTACATTCTTGACTACTCAGAGATATTAATTCACTTACCAGCCCATCTTAGTGCCAGGGAAAGCTGATGACACTGCTTTCAGACTGAAAATGGCTTTCCACTTCACTGACACTTCACTGTAACTAGCGTTCAGGTGCTGCCACTGGATCAAGAGGGTGGAAGCTGGTGAGCAGCTCTGTGGGCTGTGCATGCTGTCAGCGTTCCTGGACTGGTAGCCAGTCACACACATGGCTGATGTCTCTTTTATTTCTTTTCTTTCTCCCTTCTAGCTGCAGTATTGAAATACGAGAACAATGTTATGAATATCAGGCAGTTCAACTGCTCCCCTCATCCGTACTGGCTTCCAAACTTCATGGATGTATTTACCTGGTCCTTGCCGTTTGTTGGTGAGAAGGGTATGTATGGAAATTGGTTCTGTTCATAAAAACTGCAAAATTGTGTCATAGTCATTGTGCATGTGGCCTCATTTATTTTAAAGGGCAAGAATAGTTTGAAGACAGATGTCTTGCTTTTGAGGACAAAGTTGTAGAAACGGGCCTGAGAGGGGCAAGCAGTTACCAATGGTTAATCACATTTCTCATATATTTTTGTAATTTCCACTCCTTCCAGGTGATGATGCCATCACGTTTCTGCTGCAGAAATAGATCTTATGGCATTGCAGGCCAGAGGTGCATTCACTAAACAAAATTCTGATTTGTTTTTCTGTTATAAGCTCCTGAACATTCCCTTAGGTATTGCTTACTGCTCAAGGGACATCTCAACAGGCTTCACTACACGTGGCTACATCTTTACTCACGTTACGTTTATGGGTGGGTTGCTTTTTCATCAGAAACACAGAGCTGGTGATATTAAGACCCAGTCTAGCTAACCATTCCTGGAGAGAGTAGAGGGATGCCAGTAGGAAGGAAAACCTGCTCCTCAGCCCCTTCTGTGCACAGGACACGTGGTGCCTGATCGCTGGCAAGAAGAGCCTAAAGAACACAAATGATGTTTTATTGAAACATGATGCTCTTGATGTTGCCTGAATGCAGTTTCGTGCTATGAATGGCAAGCACACAAAAGGCATGAAAACACTTTGGTCTAGCATATTAAATGAATACAGAATGCAAACTGCCTAAACCCCAAGTCATTTTATTCAGTGCCCAAGATGAGGCTTGCTTTGATCCATCCATTATAGAGTATTGCTGCAACAGCAATTACTGCCAGAAAACTATAATAAACTCTTAAAAGCTGCTTGGAATAACAGTTCTCTCTTAATCGACAACTGGAAATACAGCCAGCTGTGGCTCTTACCTGCAGTCATGACCAGCTTTGTTGTGAGCTACTCTTTTGTTTGAGGAAAGCTGCTGGTGAGACGCCTGAGGTCTCTGTGAATAAAGCAGATAGACAATGAAACAGGGATTAACAAAGAATAGGCAGCTGTTTGCACTAATGGAGACGTGACATAATCCTCACTGACGCGTGTTGCAGGCTCTTGTGAAGCAGATAAAACATTTTAATTTTCTTTGGCCGTAAACTCAGCCAGGCTGTTTTTAGGTTGGGCATGTTCTCCACACATGTTGCAGCCCTGTAAGATGTTCTGTGAGGTCGCTTGTTCAGAGGCTTCCCATCAGCAGCCTGCTCAGGTGAGGCTGCAGCATGCATGGTCAGAATTGTTGAGGTTCTGAGACCATGGTGTTCCTCATTCGTCTTACGTCTTGGGGGTGTTTTTTTCTCCTTCATGTCTTCCAGTGGTCACACTTACCAATTTCTTGGGAATTTTAGAGCCCAAAGAAGTGAAATCACTATTTTCCTTCCTATGCAAAACAATATTCAAGGATGTAAGCTTGTTATTTATTTCCTTTTTTTTTAATATAGATTTTTTCCCTCAAAGGCCAACCAAGGTAGGAAGCTATTAGTTTCGCTGGTTGTTATTAATGTGGAAGGTCTTTCCACTAATACTGTCAAAGGAAAATATTAAATCCTTCACTAAAGTAGGAAAAAATCTAGCTTTGTCCCACCCTTCTAATGTTCCAAGCCTTCATAGTAGTCACAGAAGAGAATTTTAATAACTACTTGACTAAAAAATTAAAAGTTTCAACCTGTGTAGCTAGTACAAGGCTAGACAAGCCTGGTAACACTTTTAATGTTGCTTACTACATTTAAGTGTAGTGAAGTTTTTCTTAATCTGCTAATGGCTTCACATTTTACCTCATAACTTCAGCTTTTTTTTTTTTTCTCTAAATTGCATTTCCTTGGGTTTGATTTTTTGGTGGGGTCATTTTTTTCACTGTTCTTACTCTGTGTGCTCTCTGGTTAGTGTCTCACAGTTGTCTTTCTGGAAAGAAATGAGGCCAGGGTAGGGACAGCCTGTGGCTGACCCTTTTGTGCCCAAGTTGCAAAGTAAGCAAGCTGAATATAGTCTAAATTCTCCAATAATGATATATCTATTGAATATAGGCTAATTCCTCCTATAAGGAATGTACACTGTCTGGTCTATTTGTCCTGGAATTCAAGGGACACTGAGGACATCTTACAAAGGTTAATGTTTTGTTGAACTGTAAGTAGTGTACAAAACCTGGATAAATAGAGAAATACTCTATGATTCCTCTTGTTGCACCTTTTTCCACTGGAATGTTGTTCCCATTCACTGGGCAGGGAAGTCAAATCCTATTGCAATTTAGGAGCAAGAGGAGAGGGGTCAGTTCTGTTACCCAAGTTGAGTGAAAGGCAAAAAAAGTGTTGAGGGGGAGAAATCAAATGTTACCTACTTCACTGACAGTAGCAAAAAGAGAGATCATTAGCAGATTTTTTTTTAAGTCTCTTTGTTGTGGTGTTCATAGTATTTGGAAAAATATTTATGGAAACTTGTACTTTTTATTAGCTACACAAGACACTTTCAGCTTCTGTTACTACAAGTCCTATTGTTTAAAAAGTGGGTGCTGTTATTGCACTCAATTTTCATTCACACTACTACAGCTAGAGTTGGCTCTCTGACAGACCAGGGAAGCTTATTATCAACATTTTGCACTTGTTTTCCATTTTAGTGACAGAGATGCTGGTA
Organism: Corvus brachyrhynchos; assembly: GCF_000691975.1. Classification (NCBI taxonomy): domain Eukaryota; kingdom Metazoa; phylum Chordata; class Aves; order Passeriformes; family Corvidae; genus Corvus; species Corvus brachyrhynchos. The sequence goes on along the minus strand of NW_008238448.1, from coordinate 428,861 downwards.
AACGTGCTGAACATCTGCTCAGATGATGAACTGGGAACAGAGGAAGATGGATTCGATGGTAAGAGCCTCTGCCCTTGGTTGAGATTGTTTGCCTTGAAATTACTTTAAAAGTTTATTTACTAACCATGAAATAATTTTCTGAGTCCCAGTTGAGTTCTATGCCACTGAAAGCTGCTGTTGTGATAGACTCCAATGGATTTGCTTACCGTGCTTCAGAAAGAATTAATGGATCTGCCCTGTTCTAACCCTTTTCTTCATCTCGGTCCTCTAGTTAAAAACTCTATGTTCCTCCACAAAATGTGGCTTGTGTTGCCACAACGGGGTCAGATGATTTCATGCAAAAGATCACAGGTATTCTCACAGTGAGTTTAATTATGTCAGTGAAATACTCTTCCTACAATGAAGTAAGCTTCTTGCAGAGCTCCTTCCCAAAACATTGGTACTGTGACTTTGGAAGACTTGTACTTGAAGTATTCCTTTAGTCACCTCTTTTGATGTGCTTGAGTGTCTAAAGGACTTTAAAAAGCAATAGAATTGTTAATAATAGGCATGTAAACACAGAGAGAAAATGTTCTAACCTGACATTGCTGCTAAAAAGAGAGAAATGGTCAGTTCTGTTACCCTTTGGGTTGAAGTTTATATGATGATTAGTTGCCTTATACCTGTTGGTTTGACTGTAAATGATACTTTGTATCTCACAACTTGTAGATTCTTAGAGGTCAATTTACTTTTTTAGACATAATTTTCTGTTAGGCTGTGCAAGAGTAAATAGCAGCTCTCTAAAATGTCCCTTCTCAACTGAGAAAAGCTAAAAAAATCCCATGCGTCCCTGTCATTCTTACTATGAATGCTTTCAGTGTTTAAAAAAAAACTATGAAAAGTAATAATAAATAATCTATTTAATAAAAATAGTCTATGAAAAGAACAGAAATACTAAAACTAATTTTAAAAAAGAAGAACCTGGAAAACTCTAGCACTACTGAATATTCTCTAGATGTTTTTAGGCAGAATGAACAAGGAGAACGAAGAACTTTCAAGTAAGACAAATATTTAATGAAGTTGTAATTAATAATTAAGCTTCTCTTTCAAAGTACTTATTTTTATTCTTTGGAACAGGAAGCTAGATCACAGGTTTTGCAAAATGTTTCCTTTGTGATGGAGAAGACTGGTATGGATGATAGTACTTTGATTTTATTCTGAAAAACCAGATGGAATTCCCTGTTCTGCATCGGCCATAGTGTGGACATGAGCAATTATCTTACAGGATGTGGGACAAAGACTGAATTATTGAAACCAGTAATCAGTGAAGAGAAGGAAACACCTGTTTGAATATTGTGCCCATTTTTTTTCTCATTAAATTTAAATAAGTCACTACTGTGTAATTAAAGTAGCATGTGAAATTGTATGGAGGCATATGATGAGTAAAAACTGTGTCAAGTTAAATACAGTAGCAACAAACCATGTGCTTAAAATCCTTGGCTCAAGAAAGCACTTAAGCACAGGCTGAAATCCCACTGAATGCAATGCCAAAGCAAAGACTTTATGGGAAAGATTTTTAAATTAATTCAGCCTTGGCCTAATACGTCCTTTTAAAGTTGTACTGTAAGCTTCCATTGGGCATAGACAGGCCAATGCCTGTAGTCTTTTTCTAAAATTTTGGAGTGTCATCATTCCCAATCCTAAGTGACAGTTCAGGAGCACATTTTCAAAAGCAGAATCAGAAATACAGAGGTGTTAGGGGTCTTGGGGAACAGCAGGCCTCTCCAGCTGTAGAAGGTTGCTGCATCTACTGTGTTTTTTCTGAGAGGAGAGTGAACCCCCATCCCACCTCCCCCCTCCCTGGGAGTTTTGCCATGGCACTCCTCCAGGCTTGCAGCATTGCAGGTGTCTGAGCAGGGAGATGGGCTGAAATCCTCTGGGCTCGCATGTGTGTGTACTGCATAACGATGTCTAACAGCAGTAAAGTTTCAGATGAGGAACAGCTAAGCCATTTTTATCTAAATCTGCTTTCAGTTTTTTCTGTATGAATGATTTCTCTGTGTAAAACATTATGGTAAGGAAGATACTAGAAATGTAGCTGTCTTTAGCATGTGTAGCTAAAAATTATAGCTGGCATATGTTCATGTCTGCTTTCCCAGATAAGCCCCTTGCAGCTGTAAAATGGGCTCTGTGACACTGGTGCTGCAGCTTGCTGTGGCCTCACACTTTTACCTGCAGCCCACTGGACATGTTAGGCTCATGGGAATCATGCACATGGAAGAGACTGAAGGATTCAGACATTAAAGTAAATTTGAGGTTGATTTAAATTTAAATAGAAGCTGATATCTGTGATGATTCCTTAGTGGGTTCTGATTTATTATCTATACAGCAAACAAAAATCCTCTTTCTCTCAGAGATAGTTGAGTTCCTTCTCTTTTTTCTTTTTTTTTTTTTCCTGATAGCCTTGCCTTTTGGGGGAGAGAAGTACGAGATGTATTTCATTTGTGTTCTCAGTGAAACAGACCAGAATGATTACCAGCTCAAAACTGTTTCTGAAAGGACTGTGTACTGACAGTCTTGTAGTGGCTCAGTATTTCCACTGTTGTTCTTCAGTCATTTCTCTCCAGCTTCCTTGAAGGACTAGTCCTGTTTACCTGCTGACATTTTTTTAAGCAGTATTTCCCATAGAAGGAAATGCCTGATATCTGCAACAGCAGATGCATTTTGTTTTATGGAATGATTCTTAAAAGTCATTGCTATTTTTAGATCATCAGTGGTTTGCAGGGCTTGTTGCTGATTTCCTTTCTCTCCTTGCAGTTTGAACATGCCCTGACCTGGGTTCCCACATGTAGTGAGAATGGTCCATCACTATGGTTTGCACTGATCATTCATTTGTTCCCTTTTTTTACACTTTCTTGCCCTCTGTCTTCCCCTCTCACTCT
>NW_008238448.1:407211-425920 GCF_000691975.1 Corvus brachyrhynchos | reverse complement strand
ACTTCACTGCATGGTGTTCTTGTGAGCCCTTTCTTTTTTTATTATTATTTTTAGTTCTGAGTCATGTATGTTGCATCTAGCCATGAGCAGGATGCGCAACAGCATGTATTCCTTTTTTTCTTCCCTGTCCCCCACCTTTTTTCTTTCCCCTAAGGAAACACGTCATGGGGATCTGATCAATTAGTTGTAGGCAGTTTGTATGTAAGCCTACTGTGAAAAAAGCCTAAATATCATAATGCCTTTTATCCCATATGTCCCTGCTGGCCTGTATTGGCCTTTTGGTTTCACTCGCTTTAAAAATGAGAGAACATGATAGGTCAAGTTTCCTTATCTCTGATAGTTTTCTCTTGCTGTACTTTCTCTTTCCTGTTTGCTGTGGTGGTTGCAATATAATCTGATCCAGAAAAAAATGTCTTGGGCAAATGTTAGTTCGTGTGCTGTATGTTTGTGCATCAAACATATCACTTAGCAACAGGAGCTGCAAATACCTCTACCTAGCCAGCATATAGTCAGAGTTCTGTTTTGTTTTAATTAGCAACATTTCTGGCCTTATGCATTTGATTAAATAAACTAAACTGCTAATTAAAAGGGTACAATAATGCAATAAACAATTTGACACAAATGCACTGCTTGCTTTGTATGTATCCTTATCATGATTTGGCATGAAGACACTCCTAAATTACCTACATTCTTTTTTTGTACTGCCTCCAACATTGTGGCTCTCGGCCTTCCCACAGAAAAGCCACTGTCAGAAAACAGCTTCCCAATACAGTGCTGTAGTTCCAGCCTAAAGAGAATGCCCAAGTCAGGCATCTCCTGCCAATCATAACCTGGTTGTGCTGTGAACAGTAGTATATGACATTTGCCGCATCACTTCAGTACAGTAAACTGTGCCTGGGGCCAGCTCAGCAACAACTAACAGAGACTGATAGAGCAAAAGCAAGGGCCTTGTCCTTAGGTCTGTTACTTACCAATGCCTTGATACTGGTGTTCATGATATTGCCTGATGAGAGTCTTAGCTTGCCAATGAGTTGATTTTTAGCTGGGAGAGAAATAGAGGGGTTTTCCCAGTGGTTTGTATTTGTTCTTCCTCCAAACCAGCAAGGCTGGGCTGCAGTGCATACTTAATTTCTGTGAGTTGGTGACAGAGTGGCATTTTAATGTAATCTTTGTATTTATTTATTCACTCTGTGATTTGGCCAGATGTGGTTGTTTCCATGCCCAAAGCATTTCTCCTGTGAGCTGTATTACTGCACATTGGTGTGCTCTGCCTCTGAACCAACCTAGATGCCCAGTGTCCCCAGAACATGTGTCGTCGTGCAGTTGTGCCTGGGCACCAAGTGCTGCACTTGTCTTGCCCTCAAACAGTTGGTTTTAAAATGCAGGACCTTGTACAGTGGTGGCATATGAATTTGCTCACTGAAAGGTGCTGGACCATTTGGACAAACACAGGCATGCAGTGGGTAGCACAGATGCTGGTAGGAGCAGCGGACAGCTGTGATAGTAAGTGCCTCTGTGAGATACCAGGTGTAAATAAACTGAAGGAATTGGTTTGATCCTTTTAACAAAAGAGGCATTATCATTCAGGCACACCTCATATGGCCATGGTGGGGCTGTTTTTGAGAAGTGGTTAAGCCTTATCAAAGCAGCAGCAATAATGTAGGAGAGTCTGGGTTTGAGGGGTGGTAACACCACTGCTGCCTGCATGTCGATTCCTGCAAAACCTACTAACAAGGCTTTAAGCTGAAAAGCTTTCTTTCTTCGTTTCTTTTTCCTATCATTTTCAATCTGTTCCTTTCCTTTCGGATGTTCTCTGCTTAATTTGTTTCTTTTCTGTTTTTCAGACTTTACTTAAACATTACATTTCCATTGATGTTGTCAAATGTTCTCTGTTTTTTTTTATTTTCATTCTACAAACATCACTGATCTTTTTCTTTCCCCCTCTTTGGAATTCATAAGAAGATCCCATTTATGCACAGAAGAAAGGTACTCAATAAGTTGGAAGGCTTAAGTTTTATTAATTTTCCTAATGCTTAACTACGTAATACATATTAGGATACCAGTGAGAGATTTGGGGTTGACTTTTTTACTCAGCATTGTTTTGTATCTGTGCAATCCTGCATCTCAGAGTATTGTCAGCATTTATAATCTTTTTTTTTTTTTCCCTTGTTGTGCTTCTTAATCTGAACATTTAAATTACATTTCATATAAATCTTTCATATCCATCTTGCAGAGTCTGTGTTTGGATGATACAATTCCAAAATCCAATAGAACTTGTTAAACTACTGAAGTAAGATTTCAAAGTTTTTATTTTATCCCCCATATAATTTTTACACTTCAATTTTAAACTTTAAAAAAAAAATTCCTTCATGCAAAAAGGGTTTGTTTAAATATTGGAAGGTCTTTTAGAGATGGTTTCCAGCCTGAGTCTATGATTGTACGAAAGAAAGGTAAAATCTTAAGAGGATATCAGGTAATATTTGCAATGTTTGCCCGTAGCCAGTCTCAGGTTTTGGCCTATTTACTTTCACATAGGTGTGTGCTTAAGTGTAGCTTAAGTAATTCATAAGGATTTGCAGTAATAGTGAATTTCAAAATACTAAACTAGACACCCTTGGAATGTCAGTCTGAGATTTATGTATAAATAGTTAAGAAATCCAAATACTGTGAGGTTAGTGATATTCCATGAGAACTAACAGCAATAAAACATTCTGAGTATCAGGTGTGTTATTTAACAAATTACGTTAATAAAGCCAAATAGGATAAAAAAAATTGTTAGTAATATTTACTAAACATAAGCCATTTTCACAAATTTGTTGCATTAGGAAATTCAGTGAAGACCAAAATCTTGTATTTTTTAGTAACCTTTATGTGTATCAATGAGATCCAAAATACTCCCTTTGAGCCTTTTGCGTTTTATGATTAAGGGGGTTTTTTTCCATTCTTTTTAAGTGTAGGACACTGTATTTCACCTCAGTCGTAAATTATATTTTCAGTTCTCAAATCTTCTAGACTGTAGTCTTAGTTGCTGTTCAACTTTCTGAATATCCTTATAAGATATACCAGAACAGTGTGGATCTGTAATAAAACAAATAGGGATGGTGATACTTGTGGGGGAAGAAAAAAGGACAAATCATCCTTAAGTGTTTTCAGAGTAGGAAAGGCTGAAAACCATGTCTTGTGTATCTTGAGAGTATAGTTCTGTGAGATCGTAGTAACTGAGGCAGGAAGGTACCCCCTACTATTCCTGAAGTACCCAGCTGAATCAGTGCTGTTTTATTTAAATTTTTCATTAAGCTGTTACAAGTATATTTTATTTAATTCAGTTACAGCTGTTTCTCCCACTCCTTATTGTCTAGAATTAGACATTTATGCCCAAGTGTTCATATCTGGTTTTATCTTTATAGGTTTTATATATTTTCATTATATTTTTATCTTTATATGTGGGAGATTTGAAAGCCATCATTCTGAATATCTTTTAAGGAGAAAACTATTCCACCCAAAACCAGGACAGTATCCTGGTATTACATCATATCAGGTCCCACATTTTCCAATACACCATCACCTTTCCTGTTTTTGGTAGATAAACACACAGCTATCATTCCCCTTAAGTCTATGGGCTGTCCCTTAAAAAGTCCATTGAGTTCATTAATTCCATGACCTTGAGCTCCTGTCATAACAGTTTTTCAGGGCAGGAAAGATGGTGTGTGGTGGTGTGAGGTGTTGGATTGTTGCATGCTGAAGCCAGTTCTGATTCCATTACCACTTGTCCAGTTTCATCAAAGCTTATTCTTCACTAATGTGGTCCTCCTCATTTTTGCCCCTTTCTGCTTATTTAGCTTCCCTGACGGGCTCTACAAAATGGATCAATTTGCTAGGATTTGAAAACAGAAATTCTCATTTTTGCCCTTGAATTCTGGAGTAACAAAGAAGGAAGCATTATTGTGATGTGCAGTGGTGTCTGAACAGGCAGGAGTTGTCAGGCAGCATCCATACAAGTCAAGGTTACCTGTCCTTCAAAAACCTTTAGGAGAAATCTTCGTGATGTATGTGGTTATGATTGTGATAATTAAATGAAACTGGTTTTCTGAGTGTAACAGAGCATTTTCTTGGGGATGTGGGGGATCCTTATTAAAAGAAATTCTTTGTAATAAGTACTACTTTCTTTTTCCATTCAGGTGGTTCTCTCTTGCAAGTACAGACTTGGATTATATCCAAGTAACAAGTACACCTCAAACTCAGCTGAACTGTAGTCTGTTGCACTATACTTTTTTTTTTAAGGCAGAATATTGTGTGAGTTCACAAATTTCAAAGCAATTGTAATTTTGAGCAGGCCATAGCAGTACTTAGAAGGAAGTTGCTCCATGGAACTTTCTTAATTGCTGCCAGCCAACACAATCCTTACCATCTCATGATGGTTTCCAGGACTCTGCCCTTAGGTTTTATTATCTTTTAAATAATTTTTAACTAGGAGTGGGAAAAACAGTCTTTTCAGTTTTGACTACAAATGTGGCTTAGTTTGGCAAACTGTAGCATTAATATGATGTTTCTTATATTTAGTGTTGAGAGTATTTAGTGATGAATTGTTTACAAATCCCTGTAACTGTTTTTAATGTGTTCTCCATAGGAGCAACAGCTGCTGCTCGAAAGGAGGTTATAAGGAACAAGATACGAGCAATAGGAAAAATGGCTAGAGTTTTCTCAGTGTTAAGGTAAGGTTTTATGCTGGTTTGGATTTTTTTAGTGTTGGGGGTACCTTTGAGTGGTTACGTAGAGTACTCAACTGTTAAACAGCAAATTTGCTATTTAGTATACCACCCAACTGAGTTCTACTGCAACCTTTTAGAGATGGTTTTATTTATACAATGCTGCTATTTATTTTGGCTCTGAATAGTCTTCTTCCTCAGGCCTTTTGCTGAATATAAAACAGACAAACAAAAGACATCAGCAAAAAAAATTCCAATTACTATTTTTAAAGACTTTTGCTCACCAGGTGTACTAATTAACTTCTAGCCACTGTGAGGCAAGTGTTAGATGTGGAGAAAGGGTATGTCATACATCACCTCTCTTGAAAAACGAAGTCAAATGTCACACTTCGTCACCCACAGATGTTGCTACAGCCACGAGTTAAGATGACTAAAGATGAAAGTATTAAGGTCATTTACCTAGAAATCCAGGAAATGGTTGTGCAGGCAACAGCAGCTCGTTCCTTTGGGCTGCACCCCCCCAAACACATGAACATTAGTAACTAATTGTTACCCAGTGTTTAGAACTCTCCATTTGATGTCTCTGAGCAGAAGAGAAAACACGCTGTACTGCCTAAGTCTAAATATAGAAAATACAGTTCTCCCTCCCTTTCAGCAGAGGGATTTTTTCCTCAGGAAACTGTATGTTGGTCTGCTGTAGTCAGTTGATGGTTATTATGTTTAGTGGAAAATCACGGGAGTTCTACAACTTTTACTGGTATGATAGCATGGTTGATGTAAGAAGAATAAATAAAATAGTTGAAGAATATACTGTTTCATTTCAGTGGAAACTCTCCAACTTGCTTGCTTTGAATGCAGCATGTCAGCAGTCGGCAGGTTTTCTGTGGGGCTTTTCATGGGCACATGCCCATGCCTTGCAGATTGCAGGAGCGTAGCTTTAAATAGCAAACTGAGATGCAGAGCTTTGTACCTGGGGCTCCCAAAGTGTTACAAGTGAGTTAATGGTGATGCACGAGCTGCTTCAAAGTGGTGCCCATAAAAAAAAAAGGTTGGCTTCATGCCTTTTCCCTAAACAAGATAGAGGGGTAATCAAGTGTTTCCACCTTCTCCTCTGTACCAAGTCTGGCAGAGAGCCTGGAGGTGGCTGCTACCACCTTCATGAAACAGCACAACTATTATTCTCTAATGATAGTTGAGCAAACAAAGTTTGGGAAACTTGGCTTTCTCCCATAACCTTGAACCACACCTTCTGGATGGACTGTATTTTGTTGTGAACCACCTTTTTAAATGTAGGATTAATTCAAAAGAAATGTGAAGTTCAGTAAGCAGAAGGATCTGAAATTGGATGATCAGCTGATATATTTGGGATTTTGCAACTTGGAGATGATTGACATCAGCTATGTGTCAGACTTTTTCAAAGGGATCTGTAGGGCAGAAGCTTTTCTGTGGTTTCAAGGATACAGAAGAGGGATACAGAATAATTCCTGCATGTGCTCTGTCGAAAATGATATGCATTAGCCTCATATCTTAAGTCTACCCCAGCCAAGACCAGCACAGCCTTTTACAATTCTTAATTATTGATGGTCCTGAAAACTTTGCAGGAAAGATTGAAGATGAAGAGTAGATTTGTTCTCCCTTAGCTTTAACCAGCAAATACAGCCCATCCTCACTGTGATCAGAGGCATATTCAGCAAATAAACAGGTACCTCCAGTGCATGGTTTTGGTGACCAGTCTTCCAGGGAAATGAGTGACATTTCATCCCAGCCTCCACTGCCCCCCTGGGAATACCTGATCTCTTTTCTGAGAAAGGCTGATTCTCTTCAGCTAGGTGCCAGGCTTCTAGACAGCAAAAATTGCACAAGGTTGATCTTGCAAACACTATTCCTATAGAAAAGCCTTGGATATTTTTTCTGTCTTGACAGCGTAATCTACATGTAAGACACAAGTATCAGGTAATTGTGTGTCACCCTAAGAAGACTGCAGTGGCACCATCATCTATCATCTATCTATATACCAACCTATTTTGGAAACCTTTGAAGTTCCTCTTTGAGTCATTGTGTTTTATGAAGTTTATTTCACTGATTCTTGAAAAGCTTTTTGAATGATCAGCGCCTGATCTGACCACCTGCAAAGGACTTAGTCAATCATCTCTTCTTCACACTGGAGTGGTCCCTTTCCTTGAGGATGCAACTTGAATGTAAAGCTGAAATAATTTCAGCCATTTTAGTTTAAAAATTAGGTATCAAAATAGTGTTGTATTGAGTTTCAAATGTTAAAAATCAGCTTTGCTGAAAATAGCCATCATAGGAAGATTTGCTTTAGCTAAATTGAAGACTTCACAATTCCTTTTCATTGCCTCTCTTCAACTTTGTTTCTCAAGTCTTACTTTTCTTTTGGTATATTTAGACAGGAGAGAGGTAAATAAAATATTTAAACAGTCTATTATCCTTTTTTTGAAATGGAAAGAAATGACATCAAATATAAATTAAGGAACATTGATGGCTAAAACATCTCAATATTTGTGACACGCATCTTTCTTGTGTTTATACAGTTAAGAGATAATAAAAGTACAGTCGATCAACTTAGCCCATGAGGGTGAAGCTAAAAGTGCCATTGCTGTTTAATTAAAAAAAGATCTGTAATGGACTGAATAATTGAGAGAAAGCAAAAGATTAGGTGTGTAACTGTTGATGATAAAAATACTGGGTTAATTCTGAAAACATTTTGCTCTTGTATTAGTTCCAATTGCTTGGGAAACTTGCAAGGAAAATGGTCACAATTTGAATTTGACTATTACATAATAAAAAGTGAGTGCAGGCAGAATTATTTTCAAACTAAAAATAGAACTTGAAGAGTACATGTAGTAGGTAAACAAGAGTTGTTTAAAATACGTGAGTCATTCAGGGCATGTAGGTCTAAAGAAAATTTTAAGTAGCAGAATTGCTGAAAGACAGTTTTTATAGACAAAACCACATTATCCTCAAGTGAATGTGGAACTAAATTCTGTCTTTGTGTTTGCTTCCTCCAGCTTAATGTCATTATATGCTTCAAAGTAAAGCACTTCAAAATAGGTTTCTCTTAAAGAATTGGGGTCAATTTTGCTGCTGAGAAAGTATGTCATCACAGGCAGCATTACAGTCCTTGTAGAAAGCTTTACTTAAAGGCTTCTCTGGATAGAGCTCCTGTATTCCTCTTGCCATGTATTTAAAAACTATATGTATTTGGAGACCAGCAAAGCATATTTCAGTTTCCTAAAACAATTTTCTTGAATCCATATTATTTTTAGCATAAAAAATTATTAAGGACAATACTAGCAAGGATGGAAGTGCATATTAATTTTAATGAGCATTTAGCTGCCTTTCTTTAAGTGGCTGGTGATCATCAATAAATAATGCACCTGCCTGCTAGTGTAGACACGAGCAAACTAACAGTTTAAGTTGATTTTGGACCACACAGTGTAAAATGCCTGAATGCATTGTTGGCAATATCTGATTCTTCTGGTCCTCCCCCTCTCAGATTTGGATTAACAGACATATTGTTCCGTAGGTGCAGGTTATACTGTTAATGATAGTAGAGTCTGCATATGGTGTGATGCAAAGGTTAAGCATGTACACAGCAGTGAAGGGGATGTTATCACCAAATTCAGTCTGTCTTGGGAAGGAGATGGGAGATGACAAAATCATTGCTGGGCACGTGTAGCTTAAGATGTCTGAAACACATCCCATGTTTTTTAAAAAGACATTTCCTTACTTTTGGTGGTTTTATTTTTCATTTCTTTTTCAACTTTCGCAGAGAAGAGAGTGAGAGTGTGCTGACACTGAAAGGTTTGACTCCAACAGGAATGCTGCCCAGCGGTGTGCTCTCTGGAGGAAAACAAACACTGCAAAGCGGTAAGCCTGTTTGCCTGTGTGTCTTGTCCTGTGTAAAAAAAACAGTTGGTTTTCAACTGCAGAACCTAAGAAAAGTAACCACAGCTGTCTCAGAAAAAAAAACAATGAACAGAAGAAAACCAGGAAGTTTGTTGTGCTGGAGCATTTGTGAGCAGCTCATGTAATGCCACTTCTCAAGACTTAATACATACCAACGATTTTCAGAGAAAGGGGGGAGGAGGGAGCCCCTGAAAATCAACTGTTCAGAATGGCAGCTCAGGATTGTATGTGAAATGCACTCTCTCCACTGTTTGGAGCATCTTTTGGGGTGTTTTTTTAAGAGAAGCCCTTCATACATGAAGTATTGAAGGTTCAACTTAGATAATGACACTCAAACTCTTATTTTATCTGATTTGCTCTTCCTCATAGAGAATCACCATTGGAAAATGGCTCTAGAATTAGATTTTCTCTCCTAGAAATTCTAGGTGACAACATGAGCACAATTCCACTCTGATTTAAACCCAAGTGAAGGGAGGCTCTTACGAACACCGTGTTTGCCTTGTACACAAACACAGTACAGATTGACAGTTTTATACCAAGTGCTTGTTGTTACAGGAGATTGGGAAGTCTATAGTAGGGCTGCCTTTGTTTCCTTTTGGAATAAGGAGTGCAAAGTATTTAATTTATTGCTGGAAGCTCTCCTTTTTTTTTCTGTGTGTACTGCTGTGGAGTATATTGCAGGCACACATAAAGGTCTCTCATTTATTGAGGTTCTGTTGGCAGTAGATGTAAGAAATAGAAATGCTTTATAACCTTAACAGTCTCAGCCTCTTGTTTTCCTGTTTCCTTCCTGGAGCATTCTTTCTCTGTATTTTTCCCTTTACTGTCTCTCTTACCTAGAAGATTCAGGTATACAGTGGTAAACCTCCTTTTCCCCTTTTTTCCCCTTCTCTTTTTTCTTGTTGATGACTTCTGTGTTATGGACATAGTAACGTTCTGCTTTGAAAATGCTGCAATATGATTTCACAGGAGGCCTTTCTTAATCGGTTTGGGGTCTTTACCTAGGCTTTTCTCCACATACTTGCTTTACATTTCTCCAAAAATTTGGTCCAAGGAAACTGTTATTGTTGCCCTGGAAAAATGTTATGAATAGAAATGAATTTGAGAAAATTTCCAAATGTTCTTGTTAGAATGACTAAAAGGAAAATCTCCTCATACTGCAGTATTCTGGCTCAGTGAAACATTACTATACACAAGCTTCTGCATTAGTTAACACGTAGTGGCCCATTCACCAAATACTCTGAAGTGCATATAGTTTCTGTTAAGCACACATATTGCCATATGTATTAACAGAAAATATGAGTATTATGTTCTGTTGTGGAAGTATACATTTTAGTCGTCATTTTTTCTAATGTGTCAGTGCTGGTTTGGATCTGGTTATTCATTTTAATTTCTCATCGTAGTTACCATGTTTCCTTTTCTTTTAAGTTTGCATTGGTTTTGTTCCTTGTTTTTTTGCTATCTCTCTTGCTCTGCTGCTTGAGAGGCATAGGCTTACCTTGGTGCATGAGGGTTAAATCCTCTCATATCCCCATGCAGCAAGATAATAGTATAGATATTTTAGAATATATCTCAATCCATATTTAACATTCTAACTGGGAAAAAAACCAGTTTGTGTTTTATGTTGGGGAAAGCAAGACAAAAAAGAAGAAAGGATTTCCTAAAAATTTGACTTCTTGAGCTATTCTCTAAACCAGAGAAATTCTTGAAAATCAAAAATTCTTTTAAAATACTTGTTATATTGGATTGCATTTAATGATTTGCATCAGCTTCTAAATCTCTAACTGTAAAAAAAAATGCCTACCAAAGCTGATGGGTAAAATTCAAATGAAAGAATGTCTTTAAGAACAATTAATGGTTTCACAACAGTGGTAACATGGTATTCATAACATTGCAGCAATCTCCTGATTACAAGCTTTGCTCTCTCTGACCAGGCTTTGCAACTTTGGAGGTCCAGCAGTCAATCTTATGTCTATATCCATTGATTTAAGTAAAATATTAGAAAAATGTTGCTTTTCAGAGGCTAGTTTGACAAAAAGAAAGCTTACAGATGGAGCAGACTGGGCAAGGTTGCAAGCAGAGGCAAAGCTTTTTGAGTATCCCGTGCTGTGGGGATGTTTCTTTTAGTCAGGAGAGAGAAAAAAATAATTCTGAAAAGTTGTATATGGAATTCCTTTGCATTGTACTGGCGCTAGTACTTTTCAAGCTGATGGTGTAAGTTGTATGAATTTTGTGCGATGGCTTTACGCCATTTTTTGTTCTCTTTTGACAGGGCAAATCAAACTGCTCTTAGAGCTGGGAGAATTATATAATGACCTTTTCAGGTCAGATGTGCAATATGGAAGACATTTACATTTTGTAGTTCTTTTGAGTCAAAAGAAAACTTCTTAAATGTGCCTTTAAAAACTTTTAGTTTGTGAAACTTCTGCTTTAAAACAAACTCCAGCTTAATTCAATCTGTGAATTACTGTTTTTGTGTAAACATTTCTCTGTGTGTCTGTTTTGCCAAAATCCAGCACTTACAGTAACATTAGTGTTATAGCTCCTTTGCTGTTCACTGACTTGTTCTTAGAGTTGAAATCCTCTGCTCATTTTTCTCATTCGTTTTGCTACCCCTTTCTTCTCTTCAGCTACTGTTGAGGCTATTGAGGCTGATGAAGGTAAATTGGCCAGTCCCCTTTCTGTTGGTGCCACAACAGATAAGGGCTCTGCTGGGTGTATTCATTTTGCTGTAGCTTGTACAGATTGTGTGGGTGTTGGGCTAACAATTGTGGCTCGGTATTAACCAAAATGTAATTGCTTTAAAGGGGAAAGTGTTTTTTGGTTTTTCTTTCTGTTGCTGCTGTTGAGGTTCTTCTCTTTCTGTAAGTTACAAACATGTTGGAATTGCTGTATGTTGAACTAAGCACTGCGTAATGCCACAGGAGGAGATCAGGGAACTTGGATTTCATGGGACATAACTTGGCAGCAGCTTGTAAATGCTTTGTGACACATAGCTCAAAAGGTGTGTGCTGGAGGCTGGCTCAAACTATCCTCAGCAATTTCTGGTCAAGGAAAACATGTAGCTTTTTATATATTCTCTCTTTTTGTTGGTTTTGTTTCTTTTTCCCGTTTTCCTTATTTTTCCTCAATTTGTTTCCTTTCTTTTAGGTCACTAGTAAAAAAATTTTATTGGTCTTTTGTTACAGTTCAGCATGTTTCTGTTTCCCTTTAAAAGTAAAACAACATGAGACATTTGTCTGCAAGATGTCTGCTTCCTTTGGTAGTGGCAGTTTACACACTGGATATTTACATTATAGCAACCATTAACACAGGCACCATTTTAGGTGCATATAAAGTGACTGGCTGCCTTAGAAGATTTCTGAACGTTCAGTATTGAAAACTGGTGTTTTGTTGACAGACCTCTAATTTAACCCTTAACAATTTTTAATGCTACAGTTAAAATTGAAGTAAACATGTGTTGCAATGCAGATGTACAATATTTGTTCAGCATTATAAAGTTTTGGAAGAAGAATTTTCAGAATTCCCCTTTAAAACAAAATTCTTCAGTTGTATTTTGTTCTTGCCCCTCTCAAATTTTCAGTGGGAACTTTTTTTTTTAGTTAATTAAAAAAAAAAATCTGGTGATTATTGTCCTTTGGTAAGATGTGCCCTTTCGGCCAGTTGAATTTGTTTTTGAATTTTGTAAAGCAGTGAATAAAATTACAGAACAAACAAGTAAGAGAAAATACAACTGCTTTCTAAATAGCAGTGAGTAAGCTGCTATTTATGTTGGAATTATCTATTCCTATCAGCAATCTCTAATCTGCAGTGTGCATTCTTGTTGACAGTTTGGCTGTTTTCTGTGATTTTCTGTGACTATGTGTTGTGTTTTAGTATACTCTCAATGTAACCTGCTAATACTCGTTGTCTGACCAGCAACTACAGTAGAGCACCTTCCTTAGTGTTACAGACAATAATGTGTCTATTGGAAATACAGTCCCTTGAATGTGCCCCTGTGCCAGCAATATGCACCCCTCAAGTTAATTCTTGATTTTCCATCCTTGCTAGTTAGACGCTGTCACCATAGGCACAACTACTGTTCTACACAGGTGAAGCTTCTGATGGAGGAGAAGTTTCACCATTGGCCAGTTGTCCCTCAGGGCCCAGTAACACCAACTGGGCTGTGCTGCTGGCAAGCTCCAGGACATGGCAAGTGCTTCAGCTTCAATGCAGCCATCCATTAAATTATTGCTTTAAGGGATTGGCATAGGTGCTTGTTAGACATCTTCATTTTGTGGTAGAAGGTAAATAAAAAATAATAAAAAAAAAAAAGCCAACCCAAAAGGCAAACCTTAAGAAAACTCACTGTATGACCTGTTCTGTTTTCACTGCTCCGTCCCTGCTCACTTGACTAATCACCATTATGTTGTTGTTTCTCTGAGCTGAAGTATAATACATGTTAAAAACCATGCACTTCACAAAGTTGCAATGTAACATGTGAAACTGGCTAAAGAACTATATCCTGAGGCAAACAGAATCTATCAATTTTCACAGGAAAAGCTGGCAAAATCAACATGAAAATGCCTTTTCTTGCTCCCCCCAAAATACAAGGAGTGGTAGCTTGGCACCAGGGATCTTCTGGGGTTTTGGGGGTGTTAGCTTTTTTTTTTAATGGAAGTTACCAGCTTGTCCAGAGTCAGAACTGCATATTGGATGGAGAGCAGGCGTTCTTGGGCATGAAGAGAAGAGGGGAGAAGGAATACTGAATTTGATCTCTGAAACTCCCCTACCATTTTCTCCCCGGGGAGTTTGCAGTTTCCTGGTACTAATGCACCATTTCTGCCCTTTGGCATGTTACGAAAGACGCTTAGCAGAAATTCCAGTTCTGGAAGTGCAGTGCATTGATTTGGTGCAGATAAGAGAAAAAACACACAGAAGGCTATGACAGATTATCTATGGAGCTGTGACCTGCTGTTTGCCTGCAGTGCTTTTTCTCTCTTTTGCTTTAAATCTAAAGATCGTCAACACTTCAATTAGAGAGAGAATAAAATTAAATGAAAATCACAGTCTGTGAATACATTCCTCAGCCTGTGGCTTCCTTCTGAGGTTGGTGTGGCCTCACCAATGTCACTGCTAAAAAGCAGATCAAAAATCCTCAGGATCAGTTGGAACTTTGGTCCTTTGTCAGTGCGTTTCCTAAGCTAAACTGTACAAATATGCCAAAATTACAATACCCCTGATCTGTGTTTCATGGTGTTACTGCTGTTTGATTCAAGCTGCTGTCTAGAAGTCCAGGGTTGTATCAGGGAGGGTAATTTCCCCAAACAATCAACAAGCAGCTCACCTCTGTTGAGAACAGAAGGCAACTTGTTGTAGGGTCACCCCAGATCTTCCCTAGCTGTAATGTATATCCCACAAAGTGACCTCACTATGTTGTCACCATCTGGAACTAGCCAGCACTTTTTACATGATCTTTGAAGGTCAGGTGGGAGTTTTGCCTGCTAATGGGCATTAGGGCACAGTGTCCTTAAGGCTGTAGGCTATGACAACAAATGGCAACTCACCAGCTCATGGCTGTGCCCTCTGCATGGTTCCTAAGTGCAAACCGTAGTTTCATGTCAGTGTCTTGGCGTTCTAAGCCTGAACCCCAGTGGACAACAAAATACTGGAAGTTGATGGTATTGAAAACAATAGTTGTATTGGAAGGGACAGTGGTGGTGAACCCCCAGCTCTTTCTGAGTATGGTAAGGAGCTGGTGGTGGTGTCAGATCTTCTCACTGCCACCTTCCCAAAGAAGGACTCTTGCACTTGTTGCTAAATCGGGGGAAAATCTGCTGAGAATTTAATCTTGCTAATTTTATTTTTTAATGATCCTTTATTTAGCTATCAAAGGATTTTCACCCCAGCATAAGATCACTAGCTTCGAAGAGGCCAAAGGCTTAGATCGAATTAATGAGCGAATGCCTCCGCGCAGAGACGTGCCATCCGATGCCAACCTTAACTCCATCAACAAGGCAATCTCCACAGAGACTAATGGCACGGACAGCAACGGCAGTAATAGCAGCAATATCCAGTGACCACTGTCCGGGAGGGGGGTTGAGCTGCAGGGCGCAGTGGGGTTTGCTGCATGTCAGCACTGGGATGTTCTTGCCTCTGATAATAGCTTACTTGCTCTGGGGGCCAGGTGTTGGATTCAGTTTACAAAATTCATCTACAAAGAGATCGTCAACTTTAATTTGGTGGGAGGGCGGGTGGGGGAGAAACACCTCCTTTGGATATGCCTTTAAATGCTTGTAGAAAAATGAAAGCTCATGCTGGTATATATTGCAAAGTTAGGAGAATGAACAGGTTTTCCTGCTACATTGGGAACGTCTAGCTATGTTACTGAAAGGCCTTTTATTATGTTACTGGACATGAAAACTTTGTTTAATTTCTTACTAACTATTGTAAGTTTACAGTTGCAGCACTCAACATCTACAACATCGAAACATTTTTAACAAAATGTACAAACTAAATAAGGACTATTTATTGATAATGTTTTGCTACTCTTGTCAGACAATGGCTATGAAATAAATTAGGCACTCTTTAAAAATACAGAGAAAAAAAGAAAAAAAAAAAAAGAATGTTGGAAATTTGTTTAAAATGCCAAAAAAAAGAGAGAGAGAGAGAGAGAGTGAGAGCGAGCGAGCGAGAGCGACAGTTTAATTTTGTACAGATTACGCTTACCTCAGGTTTCTTTAGTGTGCTTCAATGCCCTTCTTTAAATACAACACTTACCTTACTAATTTGGCAGCAATTATCTTTTTCTTTGTTTAAAAAAAAAAAAAAACTGGAATAATAACATTTATCTTTTTTTGCTGTTTATATTTAGGGGGGTTTGGTTTGGGAGGTTTTCTGGGGTTTTTTTTGGTAAAACAACTCTTGGTTGTGGCTTGCTGAATTTAAATATTTAAGAGTGGTGCATTTTTAAGTATAGTGAACAAGACACCATATTAAGTGCAGTGAAAAGCATCTATATTCTGTAAAAATCTGCCTATGCATGTTTTTTAAGAAAAAATGGCTGTATAGGCCTGTATGGGACTGTAATGCGCTTAGTGGTCTGACTTATACTGGAAATGTATGTATACTGGCGTACTTTATATTCTCTAAAAAGAAAATGCTTAATGCCTTTGAAATTTTGTAATCAAAAAAAAGCTTTGAAAAATCTAAGGGGGGAGAGTATTCTTAAAGTTTTTAACATAAGCTTGTCAGTGCACATATAGATGGGTAGCATGTTTAGCAAACCTTGTGAAATTTAAATAAGTTTGTAGTTACATGTGAAATTCTAAATGCATGATAACTGTTAATGTCATAATGGTTTAGTCATTTTGTTCTGTTTTGTCATGTGCCACAAAATGTGTAATTTTTTCACTTTTTTCCCTTTGTATATCAGTTATGGGTTTCAACTGGTTCATTCTAAAAAAGAAAAGGAAACAAAACAAACAGTCCATTGATATTTTTTAACAATTGTATAAGTGCCCAAGTAATTCACTACAGCCTACAGCCTTGCCTTTGTAATTTGACTTCAAAATGTTGGCAATCAAAGCATGCACTTGTAACAATGAAAGAAGCATTTTATATTACTACTCAATAAAAATGTGCATGAACTTAAGCATTCTTCCCTTTCTTGCTGTCTCAGTGGCAGAAGCACACAGGCACTGCGTGCGTGTGCTTCTTGCTCTCTTTTTGCTTTGGACAGGAGAAGACCGCCAGTGTAAGAGATGAGGGACTTGTTTCACGATTCAAGGTCAGTTCTTTACTAAGAAATAAACCTGTATATTACCCAGCTGTTCTAGACTACTGAATGTCCGCAGACTTCCTCCAAGGTCTGGTTAGAACATTGGATTTTCACTGAAATGAGTAGGATGTAACCCACAAGTAGAGTGCACAAGAAAACAAGTGCCCTCTATGTGCTTTCCCCTTATCTGGAGTGCTTGAAAAGGTCAATGAGTATAATTTACAATGATTACAATTTCACATGTCAAATGCTCTCTCTTTTAGTCAGAGAAGAACTTTCAAAGCTCTGCCTTCCCACTTTCTCCCTAACTGTGCTCAGCATCCTTCCCCAGTCCATCATCCTGCGAAGCACTGACAGATGATGCCAAGTGGTGCAATGATGTGGGTATTGCCTTAGTCCTCCTTTCAGGTATCATTATTAAATATAGGCTCAGTGCCTGCTTTCTTATATGTTTTTCCCACTTTAGCTCTCCCTAATTTTGTAAAATATGACAGGTGGCAAAAATAAAGAGGCTTCATAATATCTGGGAGTATTTCAGATGTAATTTTTCATTTCAGATTGTGCAGAGGTACAGCACAGACACATAGAGTCTGTGTGTTCATCTGGCGGGTGAAGCTGTTTGTCCCTCTGGTTAACGGGCACGGTGTGTGCAGAGAGGAATGGTGACATTTTGCGTGACCACTGTGCTGCCGGCTGAGCCCAGTGTGTGTGCTCACTGAACACCACCAGTCACCTGAGGTAAGCTCTCCTGTGTAGACGTCCTGTGCCACACCCGGCAGCACTGCTGGGCAATACAGCAGCGTGTGCTGTCTGCTTGCATTTCACTTGGGCCCTGGCAGTTCCACCAACCAACCTGACAGTAAGAAAGGGGGTTTTTTGCTCAGTAGTGACTGCATAGGCCTCTCAGTTGGTAGATTTAACACAAAAGATCCGTGCTACAAATCAGAGGTGGGGCTAGAAATGTCTGTTGTAGTTGCTGAAGAGTTTAATAGATAAGCAAGTCAGCCCAGGCTGAGTGATCCACTAGGGAATTTACAGAGTGTTTGGTCACAAAGGTGATTTTGGAACTTTTTATATCTCAGAAGAATTAGAAGTGTCCAGAGCATGCAAAATAGCAGTGTCCTGTGTATCCAGGTAAGATGGTCTGGCTCCTTCCTGGAGCAAGCTCCATCATCCTACCATGGGGCAGTTTCTGAATGGTTCCAAGGGATAGTCTAAGCTGTACTCAAATGTTCCTGGAAGGACCAAAAACAATTTCCAAAGCTTATCTTGTTTCAGGGCATCCAATCTCTTCTAACTTTCCTTCTTTTTTCCTCATGCAGAAGAAACTCTGGGTGAACTTGAAGAAGAACCCTGGTACCACTGAAGGCTGAGCTTTGGATTCTGTGGCCTCAGCAGTGATGTGTCATGCACTGGACTGTGTCTCCCAGTACAGATTTCTTCCTTCTTACTGAATACCCCACCTTAATGCCCAAACTGTCATTGGTGCCTACGTCAAGACTTACTGTATTTTTTAACCACTTGAATCCTGCTCTGTGAGATAGTGTTTGATACATGTCTTATATTTTATGCACTATCGTAATTTCGCTTTTCAGCTATTAAGGAGGAAGTGCATTAGCTCTTAGTGTACATTTTCTGCAGAAGACAACATTCAAATTTTGTCTGGGTTTTCCTCCAAAACTGTGGTAGATCTAACCCTGCTTAAGCTTGTGCCAGTGTTGCCAACTGTTGGGTACAGATAGAAATTCTTTCAGCATTTTCCTCTTCTGAAGCCTCTAGAGGAGTCCTGATCTCTCTCCTCCCTAGCTTTCATTTTTAGTGAAGTGGCATTCAGAGTGTGAAATAATGAAAATTTGGGGACATCTTTTGGGTGCAAGCTGAATTTGCAATTCTAGTCCTTAGAAATCAGTTTCCCTTCTTTTTTTAAGATACTGTTGCTCAGATTAGTCAGATTGATGAGTCTTCGCACTTCTTTGACTAAGAGAGGGATGTGAGAATCAGCTATTCAAAATGTTAAAAAACCACAAGCACCAAAACAACCATTTGAAAAATAGCTTGCAGTTTGCTTTCTTAGTTGCTTTTGGAATGATGTTTAATCCCCTTAAAAGTGGCCATTTTGGGCATGCAAAAGGATGAACTTTCTTGGTGTTCAGTGCTTTAGGAAAAAATACATCTACATTCACGTTTTCATATGTAAATGTTCATACTTGTAGGCACTTCCATGGCAGTAAAAAAAGATGAGCTGATGGAGCTAGAGATCGGGGTTGGGGTTTTGTGTCTTGCTGAGCTGACACTGCAGTATCAGGCCTGCTGA
>NW_008238448.1:399937-407121 GCF_000691975.1 Corvus brachyrhynchos | reverse complement strand
CTGAACATTATAAAATAAATGTTTCATGAGGCCCTGATACTTTTTTTTAAATGTATTTTTTAAATAACTTGAGAGCAGTATCAGTTTTACATGTGACACCAGGTTTCATCAGGCTGACAGCTGTGTGCTCTGGGCAATGATTGCTAAGGAGAGGGCTGCCTTGGCTCTGTCATCCCTGTCAGAAGCTTGTTTTAGGTAAAGTAACTTGGCAAAGAATGTGCTAAAGGACTGATTTTGCTGCCAGTGGGAAGCCTGCAGGCATGGTGACAGACATGACAGTGTCTGCTCCTTTGTAAAGCCCTAGTAGTGGCCATCACTAGTTGCTCTGGGGTTCCCCAAGGCCCCCTTTCCCTTTTGGGCAAAGCCTGGCATGGTTGTTTGCTGGAAATTTGGGTCTGGACACCCAGTTAGGCAATTCTTACAGCAGTAAGGCTTGAGCAAGAAGCACTTGTTTCATATTTTAGCTTTTGCATTCCTGAGGTAGTTTATGCCGATGACCATGCTGTGATTGAGCAAGTCCATTGCTCTCAACATTTGGGTATTTAATAATCTCTTTTGCTTTAAATGAGTAGTTGAGCACTGTGACCTGGGCTAATTTCCCAGTGTTCTGTGACTTTGTCGAGACGGACATAACAGCACGATGCTTGTTGTAATCCAAAGCCGTAAAAGATTTTTTATTTTCTCTACTTCTATTCTTATACCTCTTCACAGTTGCTGTGGCTTATTGAGATTGGCTGCTTAGCAAACAATGACAAGGCTGTCTAACAAACAATGACCATTCAGGCAGTAAAACAATTAGCTATACAAGCAAAAGTATAGTTGTTACATATTATCCTCAAGTTCTTCCTTGTACACATTTAACGTCCCATAATAAGAACATCTTCTCCTTATGTCCAGAACATCTTCTCTCACTAATAATCTTCTTGGCTTTCTCTGTGGGTTTCACTGAAGCTGCAAAATTTCACTTTAAAAAATCTCACAGGTAAATTCTGACTGTCTTTAGGTCTGACTCTGTGAGGCCCCCAGACCAGCTGTCAGCCTCATCAGGTCCCCCCTTTTGTTTTTGTACTACAAAGGCAGTGTTTATTGACTTTTGCAGGGTCCTTTGCAAAAAAGACAATAAACACAGCACAATGAGCAGGATGCAAAAAATAACCAATATGATCGGGCATCCAATTTTAAGTCGATTTTTGATCCATCCCACAATTTGCCAATTGCCAAACAAATTAGTAAGCCAATCAGATTCTGATTCTTCACACAATTTTGACACGCTTGTTTGTAATTCTTTAATGTGGGCATGAATAGATTTTGGATGATCAGACAAATTCATACAACACGTTCCATCAAAATCTTCACATCCGTGTCCATGTGCTAGCAGCAAAAAATCAACAGCAGCTCTATTTTGCAGTGTAGCATGCCTTACTGAACCAACATCTGTTAATAATCCGGCTAAAGCAAGTGAAGTGGCGTTAGTCTGCCGAGCTAACCAACATCCTAACTTGTTTAACAGTCCCAATGCTTTAGCAGCTGCTACTTGTGGAGAAAAGAAGGAAACAGCCCATCAAGTACCTGGTGGCCAAAATTTGGTGCTGCCATCACAATCAGGGGCAAGCACATGGGTGCTGCGTTTTCCTCTCCGTGGTTTATGCTGTAAAATCATAGATGTGTTAGGTGTTAACAGTGAGAGTTGTCCTAAGCTGCAAGGACCTCCCTTGATGTGTGATGGAATCGCAGCCCATGCTCGGTCTCCACAAATGAAAAATACCCCTGATGGCAAAGCTAGAGGAACAGTAGTAGAGTGTGAAATATGTGGTGAACTGTAATTGCACCAGCACTTTCATTTGCAAATATGGGTTGGTTAGGAGAAACATCCCGTACTTTGGACTGATTAGATCCAGAGTAATTAAACTTAACACAAAGGTCCATTTTCATGGATCCTAAAAGCTCTATTTCCTGCGGCTCAAGAGTTGCATGGGGAAGGTATGAAACCCATTGATCCCAAGCATCAGCATGATTGTGTGATTGTAAAAGCTTGCTAACTGTCTTAGGCTTTGGCCAGTCATCTAACGGCAAGCCAACAAGGCAGGTAGAAAAAGGATTGTCAGGAGTAGCAGTGTCTAAGCACAGAGTATCTTGCCCCGTCGCATTGGCCAGGGTAACCCACACATTGGTTCTCGGCTGACTGACAGGCCAAGCAGAAACAGCAGGCACTAAGCTCAGCAAAACTGACAAGGACCATACTGGCACCGGCATTTTTCTGTTATTCATTGCCATTTGCACTCTAGTACATCCCAATGCAAGCCAATATCCCTTGATCACAGGGATATACAGTGCAATGCAGTCCTCCTTGGTCACCGGTGCTCAATGCTCTCTCTGGTCGGAGGTAGCTCGAACTACACTGCCAAGGTCATCAACCTGTGTTGCTGTTACCCTCAGGATCTGGCTGAACAGGAGGTGGGATATTCTGCTGCAAATCGGGACACACACATCTTGCTGGCACCCACCGTTGTCCAGGATCTGTGGAAACACAAGCGTGTCCACGCCCCCAGGTGACAAGGTCCCAGGGGCCTTCCCGTTGGCTGGTAAGCAAATTCCTTACCCATACTTTAGCTCGAGGTAAATGTGTTTCACTGGTGGACTGCAAGGAATAAAAATGATTTAAAATTGAGGGATTGTTTGAATGAGCCGGTATGGTCAAGTGATTTATTGTATATACAGCTTTCAAAAGTCTGGACTGTGGGGTTTCCCCTTGCATTCTCCCTTTTTGCTTTTCTGAAACAGTTTTAAGTGTGTGATGAGCACGTTCAACGACAGCCTGACCAGTGGGAGAATGAGGAATACCAAATTTGTGAGAGATACCCCACGGATGTAAAAATTCCTAACTTTCTGAGAGGCGTAGGCTGGCCCATTGTCAGTTTTCACACAGGCAGGTATACCCAAAGCGGCAAAGGCTTGCTGCCAGCGCAAAATTACATCATGGGCCTTTTCTCCAACATGAGCAGAAGCCCATATAACAGAGGCAAAGGTGTCAATAGATACATGTACATATTTAAAACGACCAAAATCTGGAATGTGTATAATATCAGTCTGCCAAAGCTGTAGGGCCAAAAGACCACGGGGATTTACTCCTAAGGGTAAAGGTCCGTTAAAGTTATGACAACCTGGGCAAGCACTAACAATGGCACGAGCTTCTGTAGGCATTAGCGAAAACTGTTTACACAATATGCGTGCATTTTGATGAAAAAAGGTGTGAGATGTTTTAGCCTGGGCTAGTTTATCTGGCTGAGGAACTGCCCAAACTGGATTAGCTAATGCATCAGCACGAGCACTACTTTCTGCAAGAAATCCTAGTAGGTTTGTATGGCTTCTAATATGCAAAACATAAAAAGGATAAATGCATTGCAAAACAGCTGTCCACAAAGCCTTTAGCAAAAGAAACAAATCAGCATTATTAACTTCTTTCAAAAGGGAACAGTCTACTCGTTGTACAACATCTGCAACATAAGCTGAACCAACAATTAGGTTAAAAGGTTCGTTAAAATGATGAAAGGCCACAGTAACTGCTTTTAATTCGACCAGTTGTGCAGATCCAGTACCCTGACCCTGCAAAGTCTGCCATCCATCCTCATTTTTCCAGGTGATGCCTTAAGAGGCATCACAGGCAACAATTGCTTTACCTGTTTTTCCTGACCCATCTGTAAGTACTGTAGGCCCATTTACAGGAGTAAAACTTATTTTAGGTTTTGCTGATAATGGGGTGGTATTCAGTGATTGTAGTAATTTATGACTGGGAAAATGGTAATCAATTTGTCCTGTGTAGCTCTGCAGCGCGCTCTGCAGTGCAGAACTATTGGCCAATGACCACTCAAAATAATCTTGCTGAATAGGAATAGTAAATTTAGCAGGATCTTGGGCAGCAATTTGCAGGCATCGGTGTCGACACTTAGTAATTAACTGAGCAATCAATTCAAAAATTGTAGTGACTGTTTTTTTAGGCCTGTGAGGTAAAAACATCTATTCTAAAATATGCAGTGGGTCAGGGGACCAATGATTAGACCATTGTGCAATAATACCTGTTGGATGAAATTCTGAAATTACAACAAAAACAACGACATCAGTGTCAGGGTCCACACGGTACACATGGTGATTGGAAATAGTTTGTTGTACCCTATCTAAGGCTTGTTGAGCTTCAGGGTTAATCTGTCTTGGTGAGTTTAAATCTGAATCTCCTGCTAATATATTGTAAACAAAGGAGAAAGTTGTGCAGTGGTGAGTCCTGAATAGGGATGCAGCCAATTAATGGTTGCAAACAATTTCTGTGCATCATTTAGAGTACGTACTGTAGTGTCAAATTGAACAGTTTGAGGGCATATGGTATGTTCAAATATTTTTAATCCCAAATATTTCCAGGGTGCTTCTGTTTGGATTTTTTCAGGTGCAATCTGTAATCCATATTTGTGAAGAGCCTTTAAAAGCCTTTAAATATGAGAAACATTTAGGAGTACATAGTTTGGACTACCAAAATCAGGTTGTACCCATGAGTAGACACTTGGTTTAACAGAAGTAAAAGTCTTTTTTTAGATAGTTCTAGAAGCTTGAACTGCCCCCTGTGTTCATTAGTCACAGTCCTGGCAGGACACATAAATGTGAAAGAAAGATCTTCTTAGGTGTAAAATACAAAGGGAGGTCAAGAGATGGCCCTATCAGCTTGCACTTGTGGCAGCTCACTGCAATCAACAGCTGTGGACTGTGGCCTTTGAGCAACAAATTTGCTGATCCCTATGGAAGCCTAGTATTTGCATGTGGTGTAGGTGGACCATGGCCAGCAGCCAAGAACTCCTACAGCCACTCCCTCCCTCCTGTCTTCTGTGGGATGGAAAGAAAATAGAAAGGAGCTGAGGAGACTTGTGGATCAAGATAAAAATAGATCAGTAGGGGAAGCAAAGGCGTGCATGCAAGCAAAGCAAAGGAGGAATTTATTCACTACTTCCTTCTCAGCAGCAGCCAGATGTTTAGTTGCTTCCTGGAAATCAGGGCCTTTGAATGCTAATGGTTGTTTTGGATGACAAGTGCCGTAAGAGTATTTTTCTTTTCCTCCTCCTCTCCTTGAGTTTTGATTGCTGAGCATGGCATGATGTTGCAATGAGTATCTGCTTAGTCAGTCTTGGTCAGATGTCCTGCCTGTGTCCCCTCCCAATTTATTAACTACCCAGCCTACTCTCCAAAGGAGACAGAGTGGGAAAAAGATGTATTCTTGACATTGTGCAAGCACTGCAGAAATAGCTGAAGGCTGGTGTATTATCAGCACCTTTTTAATCACAAATCCAAAACCCAGCACTCTAAGCCTGCTGTGAAGAAAGTTCACTCCATCCCAGCCAGACCCGGTACACATGGATTCATAAGACAATACCAAGCAGGGGAAATAAGGAGAGAACCACAGAAATTGTAGCTGTCAATAGGAGCTAGTGAGGAACAAAGTCTTAACATTTTCAGTCCTAAACCAAAAATTATAGTGCTAGGCCCAGAGGAGTATAGTGGGTGATACTTCATTGCAGGATATGGGGTGCAGGTCTTGGATCTGAAATAACACCACATCCAACCACTATAACAAACTACAGAGTCAGAGATGTATATTAGGCCATCCTGGGAAATGTCCATTAATAACAACTAACTGCATTAACTACAATAAGTGCATGTGGCATTTTAATTTTGTTCTTGTTTTAATGCTAGGAGGAGTTTTCAGATCATGAACAAGAAAGCATTGCTGATATAATTCAGCAGAGCATAAGATCTGTTCATTTGCTGGAGGTTCTTGCCCAGAGATACAATATCCTGGATCTGCTGATGTATCAGCATGCACAGTTCTTCCCCCATCTTCACCAGTTAGGACTAGACAATATTCTGTGGCTCTCAGCTTAATGATAGCATCAAAAATTCAAAAAGCCTGGCAAATTATTGGTAACAGTGTTAAGACCCAGAGATTGACACAGAAGCTCAATAGGAGAGCAAACACAGTGCTGTATTAGCAGGAAAAGTCTGGAAATTGCAAAAATCTAATATCAAAGTCTTATCAACCTTGTCAGTCACCTGCTTTGTTCTCCCAGGAGGCATCAGAGTAAGGTGGCATAAGTCCAAGAACATACTACTTTTGAAACTCTTGTCTGTCCTAGACAAGGAGAAGTTGCCAGACTGTTCAGCTGGACATGTCTGCAGAACTGCACAAACACTTGACATGTCCTCAAGTGTGGTATAAGTAAAAATGATGCATAATATTTCCTCTAATGCACTAACCTTCTATGCATTTTAGTTTTATTTTTCCTATTTACCTAGCTTTTCTGCACCTTTATTGCTTTGCCACCTTACTTCCATAGGATTCTTCTGCTTAAATAGGCTAATAAAAAAACATAACAAAAGTTGTCAGTTTTGGTGGATAGAACATCAGGGAATTTTTTTCTTCAGTCCATTGTGGAGTTTATGAACAGCTTGAGTGACTCCCTCAACAAAATCCTCCCTGTCTGTGAAACACGAAGTAGCATCTCCCCCTTGGCACCAAAAAGCCTTGGCCTAGTTCTTTAAACCTAGCCCTTTACTTCAGCACTGTCTTTTTCCTTATGTACCCAAAATGTCCTCAGAAAAACCCCATACAACCTCAGACTGCTGCCTTCCTGTGAGTTTTACCTAAGCTACAGTGTTCATATCAGTGCTATTTAAAATTTGCAAGGAAAACTTTGATAAGCCTTGGAAGCCACACTTGCCATTAGGAGAAGGATTATCCTGAAAAAACTCAGCAAGGACTGTTTCTAATTCATTCAGGTAAGTTTAGAGGGAGTGCCCTTAACAGACTGGCAAAAAGCATAAAAACCCAGAGGAAGATGCCTACACAGAGGTGCAAGTTAGGCGTAGGTAAGCGAACAACAAAGATTTAGAAAAGTTATTTAGGACAGATCGAGGTCTGAAACACAAGATAAGGGGATCTACCTGGGGAGCCTTACAGCAACCTCCTTTTCTGAATGTGCTGTGGAATATCTGCAGGGACCAGCTGTAAGCACATAAATCAGCAAGCAAACATTATATAGTGTGGAGTATCATTTCTACTAGAAGCAAACCTCTGTGCGTGTGTGTGTGTGTCTGTGTAGAGGAACACATCAGGATTGAACAACATCTTCTGCTCCATAAATCTATGG
>NW_008238448.1:382136-399907 GCF_000691975.1 Corvus brachyrhynchos | reverse complement strand
ATCCCATTTTTTTGGTGGCAGCAATGAATCAGTAGGGAAATGGATCCCTTGAACATTGACACTTTGCACAGTTTAGTAGCTTTCCTCCAGTCCTGTTGCTGTTTTCTTCATCCAGCAAGCCCAACCAAGGCTTCAGATGCATTCAGGATGTTTTCACCAAGCACAAGGTCTTTGGCAGGTGATTTATTTTTCTTCATGATCTGTTTTCAGCAAAATCTAATTATAAGTGCAGCCTCCGCACATATGAGACAATGGTTCGAGGCTGCATAGCTGAGTTGACAGTAAGGCCTATGGAATTGCCCATTATAAAGGGATTTTTGAGGAGTACTGGAGCTAGACACCTCTTCAGATTGCAATGCTGTTGTTCTGTTCTGCACTGTCATCCCCTGCTGCACTTGAGGCAAGAAGGGTCATGCGTAAAATACGCGCGTGTGACAACCTTAAAAATTGAAAAATTTCACTTTTGTTTCCTTGTAAGAGACTAATTTCAAATAATTTTGAAGAAGTATGAACTTATTACTGCAGTCCACTGGCCCCAGTATAATACTATCTCACTCATTTAAATTCTTTCCCAAAAGCATCAGAGTAAACAAGGGTTCATCACCTTCATGTATTTCTTTTAGATCTGCAATAGTAAGTAATTTATGTGTGCTTACTTAAGACACCAATAATCTAAAGCAATTAATTTCTGTGAATTTCAGCTTTTCTCTAGACTTTATTACCAAAGATTGAGATTGACTGCATGCAGGCATGTAAAGGATGCAATCAGTCCCTTTACCTGAAGGACACCACACAGCAACAGCTCAAATAGTAACAGTTACACTGCATAAAACCACAAAGCAAAACAGAGCTTTGCATCTGATAACTGGAACATGACACAAGAACGTAGAAATAATTTTTTCTAACTCCTAATTCCACAGAATCTTATTCCACAGAAACAGTTCTATACATGTGTTGTGGGGCAAAGCTAATCAAATGGCAAACTGTGAGTCTTCTTTGGCTGGAGAATCCTTTAAACACATGAAAAAAAGTGGGGGATTTACAGTTTTCTTAGATCATCCATGCCATGGACATAGCTGGGGAAAAAGCTGATCCACCTTTCCACCAGAGGACCCCTCAGCTGCTGGGAGGGACAGCTGTAAGAATTTTGCGGAGTGGTGTGGAGACTGAGGAGAGCTCCAAGGCTGATCCAAGCCACATTCTCTGATGACAGAAGGGACTGCGTTAAAAAAAAGCAGCAGCATCAGTTCTGCATCAGTGCAAGACTCTCCAAAAGAGGATAGATGCCCATTAAAGGCAATTCAGGAATTTTCTGGAACAGGCAGGAAGATCTGTGCCAGTCTAAATTTGCAAATAAAACATCAGAGTAAAGTTAGCTTTTGGCAAGGGAAATGCATTCCCTACCTTAGCTGTGTATTAGTTAACCAGGCCTTTTACTTCAGGGACTAAAATATTGCCCTTTGCTGTTTACAGCACTTTCTGCTAACACACTCTCTGTTTACTAACCAAAGTTTTAAATTGACTGCTAATTTTGTGTTGGGTCAAATTAATTTTGAAACCAGATTAATTAAAGTAGATGAAGCTTTGTTTATCCATTATTAATGAAGCACATTGGAACAGGAGAGAGTACATTAGCTTTATTTAGGATATTACTTTAATGAACTCTATTTTTTGACTCTTAGTGCTCCTTTTGAGCAGGAGTTCAGGTTTGTGTTGTTGGGTGGTTTTAGGTTTTTTTCCTTTGGTGGTCTTAGTGCAAACAATGGAATTAGCTGATTTTCTGGTTCCAGAATCTACAGCTGACAATCTCCAGCAGTAACTGCCTCTTGCTGTAATTCTGCAGAGGGAGAAAAGAGCACCATGTGCATTCTGAGCAAGGATCTCCTGCTCATCCTCTCCTGATGCAGATGGAAACTGAAGAGAGGAGAGGATATGTTCACTCAGCATCAGAGCCAGATAACCCACAGATAGTCAGAAGAGGCTGCTGGATAATTAAAATAAAACCACCTAACTGAGAGTGTTTGAGTGTCGATGTGGATGATCCAGTGAAGAATTCTGTTCCTAATAGAGCAGTGATTTATAAAAGCTGAGCTGGACATGAGGGGGTGTGAAGTATGGGCTAGGAAGCATTATGGGAGCTATTACAGTGCTCTTTGCACACATGGCGTATCCCCGCTGCAAGTGGTTTGGTTCTAGTAGCTCTATTTAAAACGATGTATTGAGACCTTAGGTACTACTTGTCTCAGAAACTAATGATGTTTCTAAGCAAGTGGAAGGCTGGAGTTCCTCAGAGTATGCAGAATAAAAGTAGAGCTTTGCTCAAAATTTGCAGTAACATCATATTTGTAAATAAAATTAGCCAAGCAAATATAAGTTAAACAAAGGAAAGGTTGTCTTCACAAAATGAATTGGACTAGATTAAACGAAATACCAAGATGTCAATTAAAGAAGATACGAAGGTAGGTCTGTGTAGAAAGATAAAAGGATAGTTTGCAAATATGGAAGGCCAAATATTTAAAACTGCTAAACCTCCAATCGTTTTCCTGCAAAACAACAAACTGATTGACAGATCTCATTGCCACAGGATGTTAATGGGAACTGATGAAATTAAAGAGAGAAGTGGTTACCCATACAACTTCAGAAAACACCTAGGTACAATAGTGAGAACACTGTAAAGGGTCCAAAAATATATTTCAAGTTGTGAAACAGCAACAAAAAATTAGGATGAAGCTTTCATAGAAATAGAAATACATTTTCCTTTTACATAGCTTGGCTGAAGATATGATATTGGCCACTGAAAAAACCCAGAAGAGTATAAGAAAACACACATAGCAATCACTTGATCCTCTTAACTGTGGTATCCAAATATCTCATGATCTCCATGTATTTATCCTCACAATCCTGTTGTGAAAGTGGGAAAATAATTTGTGTTTTAAAAATGAGGAACTGAGTGGAAAGAAACTAAGGCCGTGATCCTCAGAAGTATTTAAGCACCTAGTTACTCTGGTTTCACACAAAGCTGCACTAATAAGGAACTGATCTTTATTCCCAAGCTCTATTTCCCTTTTCACTGCTGCTCTTTTTAAGAGTAGGTGGTCCAAATTGACTTTTATAGCTATAATTTTTTGTGTCTAACAACAAGAAAAGTATTTTTTATTTGCTTTGGAAGAGAAGGATGATTGCTAAGCAAAAGCATACCCAGCAAGGGGAATGTGAAGTGGATATAGAGAGCAAGGCAAGAAACTAGAATGATGATGTGAGACCTTATGTTCCCTTTTATTAGTGCTGTATTTTCAGATAGCTAAAGTGCTGTTTTAATGTCACCACAGAAAGCACAGAATCTGGAGAAGAGACAAGAAAGAACAAAAGACTGTAAAGTACTGAATAGGGGGGATAAAGCTTAGACTAAAGCTACTAGATAGATTCACAGCTGTTGAAGACTAAACCTCATTTAATGGGGCTGTATATCTGTTTTAGTTATCATTATGGTCAATGTCATCCAATAAACTTCTATTAAGTAGATGGGTACTGGAGGGCATACTTCCTGTTTATGAGCTGGTAATTACCACATCTTGAACTAAATAAGTTTGGAACCGGAAGGCTGAAATTTTTATAGGGAATAAATTTCTTCATCCTTGGCATTTTTTAGCTCTGGATACCATGAAACCAAGTTAAGTGGGGAACACCACAGTTTGTGTACAAAAATCTGATCACTTGGCTGCTCCAGAACAGCTCTGCTCACTCTCACACTGTTTCCAGATGCCAGCACACGAAAGAAAAGATAGTCAAGTTAGTTTTATTTAGGAACTGCTTTGGCTTTCCCTCTGACCAATAATATTTTTCATCTGGTAGAACTGGACTAAAGGGGAGCAGCCCTCAGGTCACCCAACTGCTCATCTGCCATGCCTGGGGTCAAGAAGGTGATAGGACTGATGGCCACTGACTGCCCAAAGAGAGACTGTTTTAAACAAGCTTTAAAACTAGATGAAGGGAATTTACTTTGAAACAAGTCAACGCCACTACAAGAGTTCAGTAAAAGTACGTCAGAGCCTCAGCCTAGAAGGTCTGCATTTCATCTGTCTCATGGCCCTTTTGGTCAGACTACCTTTTGTCACCTAAGACTGAAGGTGAAACCTGGGGTGAAGTGTTGGCTCCTCTGTAGTATGGAGGAGATTCACTGCCGATTTAATGGAGGAGCAGTATTGAATGAGAGCTTCAGTGGATTGATGCTGCCTTTATTCCTGCAGGGTCCCTCGTGGAGACGCTCAGGCGGTGGCACTCTGCCAGCACCTACACGTGCACACAATCTCACCTTCGCAAGCAGTCGCGAACAGCCGCTCACACCCACAGTTTATGCAGGAACCAGAGATGGAGGCGAGAGGGGTTCTCTGCATGCGATTCCGAGGCGTTTAATCACAACACACCTGACGGGGGCAGAGGCGAGAAGAACCCAGAACTGAATGCCCGTGCGGGTTTTATCCTCAGAGTTCCCAAAGGTGGGCAGAGCATCCAACACCAATAGTCTGAGGGCTAGGGGACAGAGGCAAGGTTGAGTGACATAACAGGGCCAATGGGAAAAGGGATGGGAGGGGGGAGAGGGCCAGTGACCAGCAGAATCTAGACAAAGAACCTTCTAGCACAGCGTTGTAGGGAGAGATCACTTTTAGGGTAACTTGGGGCGTGTAAAGTGGACTTAGCCACTGCAACAGAGCGAGTTAATTCTGTGTATCTGGCAGGGTGAATTGAAGTCAGGCAGTGGCCTGGCTGGTATGGGCAGCATGCATCACCAGAATAAACAGAATTTTTGATACAGTGAAAAGTAACTGCACTATCTCTATGTAAATTGCAGCACTTTGATTGGCTGATGCTTATAAATAGTTAAATTTATAGGTTCCTCTTATGAAAGGAAATGAAATCTTGAAATGAGAGAAAAAAGTCTAACATTCTGGAAAGGAGATATGATGAAATCAAATGCAGTTGGAAAAAAATAAAAACTTTGGAAATGAAGTGAATGCAAAAACATGGATTGGGATGAAATGAGGTGGAGTGAAAAGGACTGAAACTGGCCAAAATTATATTCATTGAAATCTCAAAATTAGGGAATGAAGTGAAATGAAGAGAGAGGCAAAAAAAATGATGAAATAAAATGTCATTTAAAAAAATTTCTGAAACTAAGTGGAAACAATAAAATGGCATGGCATTATAAGAAGTGCAGGGATGTTGGGAGTGAAAGCTCCTCTGGACTCAGGCCCAGAAGGAAGCCAAAGCACAGGGGTTGAATTAAAGCCTTTAAGCTGACATAAGTTGAGATACATGAAGTTACACCAAAGTGAAATAGAAACACAGATTTTTTAACTTTTAGTAGAAATATATGCTAAGTGCCTTAAACATTAAAAAGCTGCAGCAGAGACCTTAAACACAGTTCTTGCTGCAGCAGTGTTACCTTTTCACAAAATTCTTTACTTTAGACAAAATATAGATAGAACTATACTGTTCACATTTTTTAGAGTGTTCACATAAACAATAAGAACTGATAGAAACTATATACACAAATCTGTGTAATACCTATGTAACACTTGTGTAAGGCTTACGACTGTTAGAATTAGACCAGGATAGGTTAAGAAAAGGAAAACTAGAATTGTGTGTTATTCTTATTGGTCAATTAGCAAATATAATCCACACTTCTATAAGAAAAAATATAGAGCATATAGAAGAAGAAGAAGAAGCTGTTTTCTGCCTGCTGTTTGCTGTTGCTGCTTGGCTTTATCATGTAAACCCCCTTTGAACTCTGCCTTCAAGAAAGCTATGAGACTATGAAATAAAGAACTTAGCAGAACAGCAGCCTCCTCTGCTCTCTTACCCTGGTCCAAGAAGGAAGGGTACCACGTCAAAAGCGCAGTAGACCAAACCTTGCCAAAGTGATACTTGATTGATACTGTTCTCTGATTTTGAGATTTCATTTCCTTTCATGAAAGCAAATTCTTCATTTCATGAAAGGAAATGAAATCTTGTGATTTCAATGAATACCAATTCAGCAAGGTTTGGTCCATTTCCCTGCACTTTATGTCATCCCATGCCATTTTATTAGTTTCACTTTGTTCAGAATTTTCTCATTTTTCTTTTTAGCATTACATTTAATCACTTTCTTTGCCTGTCTTTTTGTTTCACTTTGTTCCCTGATTTTGAGATTTCGGTGAGTATCATTTTGGCAGGTTTCGGTCCATTTCATTTAGAACAAAGAACACCCTACTGCCCAAATATTGTTCCCTCCACACCTTTCTTCTTGGCACAATCCATGTGCTGGGCACCTAGGCAAGAAGCTGCTTTTACTGCTCCACTTTGGATTAAGCATACACTTTGTTTTAGGGTTGAGAAAACCACAAAGCCCAGAGGTCCAGACACACTGAAACTATAAAAGGCATGCCAAGGGGAGAACTTCATGTCATCTCATTATGCTTGATTACTTCAAGTCACTTCATTTCAGAATATTCTTTTATTTCTTTAAATTGAATTTCATTTTATTGTAAGTCTACCGTAGTCTGATTGTTTCACTTTCTTCTCTGATTTCAAGATTTCATTTCCTTTCATGAAATGAAGAATTCCTTTCCTTCATGAAAGGAAATGAAATCTTACGATTTCAATGAGGATCAATTGGGCAAGCTTCTGTTCATTTCTCTGCACTTCATGTCATCCCAGTCCATTTTATTGTTTTCACTTTGTTTCAGAATTTTCTCTTTTTTTTCTTTTACATTTTATTTCATCTTTTTTTCTCCCGTCCGCTTGTTTCACTTCATTCCCTGATTTCAGAATTTCAGTGAGTATAATTTTGGCAAGTTTCAGTCCTTTACACTGACCCTGATTTCATCCAAATCCATTTCATTGTATTCGTTCCCCTTCCAAATTTTCTTTTTTTTTTTCAATTGCATTTGATTTCATCCTATCTCCAGGATGTTTGTTACATGAAAAGGATATATGATAAAATAAAATGCGATTGAAAATAAAATTTTGAAAAGGAGTGACTACAATGAAATGTACTGAGATGAAATGAGGTGCAGTGAAAAGGACCCAAACTTGTGAAAATTATTCCCATTGAAATCCTGAAATCAGGGAAGAAAGGTAAACAAAAAGACAGGAGAAGAAATTGAAGAAATGAAATGCTAAAAAAAAAAGTAAATTCTTAAGCAAAGTGAAACCAGTAAAAGCAAATGGGATGACATGAAGTGCAGTGAAATGGACTGAAGCTTGCCCAGTTGATCCTCATTGAAACATTAAGATTTCATTTCCTTTCCTGAAAGGAAATGAAATCTTAAAATCAGAGAACAAACTGTAACAAAGACTCTGAAAAGGATATATGATCAAATAAAGTACAATGGAAAAAAAAGGAAATTTGGAAGTTGAGTGAATACAAGGAAATGGATTGGGGTGACGTGAAGTGAAGTGACAAGGACTGAAAGTTGCCAAAATTATACTCATCGACATTTTGAGGTCAGGAAATGGAGTGAAGTGAAGGGACAGGGGAAGAAATTGATTAAATGAAATCCAATTTAAAAAAATAAAATTCTGAAACTAAGTGAAAACAATAAAATGGAATGGGTTGACATGAAGTGTATGACATGAACGGAAATGGACCAAACCTTGTCGAATTCATACTCACTGAAGTCACAAGATTTCGTTTCCTTTCATGAAAAGAATTTTTGTGGCTTATGTCTGTGTGACTGCTTGTGTCTGACTGTGTTGGTCTTTGTCTGCCTGTATGTGCCTGTGTCTCCCTGAGAGAGAGCATGTGTCAACTGGTTCTAACACTGTGTTTGGTTTTTTTGTCTTTCAAGGTTTTTCAACTAATTTTTAAGTTAAGAATAAAAAAAGCGTAGTTGGGGGATTTCTTTTTCCCCCAGCAGGGCTTACCCTCCGTTCCAGACGGTGTGTGAGGCGATGTTCATCTCCAAGGTTTGGGTGCAGACCGTGCTAGGGCCAGGATTTTGTCAGGCAGGAGGATTTTGAGGCTCCTGGGAACTGTGTTCCTGTGGAGTGCTGCAAATGTCCACCGGTGGCCTGTGGTGGCCTCCACACGCTGCCCCCAGTGACACCCCTAACCACGCCCTGGGCACCACCACTAATGATGCCATTTAGGGTTAGGGCTCTGCCGGTGGAGAATATTAAAATGGAAGAAGGATGTCTAACTAACACTCTGGAAAGGAAATACGATAAAATGCAACCAAAAAAAAAAGGATTTGGAAATAGAGTGACTACAACGAAATGTATGGAGATGAAATGGGGTGCAGTGAAAAGGATTGAAACCTGAAACATTTATTCCCATTAAAATCCTGAAATCAGGGAAGAAAGGTAAACAAAATGACAGGAGAAGAAATTGGAGAAATGAAATGCCAAAAATAAAAAGAGAAAATTCTTAAGCAAAGTGAAACCGGTAAAAGCAAATGGGGTGACAAGAAGTGCAGTGAAATGAAGCAAAGCTTACCGAACTGATCCTCATTGAAATCACAATATATCATTTCCTTTCATGAAAGGAACGTGAAAGGAAATGAAATATTGTGATTATAATGAGTAGAAATTCAGCAAGATTTTGTCCATTTCCCTGCACTTTATGTCATCTCATGCCATTTTATCAGTTTCGCTTTGTTCAGAATTTTCTATTTTTTTTTTCAGCATTACAGTTCATCATTTTCTTGGCCTGTCTTTTTGTTTCACTTTGTTCCCTGATTTTGAGATTTCGGTGAGTATCATTTTGGCAGGTTTCGGTCCATTTCATTTAGACAGAAGAACAGACCTCGGCCAAATTATTCTTCCCTCCACAACTTTCTTCTTGGCACAATCCATGTGCTGGGCACCTAGGCAAGAAGCTGCTTTTGATGATCCGCTTAGAATTGGGCATACATTTCGGTTTAGGGTTGAGATAACCACGACGCCCAGAGGTCCAGACACACTGAAACTACAAAAGGCATGGCAAGGGGAGAACGGCGCTGCCCCAACATGGTTCTGTTCTCATCTTCCTGCGTGGAACTCGCATTAGCCCAATGCCGTATTACCAGCTCCAGCTAGGGTTAGGGTTAGGTTTACATCTAGGGTTAGGGTTCAGAAAACCACAAACCCCAGATATCCAGAGAGAGTGACCATGCGAAAGGCATGCCAAGGGGAGGGCAACACTGCCCCAAACTTGCAGTCTTCTTGTCTTCCTGATTGGCACTTGCCTCAGCCCAGTGCGTTTTGTTAGGCTCCACCTAGGGTTAGGGTTACGGTTAGCGTTAAGGGTAAGGGTTAGTGTTGGGGTTTCGCCTAGGGTTAGTGTTGAAGAAACCACAAAGCCAGGAGCTCCAGGTACACTGACCATGCGAAAGGCAGGCCAAGATGAGCGCAGCACAGCCCAAACCTTACCCCCTCATCTTCCTTCCACTTGGAACTCACCAAGCCCAATGCCCTATTTCCAGCTCTGCCTAGGTTTAGGGTTAGGTTTACGCCCATGGTTAGGGTTCAGAAAACTGCAAATCGCAGAGCTCCAGGGACACTGACCACACAAAAGGCATGCCAAAGGCAGCGTGACTCTGCCCCAACCTTCTGTACTTCTTGTCTTCCTGATTGAAAGTCACCTCAGCACAATGCTCTTCCTTAGCCTCCAACTAGGGTTAGGGTTGAGAAAACCACAAAGCCAGGAGCTCCAGGGACACTGACCATGCGAAAGGCAGGCCAAGGTGAGCATGGCACAGCCAAAACCTTGCCTCCCTCATCTTCCTTCTGCTTGGAACTCGCCACAGCCCAATGAGCAATTTCTGCCCCAAACTAGGGTTAGGGTTAGTGTTTCTCCCAGTGTTCGGGTTGAAAAAACCACAAAGCCAGGAGCTCCTGGGACACTGACAATGCAAAAGACTTGCAAAGGTGTGATGAGGCTGACAGCTTCTCTGGGGTCCTCAGAAAGTCTAATGTATAGACAGTCATAATTTTCCTGTGAGATTTTTTTTGTTGAAATTTTGCAGCTTCAGTGAAACCCACAGGGAAATCCCTGAAGATTATCTGTGAGGGAAGATGATCTGGACATAAGGAGAATATTTCTTGCATGGGAGCTTTAGCATTTACATGGAAGAACTTGCAGATTATATGTAACAACTGTACTTTTGCTTGTAGAGCTAATTATTTTACTGCTTGAATGGTCATTGTTTGTTAGACAGCCTTGTCATTGTTTGCTAAGTAGCCAATCTCAATAAGCCACAGCAATTGTCAAGAGGTATAAGAATAGCAGCAGAGAAAATAAAAAATCTTTCACGGCTTTGGATTACAACAAGCATCGTGCTGTTATGTCCGTCTCGACAAAGCCACAGTATTCTATGCCAGAGGAGACTGGCATAGGACATAACTGCTGTTATGTCACAGCATTGAGAGTCATTGAGGCCAGCAGGCACTGCTGAGATTGGCTGCTCCAACCTCCCCAACGGCTCACACAGGATCAGCTGGAGCAGGTTGACGGGCCATGTACAGTCAGGTTTTGAGTGTCTGCAAGGATGTAGACTCTGCAACCTGTCTTGGCAAGCTGTGCCAGTGCTTGACAGCTCTGAGAGTAGAAAATACTTTTTCTTACATTTAAAAATGTGCTGTGTTTCAGTTAGTGTCCAATGGCTTTTGTCCTGTTGCCAGGCCTCACCAAGACCAACCTAGCTCATTCCTTTTACTCCCCCCATCAAGTACTTATACACCTCTTCTCCAGGCTGAGCAGTCCCAGCTCTCTCCATCTCTCCACGTGTTCCAGTCCCTTAATCACCTTCATGGTTCTTTGCTGAACTCACTCCTGTCTTGTACTGGGGAGCCCAGACTTGGATACAGCTCTCCAGATGTGTCTCACCTATGAAGAGTGAAGGAGGGAAAAGACTTCACCTGGTTCCCCGTATGTGCCAATAAATTTCTACAACATATACTAACTGATGCCAGTAATTTAAGACAAGTGAAGACATTTCTGGCATTGTAAATCAAACAGGTGGGAGCCCTACCTCAGGAAGTGGAAGAAGCAGAGTGACATTGCAAGTGCAGAGCTGAGATGTACTAAGGTACACGTCCAAGAAGGTAGGAGAAAACGAATGCTTTGCCAGACTGAGAGTACAGTGAAAGACTGGAATAATATTTGTTTGCCACGTTTGGAAATAAATTTGATTGCCAAATGGAGGGGTTTTCAGCCACTGGGAGCTGGCAGAAGGGGGTTTTACCCCTCACATGCCGACACAAAGAAGCCCAGAGGTCAACGCTGAAACCCCTCTGGAAGGCGGCACTCAGTGCCCAACACACAATGAAAAAGGGGTAGAGCTCTTCACCCAAAAGGGGCTGTATCCTTCTGTCACTGTTAAGCAGGCACTAAGGCAAAGAAGAAAAGAGAGAGGACTCTCCGTATGTGTTCCACACAGGTTTATTCCCATGAAAAGACAGGGACGAAGAGGCCAATTGGTGGCAGGGTCCAGGGATCTTATACTGGGTACAGAATAGGTGGGGAAAGGGATCTCAGCCAATGGGATAGAGAAAAGCAGGTGGGATTGACAGGAAGGGAACCAATGGGAACAACATATAGGCGGGACTCAGGGAAGGATCCAATGGGGCGTTGAGGAACAAAGAACTTTCTAGAACTAATACATATTAAAGAAGGAAAATGAATATACATAACTTCATATGTAAAACAAGGTCACAAAATATTAACCAATCAGGGGAAAACATGCAAAAGATAAAACAAGGGAATCATGTGTTCTCACCATGACTGAAAGTTACATGCTAAACTTGGGTTGCTGACCGCCACAGCTGGTTGTCTGAGTTCTCCTCAGGAGAAAGAGTAGCTGCAGCCGCCTGCACCACTACAACCAAATTATTCAGGTGGGTATCACTTGCAAGAGGGAGGACCCTTTTCACTCTTTGTGCGCTACTGCTGATCCTTCAGAAAGTGAAGTACTCATGAAAAAAATCTCACCGAATTTGTACAGAGGGGAATAGTCCCTTCTTGTATTCAGCAAGTGAGTGGCTGAAGCCCTGAAGCATGTGATGTGTATAAAGTCATTATCGTGGTGCAGGTCTGCATGTTATCCGGACATCACGTAAATGAGAGATCTTGTGCCTCCCTGGGGAGGGATAAGTAACCTTCCAACAAGGTTACCTGAGGGGGAGGTAATTTGTTCATCTGTCACCTGCTGGTTTATTGTTTTCAGTACATATTTAATAAGCTTTGTACTCAGACTGCATTTTTCTAAGAAGAAAGAGCACTCTGAAGGGAATATGGGTCTGACACTCTGGCTGAGCTTAAATAAAGCTGCAGAGCTGACGGACTGAGAAAACCCTGCAGCCATGGACCAGAGTGCCAGAGAAAGGAAAGGAAAGAGTAGTGGAACAGGGAGGAGAGACTGGATTATTTATTTCATTCCTTTTTCAAGGTAGCTAGGAGAAGAGATGGTGGTAGCAGTGCTACACGGCAAGTCTGAGATGATGAGATAAGGAAGCTGTGCCAAGCTTCCAGGGCTTTGGGTAGGCCATGACAGAAACTAGGCTGATAAAATTCTCCTTAGACTAGATGTGCACTTAAAAATTACAGTGGAGTTCAGGCTGTGACCTGAAGGCAGTCATGTAGAAAAAGAGATTAGGCAATGGCATGGCAAATAAAGTTTTGGAGGACAGACCTGTGATAAGGAACGAGCTGGGATTCAGAGTCCTGGCAGAGGAAGAAGCACAGATTGCAGGACAGGATGGTACATTTATTACATGCTGAAGAGTTGAGTCAGTTCAGCCTTAGTGCAAGGAAGCCTGTTACTAAGGGGTTTGGACCTGGTACAAGGGAGTTGCCATGAAGTCAGCTGGGATGACTGGCTAAAGCCTGGGATCTCTGCAGGATAAGAGGGCAGGAATTATGAGGACCTTAAATCTCAACTGGCCTTGTAAGGTAGGGCTTGCAACTAACCACCTCAGAGAAAATTAAAAAGCTAACAAGGAATGGAAAAATGACCTGTTAGCCGAGTAAGTTGGACATGGCCAGTAAAGTCTAGGAATACAGTGAAAACCAGCATGAGTCCAAGTTACCTTTGCTGATCGTGGTTGAAAAGCAGCAGAAAACTTTTCCAGACACTTTAATAGAAAAAGCAAGGTGAAATAAGTGGGAAATGATGCAATGAGGATAAAGGAGAGGTTTAAAGTATTGGCTAAAGGACTGTGGAAGGAAAGCCAAGAATGAGATTTAGGGTGTGGAAACAAGGACTACAGGAGTCGAGACAGAAGCAAGTTAAGAGTTTAAAGCACTTATTCCAGGAAATTGCAAAAGCTTCTTTCCTAGTCACAACAGAAAATACCACATTTGCTTGCTTGTCAAATAGCAGTGCTCTTTAACAGCTCTCTAATGGGTGGTACGTTTTGAAAATATACTTGGAGAATATGCAAGTACAGAAGTTTATATAAATCAGGAGTAACAGCATGCCAGTGGTCTGAGTGTAATCATATGCAATGATTTAAATCTTGAAGGAACTACTGAGCACAACGTGTGTGAGGGGCTGTTTGCTGCCGTACTATGTGGCAAACAGAAACAAGTTATGAATGCTAGGAACATGTACGTGAAAGCTAAAGCGGAAAGGAGTCAGGTGGAGGGAAGGTCACAACTGTGGATGTTGGGAGAGGAAGTTATGGATGCCGAAAAGGTTCCTCAGACGTAGCAGATAGATATTTAGCAAAGCAAGAAATGCTAGTGGCACTATAAGTTGTTTCATGCTTCCCTTTTTCATCTGCTTCCCCATACACTTTCAGCTTTCCTTGGGAGACTGGGATTACTGAGGGGCATCAGGATTCCTAGGAGGGATCGCTGCTGGAGGGAAATTCTTCCACATATTTCTCTTCCTGTTCCTTACTTTCTTCCCGTCTTGTCCCTTTTCCTTTTCTGTCCCTTATTCTTTTGCTTTATCACAGCCACCATTTTGCCTCTGGTTCCATTTTCCAGATCCCCTGGGACACTGCTGCTGTCTGCCTGCTGGGCTCAAGCTTTTTTTTTATTAACACAGAATTGTTACCTTGGGAATAGGTGGTGTTAGGAAAACACTGATATTTGTGGGGAAAGGGTGACTGGACAGGAGAAGATGATAATTTTTTTCTTAGCAGATGGGAAAATAATATTGGTAATAAGCTTATAGATACATTGTGAGAAGTGCTGATGTTGCTGCAGAAGTGGGTTGGCATCAGTCGGTGATGGTACTGATCCTTGCTGAGGAGCTGGTGGGGAAAACAAGCAGAGTGATCAGCCCTGGATAGGGGGAGAAAGGGGACTTCTGGCTTCTCTGCCTCTCTGTGGCTATTTTAGTTATAGTGGAGAAAAAAAATAATGGGTTTGCCTTCATTATCTCCCAGCAAAGTTCGTCTTGGCCCTTTCACCCCTACAGCTTTTTCTTGTAAGGAGTGATTCATGCATGTGCTTGCTTATGGAAATAGATTTGCAAGACTTGCCAAACAACGCACCTCCTAAAAGCACAGCTGGGTGCTGACACCGCAGTGTTTCCCTCAGTCCAGAAAGTAAAATCCAGAAATAACCTTCCATCTCTAACAGCTTGATGACTCACGCAGGCTTTGGAGGGGTGCAGGGATTCCCATCCCCAGAAAGCCCCACTGCTGCTGCTGGGGGCTCGGGGAGAGCTCACTGCCAGGGAAGCAGCTCCTGGTAGAGCCTGCACCAGGAGATGACATCCAGCCCATCAAGTCAGAGCAAATTGCTTCTGTGGGGACCAAGAGCTTTACACCCAAAGGGGTATAAAAGCAGGCATGCCATGGCCCAGGCTCCCTGGGGATGTGTGTCTGCAGCTTCCCAACAGGGAATGGGGGGAACGATGTCAGTACTCGTGGTCCTGATTCACCCAACTTCCCAGCCACGGCTCTCACTGTGGCTCTGCTGGTGGTTCCTAAATGATATTTTCTGTTAAAACCACCAAAGCCATTAGGGGGCTTGTCTGGAACTCAAGGGGTTCATCCTTGTGAATGAGCACCTCTGGGGTGGTGCTCATTTCTATAATGACTGAGAATATGTGCTATGGCATCTACTGGAATCTAATTCCAACCTCCCCCCCTCCACGGCAGGGGGGTTGGAACTATTGAGTTCTCTTCCAATGCAGGCCATTCTATGATTCTATGATCTACAGCGATTATTCTACTAAGACTGAGATAGCCACTAAGATAAAGATATCCATTCAGTACTTACAGAATGCACAGTTGCTCTGCACTGCCTGAAATTTCTTACTGGGCTGGTCTTTGGCATTTTTGCTCCTTTGCCAGTCCAAGAGTATGAAGATTTAAGTAAAACTGTCTATGGGAATATTTAACTTTCTCCACTTCCTGTGGATTGTGCTTTTATTATTGTTTTTAAACACAGCTAACCCAAGTTCACCTTTGTATGTAATGGAGCAAAATTACTCCTAGCTCCTCACAGCTTCATCAGGAGTGTGAACGTAGCGTCAGCACAGGCTCTGCCTCCAAGAAGTTACATAGATAGATGTGTGTGTATATGTAT
Organism: Corvus brachyrhynchos; assembly: GCF_000691975.1. Lineage (NCBI taxonomy): Eukaryota > Metazoa > Chordata > Aves > Passeriformes > Corvidae > Corvus > Corvus brachyrhynchos. The sequence goes on along the minus strand of NW_008238448.1, from coordinate 384,402 downwards.
ATATATATATACACACACATATATATATGTTAGCTAGCACAGGTGTTTTGGGGAGAGAATATGATATTTTTTCAGCATTTAGATTGTCTCAGTATCACAGTTATCAAGAGACAAGATATAAAAGTGGGACATGTGGGATATGCCCAGCCACTGCCCTGGAGGGATGTCTGCTGAGATAAGGAGATTGAGCAATCTCCCAGCAGGACTCCCTGGAAAGGCAACTACTTTTGGGTCATGGAGAGGAAAGGTAGACCCACAATCCTTTGGGAGACCCTATGCAGATCGTTCTGTAACCCATTGGTCTGTCCCAGACCCTCTGTAATCCATTGGTCCCCTTGCTGATCCCCTGTATCCCTATAAAAGACCAGTTCGCCTCTGTAGAGAGAGAGAACTCGTCCCTGGCCTTCCCTTCGCCGGAGGGAACCCACAATAAAGCTACCTTCGTGCGGAACCAGCCATACGGGTCCTCTCGTCTCTCGCTCGTCCCTGGCTCCCCCCTTTGCCGGAGGGAACCCATAATAAAGCTCCCTTCGTGCGGAACCAGCCACACGGGCCTTCTCGTCTCTCTCTGGTCTGGTTTGGCCTGGAGGCTGCCCTGCAGAGCTGAGCTGGAATCACGAGCTGATAATCACTAAAGAGCTGACAGCCTCTCCAAGGGCCCCTCTGCCAGCAGCTGAGAGGAAGACACCAGACCCCGGGAAGGCGATTCCTTTCGGGACCATCTCCCCGGACCGGTCACCTCTTCCTGGGTCACAGCCTCGGACCCCTCACCAGCTGTAATAATGACATTGCCATGTCTGCCTTTTACCCCCCCTTCCTGTGTCCACATGTCTAATCTGGCCTTTCCTCTGGGTTTCTTCACTGCCTTTTTCTAGAAAGACCGAGGGATTTTCTAGTTCCTCTGAAGCACAGAGATGACCCAGTGATGGCTTAAAGCCTCTCAGCCTGTGTGGCAATAGCACCAGCACCAAGAGCACCTGCAGCCCATCCGTGCTTGTGGGAGCAAACCCCACAGCACTGGGTCCCAGGGGACTGGGGCTGGGAGAGATAACTGCAGCTCGCTAAGCCAGAATTTCTCAGGAATCAGAGCACAGCCCAGGAAACAGCACTTCAGAGCTGAAAAGTATATGTGTGGGTAACATTATTGTTTCTTTTCTCACTGTTGCTGGCCTGGCAACCTTACCTGCCCTCAGTGCACTTCCTTCAACTGAAGCAGGAGGCCAGAGATGACCCTGTAAGGTGAGGATGTGCTGCCGAGGAACCAAAGCCAGCAGCCAGGTCAGGAGCTCGCCTGCTCAGAGCACACTGCATGTGTTTGCAGAAAACCTGAGCCTGTGGGAGCTCAGGGGGCTTCCTGGTCAGTCCCTGGGATTCACATCAGGATGATGAGAGCACATGTGTTATGGCAAAAATATCCTGTGCAGTTGAGCAAACTTTGCCAAAGTGTTCTCAGGAGAAGAGAGTGATACAGTGCACAGCAGCAAGACAAAGGGATATCTGGGCTACTTAGAGCTGGAATGGAGTTTTGGGTAATATTATTAATGGTGTAATGCTTTTTTTAGTGAAGCTTGTGGAGGAATATCTTTCTATCTAATGGAATAACTGTCATTATTTCCTGGCTCTGAAATATTTCCAGTCTCCTGCAGTATGACATGTACTGGAGAGGTCTCAGGGATTGCCTGTTTGTGAGGGCAGTGAAAGGCCAAGGCTCAGGGAATGGAAGGAAATAAGAGAGGATTGAGAGGCTCTAATATGAATTTAATAGCAGAAAATGCATTTTTCCAAAACTCCTATTTTTTTTAATAACAAAGATTAATTAAGGATAAAACCCCCTGAAATACACATCATTTGAAAGAGATCAGCTGGGAATGAAGCTTTAGCAAAATTGTCAAAAGACTAAAGACATAATTTATCTCTGCAACACAGCTGAGGTGCAACAAAAAATGCATTCTGCTGAGCACTGAAAATTAAATTAAGTCATGCTTGTGTGAGCATTTGAACATCACTGGAATAAAACCCTGGGGTTTTGTAAAAGGCTTGGATACTAAAGTCTTTGGGATGGCTGTTGCAGGATGGGCTTGCCTGGTCACAGGCAAGCTGCTGCTCCATCAGTGGATCACAGTGAATGCACCCACAGTGGCTGCTGAGAACTGAGGGATGCAATGGCTTGGAAATCACCATCCCTGGAAGGGTTCAAAAGCCGTGTAGATGTGGCACTTAGGGATGTGGTTTAGGGGTGAATGCAGTGGTGCTGGGTTAGCAGTTA
>NW_008238448.1:330489-382088 GCF_000691975.1 Corvus brachyrhynchos | reverse complement strand
CAGACTTCCAGGCCTTTGGTGAGGACCTTGTCCTCCTCAAAAGCTGCCGCCATCCCTAGTGATGTGCAGGGCCGTTGGTGGCTGCCTGATGCCTTCCACAACCTTCTCCTGGAGCTGCAATTTCACAGAGTGTAGCTCAGAACAACAAACACTTGCAAGGTACATCCTTCAAGGGGGTCCTTGCGAAGCCTTCCCTGAACTGAATTGCACCTCCTGGGAAAAAAGAACTGTAATTCCTTTCTCCTTTTCCTTTTTTCATGGCAAGCAATTCATTCGCACACCCAGTAAAAGCAAGCACTCAGAGAGGCAAGACCATTTACGTCCACCCTCTTGTGCTGCTGCACAGCAAGCAGCAGCACGGCCCCAGTGAGGAGCTGGCGGTGCCGGCCCCCCTGCCATGCGAGGTTCGGAGCATCCGGGCCTGTGCATCCCTACGTTTAAGCGAAACCCGTTGCCATGGTGACAGCGGGGCTTACTAAATATGGCCTGTGATACCCAAAATCTCGTGGGTGGCAACAGCGGAGGTGCGCGCAGCGTCCCTGCCGACGCCAGAAACCTGTTGGTGGGGCTCACCACAGGGGAAAGTGTTTGCACTGGTGAGTGAACGAAGCCCCTGCTCTGCTGCTGGTGTTAATCGTGGGTTGCTGATTTTTACCTTCCGCAGCGCCCCCGGTGCTCCCCAGATCGTGCAGACCGGCTCGGGGCCCTTGCGCTGCGGCTGATAAGAGGCTGCAGTAGATTTATCTTAGGGGGGATTTGCAGCCTTTTACTCCTTGACGTGGCAGGCTTCCTTGCTTAAAGCGACGTAGTTATTCCCGTGCTTAGCTGTAAAGGGCTGCATGGAGGGAGGGCGAGATTACACCTGATACAATTATCAGTCTTGTAATTACAGGCAGCAGCCCCAGACACCCTCCTGGATTTACTGTACGAATCTAGTAAGACTCAGGCGTGGGAGTGTTACAGGCTAAGGTGAACTGTGTTTCCCAGGCCTTTTCCTGCAGCTTTCGGCGAGAGCTGTGGTGTGAAACGCAGCGATGTGCGTGAAGCTGGAGGGCTGGCCGTGCGTGTGTCCATCCGGCTCCGCTCGGCAGTGTCCCGCTGAGGAGAGGCAGGAGGGTCACACGCTTGCGTCCCCACGATGCTCGTCCCTCCCAGGCGCGGGGGCGGCGTTTGCTCGCAGGACCTGGGAGCTGTTCGGTGCTGTCTGACCATCTGCGCAGCTCTCACGCTGAGCTGGGGGTTGTAGGAGCAGTAGGACGTGAGTCCACAGTGCCCCCAGCTCCCTGCGACAGCCTGGGCAGCTTCTGCGCTTCCCTCCCCTCCCTTCCCTTGCACCAACAGATCTCGGTGCAAGGCTTCCCACAGTGTGGGGCAGGATACGGGGGTCCAGCCCCCACTGACAAAAGGCTCCCCTCAGGTTTTGGAGCCAGCAAGGCAGCCCAGCAGGAGCCACACACTCATCTCTGCCAGCTGTGGGAGATGCATGTGGGATGAGATGGAGCTGGAGCATATAGGGAAGAAGTGCAAGGTGAGGATCCCCTATGCCTCGATACATGCAAAGGAGAAGGGAATACATCAGTGGTTACAGCTCCTGCTTGAGCTGTCTCTCAGAGCTTCCCAGCTTCTTGGAGCAGCCAAAACTTTCCTAAGACAGATTTCCTGAAAAATGATAAATAGCTCATTCTTGAGGTATGAGGCATTGGGAGAAAAAGGGCAAGGAGTGAGAAATCTGATGCTGCAAAACTTCCAGAAGCCATTGCAGTTGATACATAACAAACCTAGAAGCAAAGGCAGAGAGGGAGGGAGGGAAGACGTGAGGCAGCCCTGCAATGGGCAGCTGCTTGCTAGAAAACGAGAGAGAGGAAAGGGGAGCCAGGCACACCAGTTTTGCAGGTAAAAAACACGTATCCGTAAAGAGAGGTCAGAAACAGGATTTACTCAGATGGTATGAAAGCCATCGGGGACATCCACCCTCGACAGCTGCCCCAGCACAGGGCTGGTGGCTTCTGTGCTGGGTCTGGTCTCCAGGTTGGTCCAGGGCACTTGGCCAAGTGTGGGGTACATGGGGCTGGGGCTGTGCTGTGGCTGGTAGCATCTAAGGGGGCAGAGAAGAATTTGGTGGGAACCAGGGAGGGAGCCTGGAGGATGGAAATCACATATCACCCTCATTTCCATTTCACAATGGAGGCGAGGAGGTGTCTTTCGGAGGTTGGAGGTGGTTGTACTTTTTAAATACTGAGTGAAATGTGAAAAATAAAATTGTTCCTGGTCCTACACCCTCGGAATGATTTCTGTTGGTATTTAATCCCGCTTGTGTTTCCCTACCCACCACGTTCTGGTTTTTCTCTGTACTTTTGGGAAAGCGGTGGGAAAGCAGCAGGAAAGCAGCACACCGCTAATTACAACCCAAGGCTGTTTGGACAGAGGGGAGGGAGGCAAAGAGAAATAAATAAGTAAATTAAAAGTCCCATCATCATCTGAGAATATGGGTCCCACTCTTTGCAAAGCCCACAGTGGGTTCCAGGGAGATTGGAAGTTATTGGTAGCAATTTGTCCGGAGTCTGGCTGGCTCAGTGTTGGACTGGTGGCAACATTTGGTCTCCATCGTTTGCACTGCTGAGACAAGATAAAATGTGTCAGTGTCAGGGGTCTTGTTTGGGGACAGCTGCATGGCCAGGGGGTGCATCAGCCCCAGCTCTGCAGGGGCAGAAGGAGCTTTTTGGGGCAGTTGCCAGTTGCAGGGTGGGACAGGTAGCTGCTGCTGTGATGCCCAGGGAAGCACCATGTGCTGCACACTGCGTGTACTGGCAGGGTTTGCTTTTATGGCAGGCATATCTCAAGAGCTTATGTTTAAACTTCCAGGCTCTCTTTGCATCTGTGTGCTGTTGGATTGCACAGTTGTATCCTTCATTAAAAACAAATGTGAAGGCACCTGAGCTGCCTCTGGGCAAGGAGTCAAGCCTTGGTAACAGGAGCATGAGGAATGAGGGAGGGAGCAGTGGTGGACATGTGCATCCCCAGGATGCTCCTTTTGCTTCCTCCCCACAAACTCCTGGTGTCTTGGCTGGTGGGGCTGGCAAGAGGGAGCTGTCAGCGGATGCAGGCAGGGGCTGCTGCTGCCCGCATGGTTCCCACTGCCAGTCAATTAATTAATAAAGCTTTCTGGCACCTTATCAGATCCACAATTCAGTCAGTTTAGGCTCCCTGCAGTAAGTAATCCATGACTGTTTTTATTCACTTTTCTTTCTGGCTGCAGGTCCCTTAGCAGGCTGCCTCAGCCCAGCAAAAAAATCAGGCAAATTGTTCTCAAAATGGGTGTGGTGAGTGTTTCCCCTGCCCAGTGCTCTGCCTTGCAAGTTCAGCTGAGCTCTCTGGACATCATCTCCTTGAGCCCATCACCTTGGGATAATTCAGAGCAGTTGTGCAGTGGTCAGCTGCCAGTAGGGTTTTTTCCTCCTTGGGTAGGGTTCTTTTGCTTTGTTTCAGGATTTGGGGGGTTAGCGGACTTCTGGTTGATTTTCATGAGGTCACATTGGCACAAGTGGCTGGTGGAGGAGGGGAGAACATGCACTTTCTGTGGGACAGTGGGGAGGCACTTTCTGTGGGACAGCATCTGCTCACTTCCCTCTGTCAGGGAGCACAGAACTCACAAGGGTTCTGGGGATAATGGAGCTTTTTCCACACACTCCTTCCCCCATGCCTGGTAGCTCTTGTAGAGACTGTCCATTTCTTTGGCAAGGAGCTCTGCAAAAGCTATGCTCCTTAGGGGTGTGCTGGTGATGCCCATTTCCATTTCTGCCTCCAGAGGCAGCCTGGGAGCTGGTACCTGGCTGGTCCCAGTGCCTCTGATGCCCTCTGAGACCTGATGGCTCCTGATGGGTGTATAAACTGATCTGCATAGGGATTAATCTATTCCCAGAAGTTTTCACCACAGTCTGTGTTTCAGTAATCACCAGGGACCACCTGGCACACTGGTGCATGGAGCTGACCCTTCCCATCAACTGTCTCTAAGTTTTCCTTGGGTTTATCTCCCTGCAGGAAACAGAGAGATGTGATGCCTGCCAGCTCATAGCCCTAAGACAGCTTTCCCATCGATCTGCATGGGAAGGGGAACCCGTTGCCCTCAGTTCATCTGTTTGTTTCGTGAGAGCAGTGTTCCCACCACTGCTCTGTCCCTGTGCCAGCCTCTCCACGCCGCAGCCCCTGGTGCGGTGCTGGTGGACCTGCACGAGAGCCCTCCTGGAGACGGTGGTGCTGCTGCCCTGACAGCCCAAAGTGAAGCCGAAAGTGAAGTTTCTCACTGCCATGCAATGAATGAAATATGAAGAGAGAAAAAACCCCTCATCCTGCTTTTGAAAATGAAGGTATTTTCTTTTTTTTTTAATCTTCAGAAGGCAGAGCACTGGGAGTATTAGATCATTGCTCCTCCATCAGCCTTTGTCTTTTCAGAGAAGAAAGGTGTTAGAGGAGAGAAATGGAAGTCAGTATTTGTGCTTTTCAGTGGAAGAGCAAGGAGTTCAAATCCCTCCAGCCTTTGACATGTACAGTTATTCTTTCGATATCATAAAATCTTGGAGGACTGAAACTACCAATGCTTATGATCATTAATGTTGTTACTAATTACTTGTCTTCCACTAGGTATTAAAAATGCACTCAAGGCTTACCCTTCTGCAGTGTCTGACACAAAAAAAAGTCACTTCTCATTTTCCAGGCCTGTTTTTTCTCATTTGAGTTGCCCTCACCTCAGCTGTGCCACTACAGGACCTGGTTTGAAAAGTTTCCATGCAGTCATATGCCCTGCAAACCCCATCATCTCTTCCCCACTCTCGTGCCTATCCTCCTATCACTGATCTTCTGGTCCCACAGGTCTCAACGTGCTGGACAGACAACACACACACATATCCAGAAGTGAGATCTGAGAATTTCCAAGCAGTTAAATAATCATTGGTTTACCCTCAAAAGCAAATTAACATGATTTAAAATGAAACTAATTTGCCTTGAAACCAGCAGATTTATATTCTAGGGCATATGAAGAAACTCAGGGATTTAGTGAACTTGCATGGAAAAAAAAAAAACCAAAACCAAACAAAAACCAAAGGGAAAAAACCCCAGCTGCAAGCAGTATTAGCTGCCAAAGCCATAATTGTGCAAAGCTGGAAATCCCTTGCTCAGCTGAACCTAGCACACTGGTATAGCATCTTAAGTGAATTAGCTGGCATTGGAAAGCTAGCATTTCTTATAAATAATAAACCAAATATTTTTTTCAAGTCATCCTGACAGTTTTCTTGGAAATCTGAAAATACAATACTTATGTTAACCAGCTGTGTCATCTGGATCAGCATTTTAGTTTTTCAATGGGAATTATAAAAGGTAACATCTGTAAAGCAGCACAATTCATATAGATTATGAAATGCTGCCTCTAATGCAGAAATACATCAGCTATGAAGTGATAATTTAAAAATCATTATCCCTGTCATTTATTAAAATGTTCATGTTACATCGTAATTTATTCTGTTGTTTTGCCACTTTTCTTGTTGTTGTTTGGCTTTTATTTTTACTTGTTGGTCTTCTTTGCATAGACAGGCTACTCAGCTGCCTGCGCAAAAGCCAGGACACTTGTGCATGCTGTGGGTGGGACTCCCTGGTCTGTGCTTTGGGATGATCCCAATTGCTCCCATAATCTTGAGTGCATTCATAAATGTTAAAATTAGACCAAAAAAGGAGGCAAGGCAATGTGATTATAGTGTTTACTGAAGGAAAGCTGTTTGGTTGTTCTTCCAAGTGTTTTTAGGCTGCAAGGAGCAAGGCTGTTTTGCCAGCATGACTTTTCTCAAGGGAGATCTTTCTACTTCTACCACCCAGACCCTTGGTACCCTCAGATCCCTTCTGCAATCACTGGGGCTTTCAAATTTTGCCACACTGGGTAAACTACCCTAAAGTCCTTCCTTGTCTGAGACTTACAAAATCCAGAGAGGGGCCTCTGTGATGAACGCCGCTGGTGGTTTATTTCCCCTTCTCTATCTGGTAGAACTGTTCTCCAGGACATGCCCCATCCTGAGTAACTCCAAACCCCATCTCTCATGTCTGTGTGTCTCAAACTTCAGATAACAGGACCGAAGAAGTAGGCACAGAAGAAAAATGTCAAAAAGGCCCACAGTGTGGCTCAGTTGGGCGCTCTGAACTTGTCTTCTCATCAAGATCTCTCGTCATCTCATCATCATCAAGAGCAGTCCCATCGCCAGATCTACAAGTCCCAGGGTGATATGTAAGTGACTGTGGTTTCCAGAGCATGGCTAGAACTGGTGAGGTTCAGGCGCTGAGATCCCTTTTAAATCTTGAGAGTGGAAAATGGCCGTGGAAAGGGAGGCCCCAGAGCAAAACATCAGGGTTATCCTGTGCAGGGTGGTAACAATAGCTGTTAGTAACCATGGCAGATTTAAATTTAATTCCATACCCACATACATTGTCACAACTCAAATTAGAATAGCTATCCCACAGCGATGTGAGAAATCACAGGGTTTTAAAAATATATGGTAATTAAAACTATTAAAAAAAATAAACATTTTTATACCCTAATTTTCCCAGTTCCCCAGTGGAATTGTGGTATTGGTAATTTAAGACTGGGGGGGGAGGGAGAGGAGAAGAAGATGCACGTATCTTAGAAAGTTAATTTGGGTCTGAAGTGAAGGAATCCATCCTGTTCTACAAAAATTATCAGCAGCTGCAGTTGAAGGATGCAGAAACCACTCTGTCCCACTTGTCATACAATTGTCCATATGGAAACACTTATTTGAGAAGGAGTAATTGAGAGCCTTAATATGAAAATCATTTCAGATTTGCCTCACGGGTGCTGGAACACTGCCCTGGATGGTCTCACCACCTTCCCACCTTCCCCCTCTGCCCTTAAACCAAGCATTGGAAGAGAGGATGATGAGCTCCACAAAAATGAAGATAAGGGCAAAAAATCCGAGCACACCGTCTGTCTAATGCCTGGCGCAGAGCCAGGTTGCCATGCATTTAGAGCAAAGGGTACACGCAAGTATTTATTTATTGATTGAGAAATGGTGCAGTGTTTCTCCGACTCGCTATCAGTTTCCAAATCTGATCTAAATAAACTCTTCCAGAGCGTAAATCCAGGCAAAATGTCATTCACCATATGTTTATTACTAAAACTTGGAGCTTGTTTGCATCAAAGTAGTTTTCACACACAGGCTGTTTGTTACAAAACCTCAGTGAGGCAGGTATAATTAGCACTAGCGCTTGAGGGGGAAAGCTGGGGCTGAGAGCAGAGAAAATAATTTCCTCGCTGCTGCAGAGGGAGTCAGCATGGGGATTTGGATTAGAAACAGCCTTTCCTACCTTCCCATTTTCTTCATGCAGATGGCTAGATTTGCATCTTTTATTAATTTATAACAATTGGACAAATTTTACCTTGCTCATTTCTTAAAGATCTTAAAATGCTTGTAAGACTAGCTTAGAAATATCCAAAACTATGGGCTTCCTACCCAAATGGCCATTACTACCTTGCGAGAAAGAGGTGTGATTAGTTGCTGTATGCCATTTTGCATACAATTAATGCTTATCAGCTGGAACACAAAACACTCTCTGAATACATCATTTATATGTGCTTTATAAGTGATCCACTCTCCTAAAGCTGGCATAACTCATTCTGATGAAGTCATGCAAAGAGCCTCACAGAAATTAGTAGCTAAAGTAAGAGCATTTTGTATGAAACTCCTCCAACCCTTTACATATCACCACTAGGATTATTATCAAGTTCTCAGAGATGCTGGAGTTTCAAATTAAGTTTTTTAGCTCTAAGGAGGCAAAAATAACAGATCTTCTTCCTTTTTTTCACTTCAGTGTTTATATGTGAGCAAACAAAATGATGGGCTGATTTTTGATATTTTCTTGTCTGCAAACAGACCTATTAAAAGATTAAATTCATGTCCAGATATCCCCCTTTAGGTAAATTCCTAATAAATATGAATCCTAAGCCTAACTGTTTGGAGGCACTTGAACAAGTTATAAAATAATAAAATGCGATCCTGCTGCACATACTGTCCTTCAGCAAGTGCTCAGAGAATTAGAGCTCCTGGTTTGTGGTTTCAAAACAGGCACCTGTGTGTTGCAGTGCCTACCTTGCAATAGAGTTTATGTCTTTCAGAGTTCCCATCGTGTATTGGCTGCTCCTGTTGAATCCAATGGGGTGGCTCTTTGGATCATGCTCAGATGGAGGAAAGGTATTGGAGCCCAGGATTAATTGGTAGCAACTGCAAGTGCAGAAGGATGGTGCGGTTGGTGTGAAATGTATGATGTACACAATGTCACTCAGTCAGGCATTTCCCTGGGTCTTAGTGCAGTATCAAAGTTAAATTAATCTAGTTCCCATTCCCAAGAACTGGAAGCTGGGAAGTTATCAGTAAATGTAAGGAATATTACACATGATGCTACTGTAATTTGGTTATAGAGCATACTACTTTAAAAGCCCTTATGTTACTATTTCAAAAAGCATTTTTAGTGCATCCAAAGAGCTACTTGTGCCTTTACAGAGAGGACATTACCTGTCTTGTTTTCATCGTCGTGCAAAAAAGAAGAAATAAAAGCTAGATAAATTATATTTTCATCAAGTTTGTTTCCCTCCTTTTGCATATGCCCTCTGGGGAATTTTCTGCAGCCCAGTGTCTTTGTTTGAAAGACAGGTGTCTGCTAAGGAAGGCAGAAGCCTCCCTTGGAATGGCAGATACAACCCCCTTCCCTCCGAGTTATTATAATTTTGAAATCAAGGGGGCTTTTAGGCAAAGATGTGGAAAACACGAATAACAGTTCTTTACTATTATATATCTATATGTGTATAACCAGTCAAACAAACACCAATAACTATGGCAGTAACAGCAAACAATCACAAACCCAGTCCCAGCCTTCTCGGCTGTCCGGCCCTTTCCAAACGCCTCCCCACCCCCCGGGCCAGCCGATCCCGGTGTCCGGCCGGGCCCTCAGGAACGGCAGGCTGAAACAGCAGGCTGGAGCAGCAGAGACGAGCACAAATCCCGGATGGCAGACGAGGTGTATCCAAACGGGGAACCCCCCCCAGAGGTGAGGGCAGGCAGGGTGAGCAGGGCTACAACGTAGCAAAGGCTTGAAGCAGCAGCGGGGCAGGGCGGCCACGGGCCGGCCTCCAGCGGGGCATGGAAGGTGGGCCAGGGATCCTGGGGATTTTATCCATAGAAGGAAAAAAAAACAGCCGACGAAAAAACAGCTTCCCTCTCCGGCGTTCGGGGACCGAACTGCCCATACACCCAGGTGAAACAAAAGAGTAGCCAGGTGCACCCCACCCTTAGTGGGTAGCTCTTTTGTTTTCCTTAAAAGTACCCCGCAATTTGTCCTCCTAGCAACAGGATGGGGGGAAAATTCCTTTAACAGAAAAAAACCCAGGAGAACTCCTAAAACCCCAACACCCAGAAATGAACCTGCTGGTAGGGCTAAAAAACAAGCAGCATGTCAGGCTTAAGCGGCAAATGGCTCTGATGCTTTTAAGCTTAGCCCTTTGTCAAGGCTGGTTTCCACATAGCACCTGCTGGGCTGGGTTATCTTTGCTTTTGGCTGATACTGCAATCACATGGGGAAGAGCCTGGAGCCAGCCCATGAAGCACAGGGTGTTTGCCCCAAATATTCCAGCAGACGGGAAGGTGGGTGCAGGGAGCAGGTTTTGTCTGGGAGTGTAGCTGGGCTCTCCTGGCAGGCGGGCACAGTGCTGGCCGGGCAGGTGGTGCCTGTCTGATACACTTCTGCAGGGGCAGCTGAGGTTATTCATCAACCCTGTTTCCTTCTTTCCACCTTCTTTACTGCTGTTTTGGTTTTTTTATGGGGTTTTTTCCTCTTTGAGGTATTGAAAGTGACAAAGCTTTCGCTGGTACATTAGTGCTGCTTCAGGTAAGTGGTTAGCAGGTTAGAAACAACGAAGTTCAGGGGAAGCACCTGGAGTGCAGGTTGTGCTGTCAGCACAAAGGCAGGTAATGGAAGAACAGAGGGAAAAGATCATCTGCGTCGGGCTCGGGGTGGGGGGAAAGGGCTGTTCCTACTGCACCTGTGCAGCCGCCTCCGGCTGAGCTGCCTTGGCATCTTTAGCAGGAGCAGCCTGTGGAGGGCACAGCTCCAGTGGGCTTGCAGGGCAGTTTGTACCCTCCTACCACAGCTGTGGCACAAGACCCAGCCTCCACCCATCATCACTGTCACCATGTGCAGCAAGGCTGGGGAGGTGGGAAAGAGAGAAAATGCAAAAACCCCAAAATTTTGACAGAGGTATCAGTTTAAATATTGTATCTTTTAGAATCACTTTAAAAACCACAGCTTAGAAATGAACCATAGACTAAAACTCTGATCCAGAAAACAATTATCTCCCCACATCAGCCTACTGGGACTATTACAGAAGATAGGTTGATTTCAGAATGGCACTCTGTGGAAATTAGACTTTGATGCAGTCTCAAAGAGAAAGAATCAAAAGACGTGGAACATGTTTTTTAAAAGTGCATCTTGTGATAAGAACTGGAAATTTTGGAGCAAGGCAATTGATTTTTCTTGAGAAATTAGTTACTATTTTGGTAGGGGAAACTGAAATCTAGGAGAGGATGCCAGATTCTGCCAGCGTGGATGAAGCTGCAGCATGTCCTCTCTTGGATGTCTTTCTTTTCCTGGCTGATGTCAGCCTGGCTGAGATGATGGGTCATCTTCACTTGGGCTTTGGCTTGGTATTTTCTCTTCTTGGAAGTTCTGTTTTGGTTATTCGTCAAGACACAGGAAGGGGGAGGAGTTAAGTAAATCCTACCACCTAAGGACATTTCCCTAAGCAACAAAGTTGTTTAGAAAGGAAAATAAAATAAGCCCATATTAGATGATGCACTGAAATGCAAATAGCTGTTGACTCAAACATGCAGGGATGAAATAACAAATTTTGTGTCAGCAGGGTAAAAAAAAGAAGGTTGCAAACAAAATAGAAACAAGGTTGGGCAGAGGCAGGGTAAAGGCCCTGAAAATGGTCAGAGAAGGTGTAATGCTCCCCACTCCCCCCCAAGCAAACAATGCTGGAAAAATTATTAAGATGGATAAAGGAGAAGGCTGAGGTACTCAAGAATTTTTTGCCTCAGTCTTCAATGGCAAGCTCTCTTCCCACACCTCTCTAGTGGATGGACAGCAGGACAGGAACTGGGGAGCAAAGTCCATCCCACTGTAAATAAAGATGTGGTTCGTGACAATCTGAGGAACCTGAATGTACTTAAGTCTATGGGATCTGATGAGATGCATCTCAGAGTCCTGAGGGAATGGCTGACGAAGTTGCCAAGCCACTCTCCATGATATTTGAAAAGTCATGGCAGACAGGTGAAGTCCCTGGTGACTGGAAAATGGGAAACACTGTACCCATCTTTTAAAAGGGTAAAAAGGAGGACCCTAGGAACTACCGGCCTGTCAGCCTCACCTCTGTGCCTGCGAAGACCATGGAACAGATCCTTCTAGAAGGTACGCTAAAGCACATGGAAAACAGGGAGGTGATTTGGGACAGCCAGCAAAATTCACCAAGAGAAAGTCCTACCTCATCAACCCAGTGGTCTTCTATTGAGTGACTGTATCAGTGGACAAGAGGAGGGTTGCCGATGCCATTTATCTGAACTTCTGTAAAGCCTTTGACAGGGTCCCACAGAACATCCTTCTCTCTAAATTGGAGAGAGATGGATTTTATGAGTTTACTGTTGGATGGATACAAAAGTGGTTGGATGGTCACATCAAGAGGGCAGTGGTCAATGGCTCTGAGTAGTCAGTGGATGTCAGTGACAGGTATCAGGTGTCTGTAGTGGGACCAGTGTTATTTAATATCTTCATTAATGGCATAGACAGGGGGATTGAGTGCACCCTCAGCAAATCCACAGATGACACCAAGATGAGAGGTGCTGCTGACACACCCAAAGGATGGGATGCCATCCAGAGGGACCTGGACAAGGTTAAGCAGTGGGCCCATGAGAATCTCCTGATGTTTAACAAGACCAAGTGCAAGGTGCTGCACCTGGGTCAGGGCAACCCCCGGTATCAACACAGGCTGGGAATGAACAGATCAAGAGCAGCCCTGCCCAGAAGGAATTGGGATGCTGGTGGGTGAGGGGCTGGACAGATCATGAGAAAGATGGAGAGGGTCTTTTTACAGGAGCCTGTAGTGACAGGTCAAGGGTGAATGGATTCAAACTAGAAAAGAGTAGGTTTCGATTAAGTATAAGAAAAAAATTCTTTACTTGTGAGGGTGGTGGGGCACTGGAACAGTCTGCCCAGAGAAGCTGTGGATGCCTCATCCCTGGAGGTCTTCAAGCCAGGCTGGATGGAGCTCTGAGCAACCTGGTCTAGTCAAAGGTATCACTACCCATGGCATAAGGGGTTGGAACTAGATGATCTTTAAGGTGTCTGTCAACCCAAACCATTCTATGATTCTGTGAAAGTAAGGTTTAACAACAGCCCCATAGTAGGCATATATGAATGGAGATGATGGCAAACTGAATGGGGTTAATTAGGAAGGTAATTTTGCAGACAATTACATTATTTGTTTGAAATGCTGGATACATGCATTTAAGCTTATTTCAGTTTCCATAACAACCTGATACAAGCATCATATAATCTTTTATCACATTATCTTGGATATGATTACATATTTTACAACTTCGGTTGCTAGGAGAACACAGTACCTTCCTGCATACTCCAAACAATTCTCTCTTTGCAGAGACATCAGCTTCTGGCAGCTGGCCTCTGAGATAGCTTATAGAATCATTAGCAAGGCAAGAAACTGACTTATACGTGTAGGCGTGAGTTGCACTGGAAAAACTCTGTGAGATGATGGATGGGATTTTCTCCTGCCACAGGGCTGGCAGGGGACGCTGTCATAGCTTAGCCAGCATAGTCCTGGAAGGCATGTCCTTGCTAAGGGGTGCTTACAGCTTCCTCTGGGACCTGAGAGAACCTATCAGCTGGCCAGTTTGAATATGGACAATTCTTTAAGCCACTTAAAGTTGCGATCGTCTCTGTGATACACACTTAAGAATAGACAAACTGCCCCCTCAAGCTCTCTCTCATTTCTGCTGCTGGGACAGGTGGCTGCGGGGCCCGAGCGGGGGCCAGTGGGCCCGGCTCCTGCTCGGGCCAGGCCGGGCCGGTCCACGGCTCCAGGATGGCCCCCCCCAGCAGGGCTGTGGGCAGCCAGAGCAGCTCGGTACCACCCACCCCGCCCCGCCTCCACTGCGGCCAAGATTTCAGCAAAAAGCGGCACCGCTGTCTGGTGACCAATAGCGATAAGCAACATTCCAGCTGCAAGGCCGAGGTGAGTTTAACCCTTTTATTGCTGTGAAGAGCTGAAAACCTGAGGGAAGAGAAAGAGGAGATGCTTAAAGCTGAAATTCTGTTGTAAAGCTATGATATATCAGAGTATAGCAAAAGCACCTGCGCTGAGATAGGCAGATGCTGACACAGCTGTAATTTCATGAGAAGTTTGGACAGGGAGGGATGGACCAGATGAGGACTTTTGCTCCAAATGGGAAAGGAGAAACCTCAGTTCCTAGAGATGCTCCCAGAGATAGTCCTAACGATGAAGATGAGGAAGATCCTTTGCTCCCAGGGAAGGAGAAGGGCCTCTGTTTTTGTTTCTGA
This sequence comes from Corvus brachyrhynchos, assembly GCF_000691975.1. Taxonomy (NCBI): domain Eukaryota; kingdom Metazoa; phylum Chordata; class Aves; order Passeriformes; family Corvidae; genus Corvus; species Corvus brachyrhynchos. Next base: position 368,411 of record NW_008238448.1, on the reverse strand, counting down.
ACGGCTCAACCTTAAAATTGTACCCCCAAAAAAAACTTCAAGAGTGGACCCTCGAAAGCAGTTGCGGGAAAAGCTGCAAGTTGGGGGAAGGGACTCGCATGCGAGCAGAGAGACCTCTTCCTAATTTGGAAGTGGGCGGGTGGCTCGTTGTGATAATGTTTTCATAGCACGAGCAGGAAGAGACTTCTCTTTCTAAATGGGCTGAACAAGGTTATTATGGAAGTGGTAAACAGACTGAACATCTTAAGGGTTGTCTTTTTACATTGTCAGTGGGAGAAGGGAGGAAGGTGGGGGGAGGAGGAGAGTTCTGAAGGTGGTATAATTTTTTTTCCCTTCTTTTAGGTCTGTTAATAAACTTCTTTATCTTCTTTCAAGTTTGGTGCCTGCTTTGCATTTCTCCAAATTCTTATCTCACAGAAGATAAACAGTAATGAGTATTTTGGACCAAACCACTACAGACGCTCTTTTCGAAGAGCTGGGAACCAAGGAGGCAGAAGTCTGAGGGGCAGCCTTGGAGGGAGCTTCATTTGAGAGTTAGCTTAAGTCGATGAGCTTCCTGTGCTCTTGTTTTGATGAGTTTGCATTACAGAGTACAAGTTGCATTTCATGCTATCAGTTTCCTTTGATGAAAAGGCCAATAAATGTGTAGTTATACCTCCCCAGTTGCTTCTGACATTACAACGTAAGCCGACTCCTTACCAGCAATGCTTCTCTACCTCTGATATCCCAAGGGTTTTAATGCTTTGCAGATTCTGGAGTCTTCTGCCTTATTAGATCTGTGTGTGGATGGTGGTTACAAGAGGTAATATGGAGGTCTGAAATTAATAAGAACATGAGAAGAACACTGAAATATTTTTAAAATGTATTTAAAAGCCAAGAGTGTTAGGAGGAGCAGGACTTTTATTTTCTTGTCCCTTTTAGATTTATTTATGATTACAGAAGCTCTCTGGGAAGACTTCGTTCTTACGCCACACTGAATGGCAAGAAAGGGAAGAAAATAAGTTGCGGTTTTCTTTTTCCCCTTCAATCACCTACTGTCCCGTGTTTTAAATTGAGATTGCAATTAAAACAAAACCCCAGGTTCCCAAGAAACAAACCAGAAATTCACAGGGCAGCCTAAATATCAGCCTCATCTTGTTTTCTTTAGCCTTCTGCTCTGGGAGTTACAGCAGCTGGGCAACACAGGCAGCAGTGTCAAGACAGGGATTTGAATAACAGCACGCATGTCTTGCAAGGAAAACATGGAAACAACATGTTCACTGGTCCTTGTGACAGCTCCACCTCTCAGAGGTGTGGAGGGACAGAGATTATGGGCACAGACCTGCAGGAAGAAGGATTTGATCTCCCAGACTATGGTGTGCTTGACAAAGCTGCCAAACTAACATGTCTCAGCAGCATGGGACCCTTCTCCCTCTGCACAGAAATGTCAAGCTTTGGCACCCGCAGGGTATCTTGCTGCTTTGGAATGACAGCACTGCTCTCCAACACGTCACCAATGATCCAGTCCCCAATTAACAGTGTGGCTTTGTGGGTTTCTGACACTATTCTTAAAGCTCCTGTGGGCTGCTGCAGCCTACAAGCCAAGGATCATTTCTGCCTTACAAGACTCAAAGGAGAGGAAGGGGAAAAAAGCTGGGAAGGGAAAGCTATGGTTTCATTATTCCATGCTAGCAGGATAACAGAATACATTTCCTTTATTACTAAAATGTGCCATTTGAGAAAAGATCCTGCTGTCTGATCAAGCTCTCCATTAGTTATTTTTGCATGTGCATGCACAAATCCAGCAGCTAAGCCTAGAGCACTGCTGTATATTGGAAACCAGAAAATGCTGCAGGGTGTTTCTAAAGAATAGCAATTTGGAGGTTGTGGGTGGTTTGTGGGTGTAATCAAAAAGGCTGCATACCGAGGCATCTGAATTAGGCTTCTCTTTAGACTGCTTACAGACTCTATCAAGATTGTTAAGAACCTCATTCTGCCACTCTTACCCTCACCTAGTAGAATTTTCTCCTGTGAACAATTTTATTTGAGTACCACCCATTGCATGCAGGGGCCTAACACAGAAGCTGAGCTCCAGTGTGGCTGAACACAAGTGGAAAAACACTGAGCTTTATCATGCATACTGCTGCTCCCCATATTTTAGCACCTGCTGAGAGCTGAGATCAGCTGGTGAGCAAACCATTGTGCCCTGGTGACACACTGTGTGTATCACCCCTCTGTGGTGCTCAGCGTCCTGGAGGCTGCAAGGCCACCACAGTCAGCATCAACAGAGGGTGTAAACCACTCATGGTGGTTAAACCCATGGTGGATGGGCTTTCAGCTTTCTGCTCTGCTGACTCCTGTTACCCCCTACCCACCATGCCACACCACTGGCTCAATGCCCTGCTGCCCCTGGAGGCTTCCCCCCACTTCCACCCACGGTGATCCACCACAGCCACCACCATTTCAAGATCTGCGGTAGGTCTTATTGCCCTGCCTGATTTGTTGTTGTTGTTGTTGCTGTTTTATTTTGGGTGTTTTCTTGGTTGTGTTGGAGAGATTGTTTCACAAAAGTCCCCTCCTCTTCCCCCTGAGGATCCTTGTTCTTGCTTGTCTTGAAGGGACCCTGCAGAATGTCATCTGAGTATCTTGCACCTCGGGGAGGCCTGTGCCCTGTGGGCAGCCAGCCCACTGCACAGGCAGCTGACTCCAGCCTTGCCTAATCTGGTTGATCAATTACTGTGGAGGTAAAAAGACCCAATCTTTAGTCTCTCTGCAGCTAAAGTTTCTCCTGGCTTTTGCTTGTAGTAACAGCACGCTTTCTGCCCTGCGCACTCCCAGTCCGCATCAGTGCCAGAGCAACACAGGAGCCGGCTCAGCCCAAACCGTGAATGCAAGAGCACATCTAGCAAGTTCCCCCGCTCATTTATAGCCCTGATTTTGCAAATGCAGAGTTAATCATTGGTTTGAAACTGTGCAAAAATGTTAAGGGAAAGAATCACAAGATCACAGGAAGAACTCTAGTGTGTTTCCTAGTATGTCCCTTACATTTGCCTCCGCAGATTGCAGTTCTAAATACCTTGGGGAGAAATGTGTCTGAGCATTTCAACACCTGGCAAATATTAACTACCTCAGAGCAGGCTCAGACAAGCGGGTTTAGGGGATGCTGAGGTCTGTGGAAATAGTGATTTTTAAATTCTGCCCTTCATTTCAGTACTTTTGTGAACGACCACGGGACAAAGTAAAGCCACAGAAGCACTCACAGTACTCAAGGATCCTCCTGTGCTTAACAAATATTACTTAATTAAGCTTTTTGATACTCTTCCAAGGTAATTATGGCATTGTTATCCCGTCCTGCTTTTAGAAATAGAGAAAATAGGTATTATCAGAGAGTAATGCAGAGTGAAACTCAGTAAAACTGACTTGTGATGTCCTGATAGTTCTTTGCAGATCCTGTCAGTGCTACCCAGCACTCCCGACCTGTGGTGCAGAGGAACCCACCTGTGTCCTCTAGCTAAGAAAGGTGAAGACCCTGCTCCCTTTAAGATGAGCTTTTTTTTGTAAAAAGGGGTTGAGGGGGAGAGGAAGGAAGTCTGTGCTCAAGAGTGCTGAACAATTTTATTTCCGAAATCTACTTTCCCTGCTTAGAAGTGGTGTTGAATTGACTGCCCATTGGAAGCAAACAGTAACAGGAACAGCAACCCACATATGAGGAAGCTGAACAGGTAGGATTTCTTACAGGTGTGCTCTTCCTTATTTCCTAAGATTCATTGCTGTCCTTCCCAGGGAATAGTGGATAGTGGGCTGGATGGACCTCATCAATATGTATCAATCTTAGTGACCTATTTGGTCAAAGGAAATATGAAAACAAATCTGCAAAGTCTTGAAATGTCCTTCTTGGTGGAGCAGGGAGACTAGCCCTGTGAACCACACCTGATAATGTATTTCTCCATCAATAAAAACAAAGTCTCTTTGCACCCTCTTTTTTCCAAGCAATGTTTTCTAAAACAGGAATGATAAACAGCTGGTTAAAAATGCACATGGCAGAGAGAAAAATAAAATTCTGCTGTTTATGCAGAACAAGCAAGAGGAAAATGTGGAAGTACTTATGTGCCTGTTGCTAATTTTTTTTTTTTTTTTTGTGGGGGGTTAAGGGGTTTTTTGGATGTTTTTTAGAGAATATAGTCTGGCCACCCATAGAGAACAAACTTCAGCCCTGGTGGATGGGCGTGTTTGCCTGGCAGCGATGCAGCTGGGCTCTTTAAGGAGCAGCATCCCATAGAAACATAACCCACAAAGCAAAACCGGCTGGCCTTTTTCCTTCCTCAGATTTGAACCACTTGATCAAGTGCACCCAAGACAGGATATTGCACACCTGGATCCACGGGTCAATAGACATCCCAGACTCTGAGTGGCAGTACTCCTGCCCACAGCATTTTTTTGGTCGTATCCCTACCCACAGCTCCCCTTGGTACATGTCCAGTGAGATGTTTGTCAGTAAAATAGCCCAGGTCTGGTGGCCTTGCCAGCTGTCCCTTCCTCAAGCAACCAGTTTTTTCTCTGCATGGTGGAAGGGTGGCTTTGGCATGTTTACATTTTAGCTTGCTTGCTTTACTGATTTAGTATAAATCACAATGATTTCTCTAAACCTGAATGCTTATACAATTAATGAGGCAGGAGAAGAGCACTCTAGGTAAATGCCAGGGAGCAACCTGTACTTTTGTCTTTTATGGTTGTATTTTTCACTGCATCATGAAAGCTCCCATTGAGGTACAAACTTTTCCATGCTGTAAAAGTTTTAAAACCCTAATAAAAATAAGATTGAATACAATGGCCAAGAACTAGACATTTAAACAACACTTAAACACATTGAAACCAGGCACCGACTCACAAAAGAGTAATTATCTTCCCTGTACTGCTGTGCTCCTTTCTCTCTGTTGAGTGCCAAACCGGCACATGAGTCACACAAGGTAGCATGAGAGCAATCATCTTACTCTTTTGCTGGATTTCATGGCAGCCCTCCTAGACAGAAGTGGGGATTGATTGATTGTTTCAAAGAAACGATTAATGGGAAGCTTGCCCCTGAGAGGGCTTTATTTGCTGCTGAGCATCAGCCAATGTCACTACGCTAGTCAATGGGCACTCTCCCAGGGCATGGTGATGTGGTTGGGTGTGGTCCTGTGTCCTGAGCCAGACAAAGTGGAGCCAACTGCAATTCAGAACCTGTATTAACTTGGGTCCCAGCCCCATACAGTACCTGGTTTGTTGGCCAGCTGTTTTTCAGGACCACAACCATCTTCCTTACGTGGTCAGAGGGCTTGTGCCTTAGTGCTCTGTACATCTCTGCAACAGCTGCTCCTGGAGAAGTTCAGTGTCTTTGTGTGACTTCTCATTTCCATTGTTCAGACACTGATGGAGGCAGATATCTACAGTCCCACCAGCCTGTACAGAACACTGGTAAGTACCTGCTGATTCATTTCTTTTGGGAGCAGCCCCCTCCTGCAAAGGAGCAGGCTAACCAGCACTGACTGCATAACATATTCTTTCCATAGGTCACAAGCTGTTTTTTCAAGGGAGCTTTTGTCTTAGACACAAACAGTAAATCAGTAGATTTTCCCTCACTTATATGATCAGTACACAGTCACAATCACGCCTCTAGAAGCAATTTCTCTGACTGACACATGCCAAAATCTACAAGTGACATGTCACCATCTTGTATAAAGTCCTTAGGAAGTAGGCAGCCCAGATATGCTGGCCCTGGGTGTGACCAGCCAAGAAGGTACCTCACCATGGGAAAATGTTTCCTGGTTTATAACTTTATCTCATGAGTTTTTTCCAGATGCTGTGGTACTGGCTGAAGCTGCTGTCCCTCACATGCTGTGACTACCACCTCCAACCTGACAGTGTGAGGGATCAGGTAGGTCCTCTCAAACCTCTTTCCATTCAAAGGAACTGAGAAAACAGTTGCAGCTGGTTGTAACTGAGATCTGATAAAGGGCTACTGATCTGAGAGGGCTGTAGCATCTGACAGAGATCAGTGGGGAGCACAGCTCTTGTAGGAGAGATCCCAAACTATGTGGATGCCTGAGGTAAAACTCTGGTGGTTTTGGGACTGTGGTTTTCAGCCAAGAAATGTACCTCACCCAAGGCAGCCTTTCATTCTTTTCGTCAGTGTTGGCAAAACAACCTCTTGGATCAAGGGAGGCTTGGGTCTAAAGAAACTTGGTTTGGACAATTCATAGCTACTATTTCATTAGATTCTCCTGTTGTGACTTTCTAGAGATTTGTGTCTTCTATTTTATGATAGGGTGTCAGTGTTGCTGTGCAGTTGGTGCAGCTGCCTCTGAATTTAATTTGTTCTCATCTCATAATTGCATCCCAGAGGAAATGGTCAGTGGACAAACACAAGAGTACAGTTGCTCTTTCAGGTCTGGCATGAAGAGGCCTCTGTGGATGCTCAGCATTCCCAGAGCCCAAATTGTCCCTCTGATCTGGTCACAGTTCCCAGTCCTTCTGCTTGAAGACCCCAGACTGTATTTCTGGCCTGTGCCAGACAGGTGCTTTAGATTAAGACTAGGTAGTTGGACTCCGCAGGTGTATGAGCTGCTTAAATAGTGTCGGAGGTTTGCTGTAGACTTTTTACTAACACCTGACCTGCTGCCTGGGTTCAGTCAGGAGAAGATGTTTGCTGGTGTGGGTGGTGATCCTAGATTCAGGGCCTTTGGATTTAGGTAATGACTAGAGAGGTGCAGTTCTTCTAGCAAATCTATGTCCAGGTGTCCATCTGAAGTAGAGAACAATTAACTGCTCAGCTAGGGAGGCGTTAATTGCTATGTTGTTACAGCTACAGCTGATTAGTTGAGGCTGTAAGCAGACTGTGCCGCAGTACCTTCCACCCCCAAGATGGTTTCTGCATGTTGATTGCTGCAGCACAGAAACCTTTGCCATGGCAGAAGATCCTCTGAAAGTACAGGTAGGATAGAAGGGGAGTGAGTGCCCCTCCAGGCTTGCTGAACTGGCTTTGGCAAGAGGTGTTTAGGCAGCCCAAAGTGGGGTGAGCTGCAGGAGTGCCCGCTGAGCCTCTGTACCCCAGCCTAGAGGCCATATCTCGTGTTCTATTTTTTTGAGTCCTGTGCTTTAAAGATGTGATGCTTCAGGTACTGAGGCCTGGGGGCCTCCGTGCTGTTGGAAAGTTGTGCTCTCTTGTGGAGGCGTCAGATTTGCTTTGGGGGAACAGCAGCACACAGGGATTGCTGCTTGTTCAGCCTCACAGCCCCAGCCGTCCTCTGGCTGCAAAATAACCTGCAAGTGCTGCCTCTGGCATGTTCTCTTTCCCCTGTGCTGTGGCACAGTGCAAAGATGTAGCAAGCAGTGTGTATCTGAAGTACTCACTTTGCTCTAATGGTTTCTTAATCTTGAGCAGGAGGGGAGCAGGGGTGGTGTGCTGACACTGTATGAGCAGCAGACAGCTCTGTCCTCAATACCTCAAGGTACTCTAAATTAACACTGATAAAGCTGGCAGCCTATGCTAATCCTCAAGTAAATGCATGAAGACTTATTAATAAAACAAAGCTTCAAGCTCCAGCAGCTCCTGCATTCAGGTCACTGACCCTATTTTAAGAAACAGGCTCTTGTTTCTGTCACATGGCTTGTCCATGGCTCCCATTCCTAGGATGGAAAGACAGAAGTGACAGCTAGGGCCACATGCTGGTCTCTGGCGTGGTATGGCTTCTCCCAGGTGGTTCTTCCCCAGACAGAAAAAAAGTGCCATTATATGCTCTTTTTTACTAAATCCTTCTCCTAGTCCTATGAAATGTTTCCTGATGTTTTGAACTAATATTCTCATTATTTAGTAGTGACAAAAGAACGTATTTTGTTTCCAGGAGAGCAAAAGTCTTATTTTCAAACTGCGTTTATCTCACTTGGAAGTTTATTCTGAATGCAATGCTATTAAGACTGCATAAATTTAAGCCAGGAGTGGTTTATGACATGCTTAAAGTGTATCTCTAATTTGTTTATAGTGGTGAATTGGGCAGGAGGTAAAATGCATATTACTTCTTCTGGACACACTCTGAAGGCTTAGCTATATCCAATTCACCCAAAGCTAATGAAATATTTCAGCTCAAGAAGGCTCTGACTTAAGGAACTGCACTCAGTGGAGAGGCAATGGCAGTATTTCCACTGCTTTCAGGGCCTCAGATTTAAAGAGCAGGGGCAGCAGCATCTTGCTGTTGCCTCTGTGGTCTCTTGCCTGCAGAATAGCCAGGAAATAATAAATAGCTGTAGGTTTGCTGTATTTCAAGGCCAGCACATTTGTCACATACCCCTTAAGAACTAACCTCATGGTTGACTGCTTTCCTGTGATTAAGCTGCAAAGAATTTAGAGATCCCACCAATCTCAGTGCTGGGATTTGCCTTTATCCTTAAAGAGGGCTGTTATTATTCTCATGTTCTTTGGCAGGACAAATTTGGTCAGAAGAGTACAGATTACCATCCCATCCCAAACAATCCAAGTTTGTAACCCATCATATGAACTCCCTCCATCTACCCTTTGGGTCTCACTCAGAGCCAACTGGAGCTAGCCAGCAGGCATGACACAGGGGACTCTCCAAGGATTAAACACAGAAATTTGCTGGCCAGAGCTTGTATCAGCTGAAGGCTGAGCCTGCCTTCGTGAGCTGTTGCCTCAGCAGAGGTCTTTACTTTTATGAAATGTTTAAAGTACACATTACTCCTAGGCATAGGAATTCACAGCCATTTTCTTCAGCCTTTGCAGGGAATTGTAAGCTGCAATTTGGATTCTCTGCAAAGTCCTCTGAGTACAAAGCCTTGCACCAGTGGCTAATATTTGCTCCTGTTGCAGACCAAAGGGTACATTTGCAAGCAAAGGGGCACAGAAAGCATTCATCTCCTAGGCAGTTTATAGATGCTGCTTAGCATCCCAGGTTTTGACTTCCAAGCGCATTCTTTCTTCAGTGCGACATTTGTGACAGAAAATTGGATTTCACTGAAGTATGAGGGGTTCGAAACACTCGTTGCTCCTGTCTCGCTTGAAAAACAGCTCTCTCTCAGTGCCTAATATATTAATATCCTTCCCCTGTCACTTCCCCCAAGTTCAGCTACAATGGGAATGAAATTCAGTGGAAGTTGCAAGTACCAGATCATGTTTGTCAAGAGATGTTCCATGATGATTTGTTGCCAAGTTGCATTTTTCAGAGACTCACAGACTGGTTTTTCCCCCTTCCCTTCTCTCACCAAAGTAAAATTAAGTTAATTTCAGAACTGGATGAACCTTCTGTGTTTGATTAGTCTAGTTTTGACTGGGAAATCTAAGTTAAAATAAGGCTGTGCTGGTCCTGAGCTCGAACCAAGGAAATTGAGAGGCCTAAAGGATCTGTGCAAGGGAGAGAGCACATCTCCATCCCATGTGGCATAGAGCTCATCCCACACTCTCCCTGAGCCCTGAAGATTTCATTCTGTGCCACTTTTCATGGAGATCGGCACGCAGTCCCTTGAGGAAGCTGTGGTGCAACTCATATTGCTCTGTTAGAAGTAAAATCTAAATTAAGATGGTGGAGGTGGTGGGTTTCCAGCTGACGAGAGGAACAGAAAGACTTGCCTCCAAGAGGAACATAACCAGCCAGGCTCTGTAGAAGGATTTCAGGACTTGCTAGACATTTCTTTTTTAAACCTACAAAATCTGAAAAGCAAATTAATAGGCTCTTTGACTCATTCTTGAAACCCATAGCAAGCTGTGAAATTTCACTGAACAGCTACACTTCTGTGTAGATTGTTTGGGCTATTTTTCCCCCATAGAGAGGGGAAAAGCGAGAGCAGGAGGTAACAAACTGGGAAAGACTAATGCCAAAAGAGACCCTATGCCAGAATTGAATTTCGTTCCACTCCATCATTTCAATGGAAAACCTATGAATAGGTTTAGTCCTAGAAGGCTTAAGTGGAGGACCATATGTGATACAGTAGTTTTGTATCGGTCAGCTATGTAGGGTGGTAAAAATCATCTTACAAAGCTGACCCTTGGCAAGGGGGGGTATAATGACAAGGACAGTAATGTGTGCTGCATCCTCTGGAAAAATCAGGGCAGTGAAAAAAAGGTGCTATGTGTAAAGGAAAATGAGCAGACTCATGCATGGGTTGTCTCTGTTTTATGCTACTTTAGATCAAATCACCATTGTATCATTTTGGCTATTTTATCAGACCAAAATTCTGGGCACTGCATGTCATCAATCATTTTACTCACATGCCAAAACTTTTGCTAGAATGAGAAATAATGAGACATAGTACTGAATCCTGGTGAAAGATATCCTTGTGTTTTCTTGGGATACTGGAGCAAAAACAGGGACTAGCCCTTGTTCCTCTGATGGTTCCTTACAGCCTCTCTGGCTCCATGCCCTTCTTTTCTTTCAGGAAATCCTGCTTATCTGAGGGTCACTCAAGCATCTGCAGGTAGGACTCTCACAGCTGACAAGCTTCCCCCATTTTGTCAATTTTTTCCTTTCCCTAGATCCTTCCACTTTAAATTTACTGCAGGACCAAAGAAACCTCAAGTTCTTCAGAAACACGTTGTGTGTTTTTTTATGGGCTAAAAAAGACAGAAAGCCTGATCTCTTCAAAACCTCCTGAGGGGCCTGGATGCTATTGCATGGGAGATCTGTATTACTCAGGCTCCATAACATCCCAACCCCAGATCTCCACATTTTTTGAGGAAATGCAACTGTCTTCAGAAAGAAAAAAATTCTCTTCTACTGAAGGACAAAGTAATATCTTCTGTGCTCAGGGCAAATTTCTCCTCTCAGATCAGCATGACAGATTGCATCTCAGGTTGGGAGCAGCTCAGACATATGGGGAACGGGATGGGGAGCTGTTTTCCATGCAGTGTGCCTGTAACCCTACAAGGCTGGTGTTAGTGTGGCAAGCCAGGAGTCATCCTCTTGAAGTTTAAGCTGAGTAAGAATTCAGCAGCTCTAGTCATTATTTGAAATTCTTGAACTGGCAAGATTATTCTGATATTTCAACCTCCAGACCCCCAAGTTCATGCCTAGGATTTCTGATACTCATTATGTCCTTTACTGATGGAACACAGCAAATAGACAAAGCCAGGCATTCTGCTGTGACAAGGTTACAGCAATCCAAGATGAAACAAGATCTGTTCCATGCTTTTACATAAGTAAAATTCAAATTTGGGTTTTAAAAAGTGCAAGGATTGGAGAATCCTCTGTTCTTTTTCTCTCTCTTGCTCATTCCATTATGCTCCTTATTCTGCTTTCCTGCACAACATATGTAGGAGTCCAGCTACTATCCCAGGGGCACAGCAAATCTTTCCTGCCATGATACTGAACCATAGTATTGGAAAATTCTTTAAGCCAGATGGAACTGGTTCAGTTTTAAATAAGTCTGAGGAATAATGCTGTTCAGTTAACATAAAAAAACTTTTGTCTTTTGCTATCAATATCTTTGTCCCTTTCTATAAATCATTATAGCATTTCTGTGCTGTATGTAAAGGCTCACCCTTACACATGGAAAAAATATTATTTGGGTAAAAATTTTATTGTATTCCACTTCTATCCTTCAACTTACTCTAATAAGAAGTATGAAAGTCATTAACATTGTATGCTGTGGTGTTTAAGCAGTCAGTGTGAAATGCCACCTAAGCGTGGGTCAAGTGCACTGACAACCCAGTGGTGGCTGCTGAGAACCTGAGGTAGGAGGATGCTTTGCCCCCAACACTCAGCCCTTCTGGAGGTCCCCTCGTGCTGCACAGGGGACAGAAAGGAGAAGGGCTTCCCTGTTTAGCTGAATGAGAACCTGCAGTTCAGGGCTTGTGCTTTCCACCCAAGGTTTTACCAGAACCTGTAGCAGATTTCCTTTCAGCACCTTCTGTTTCTCTGCACTGACTGTGCCCCTCTCCCAGGGGTGGGGGAAGAAAATGTTCCCACATTTCAGACACTGACAACATAGCGTAAAACCACTGATTTTGCGTCACAGTAAGACTGTGAACCAGGGTGGCTAAAGGGTGGTCACACAGCTTGGTCTCCTGCCTTCCCTGCAAGAAAAATAATGCTTGCTGGGATGCAGCTGAGGGTGGGAATACCTTTAAGCCTTGCATCTAAATCTTTTAGACTTGGGCTTTAATCACACCTCCAAGAGGCTGAGTAGGAAGTTAAAACAGCCAGAGTCACAATTTCAGTGGTGTTCCTGAAGTTGATTAGTCTTCTGCAGGATTTTTAAAAGGGTATAAATATATCCTGTGAAAATTCAAAAACCTTACCATGGTGTCTGTTACAGACAAGGGAAAACACTTCCCCCCCCAACCCCAAAAGCCTATCTAAGCCTTAAATCAGAGCAAGCATTGTGACATGTTTACATTTGGGGGGTGGGAGGGAGGAAGCATAATTAATGCAAGAAAAGATTGTCTTTGTACTGCTCTCTTCTGCTGGGAAACTCAGCACCTGAAAAGCCCTGGAGCCACTCTCATGCAGGAGAGATGCTGCCATGCTGATGAACTATGACTTGTGGGGAAACAAGTCCAAGGGAGAAGTCTTCAAATCACCCTGAGTTTGAATCTGGTGTTAAGAAAAACAAAAGCAGCCTCAGGTATTTCTGCTAGAAAAGAATGGAAATGCAGTTATAGGGAAGGTGTGAGTTGGGGGAGATAAGAGCTATGAAATGCATTTATTTCAATCTTGTGAAGTACCATAGCATATAGAAGCACTTCAGTGAAAATCAGGAGAGATGGATTTTGACACAAATGTGTCTTCTAAATCAGCTAGATGCATGTCTCCCTGCCAAGATTATGCATAGGTGAACTTTGAAAAGTGCTAGCCTCATCAAAATAAAAAAAACAGATCTCTTCTTCCCATCTCCAGACAAGCTAAGCTCTGAAGGAAAATACATCGTTAGCTGCAGGAATATGAGTTTTGATGAGCATGTAGGGCTGGATGGACCTCTGGAGATCAACTACTGATTTTTTTACCCGGAGAGTAAGAGTAGCTTTACAAGGAAAATGTAATTTTGTGTTACTGAAATAAAATCAATTTCTCATTTCTTCCCACTTCACACAGGCCCTAACTTTACCAGCTACTGTTACAAAAATAACTGGAGTGTTCATAACCGAGAATTTAAATGGAATATGAGGTGCTATAATCCGTCAGCACACTCAGCTTTTCTTGCACACAGTGCAGGAGTGTTATCTGGAGTAGAGGCAGAACCTCTCTTCTAAGCCAGGATCCGTTGTGCTGTTGTAAGCTAAATTATCTCAAACAAACTACGGGGGTCCTACTGGTGTCAGGAAAAACTTTCAGCTTCTTATCTTTTCCCCTCCAATTTTCCAAGTGGGTATTTTCTGTGGAGTCACTACCAAACCCACAGCCACATTAGTCAAAATGCTGTTGTGCTGCTTGAGCAGCAGAGAGCTGTGTACATGGTGTGGAGGAAGATTAGTGGAGGAACTGGGGAGATGGAGACCGAATCATCAGGAGCCTGAACACCATCTCCAGCTACTCTGGAGAGGATTGCCACCTAAATGAAAAGAAACCATGTTCTGTCTTTGCCTTTCTGTATTGTGTTGTGATGCTGGCAAGATTTGTTTGTCTCCATTTTCAACACTTTCTTTTATTTTTTGGATGTTTCTGTGGATGAATTATAATAGAGGAAAAATTATGAACTAGAAGATTTTCTTTTAAACTTAGACCTCAGATCGATGAAAGAATATATTTGAAAATTATGTAAGTAGATTTTGAGTCTGCAAAATACCTTATTTTTCCATTAAAGTGATGAGTAACATTTCCTAAGTATTTAAATTTGATTCAAAACTCACAAAATCGTGCTCTGATGTGGTGCAGAGGAAGGTTTGTAAGATTATGGTCTCTGAGGCTCACACCTGGAGTGAACCTATAAGTAGCTTTTACATGAAGATTCCATCTTCTTTGCTTACTATTGCCCATTGGGCATGCTCTGATCTCTAGTGTACGTGTTTCCAGCCAAGACTGCACCCTAAGTCTGAAATTTAGGAAACTTCAGGCTCTTTTACCAAACCTAAAGAAAAGCCATGATAGTTGTCGGTACCAGTGACCCTGTGTTTCCTCAAGAGTGTGCCTGGGAGCAATGACCCAGCCCCCCTGCCTTTGCTGACGCTCATGGTAAAAAAGAAAAACATTTTTCTGTTGATTTCAGCAAGGCAAGGAGTGGGCCCAGCTTCATTCACACCCACACTCTATGTTTAATTAGAAACTATTTTCCTCTAAGAGCAGGCATTTGAATTTCTCGAGATGCTGCAAAGATCTTGAAGAAGGAGCTGCCGAGAGGTGGGGGTGTTTCACGTGGGAGGAGGCAAATAACTGTTGGAGAAAAAAATAATTAGGGTCTTGGATCAGCGTAGTTTTGTAATGTTCCATAATTAAAGACTGTTTGTATGTTCTGAAGAAACACAACAAGTGTTTCTTCACAACAAGAAGTGTTTTCCGTCCCCTTTCAATTTAAATTTGATCATTATCTGGCTAAATCTATTTTCTAACCAGAGGTAATGTGGGCTAGGATTGCCCTGCATCAGGGAAGGTACCACAGCCATGAGGAATGACCATCTTGCGCCGAAACTCACTTTTCTTTAGATGTCCTTTTCTAGCCTGCTGGGACATTTTTCCATTGTGTGCCTTCAGTTTTGTCCCAAAGGGTAGTAGTTATTTATTAGTGTTGTAAAGAGAAGGTTTGTGCTTGACTGAATTCACAGAGGCTGTGTCCATAGCCTCCTTACTGCTTGACTGTCAGGATTAAGAAGGAGCCATTAACCATTTGCCTTGTATGTGCAGTTATATATGGAATCACTGCAGATTACAGACCCTGTGTGACAGCTTAATGGCAGTAGTAAAACACAGCTCAAGTCAGAGATTTCACCAGAGTCGTTTGTGCCCTAAAGACATCCTTGGAAGTTTGCATTTGTAAATACCCTTGTGGCTGGCATAATGTGAGAAACACGGAACTGGGGATTGAAAGTCAATCTCTGACCACAGGGAGATAATAAAAATTCCCCTCCTTATTACAGCCAACAATATCCAATCCCTACAATGGGAAAGTTGCAACTGAGGTGGCCTTTGAGACCAAAGCCTTTGAAAGCAGATAGGAGTATTTAGAGACGTGCAAACATGGAGTGAAGTGTCTCCAAGGCTACTCCTTTCCTTGGAATGTATAAAGGACAAATTGCCTTTGGCCTTCCAAAGAACCCTTTCAACCCACTATGTCCATCTCAGCTGGTAGGAACATGGGGGATCGTGAGTGCTGACCAAGTCAAGCACTGTTCTCAGTTAAGGTGTGAGTGGGGCTTGCTGGGAGTTAATAGCAATTTCAAGCCTTCTTATTAGGCTCTTCAGAGCACATAAAGACAAGCAGGTGTACGTGAGGAACCATCCCACAGACACAAGATGGACTTACAGCTGTCTCTGAAAGCTGGTGATAGGAGTGGCAGGAGGTGCTGGTTTCCTGGTGTACTGGAGCTGCTCAGAGATGCTGTCTCATGGCAGTGGTGGGGAACTGGGGGGGATAATGATAAGAGGGAGATGTGCAGTGACTCCTGAAGCACTCCAGTGCCCACTGCTTTATTGGATCCTGGCACAGCCCTTCCTTCTGCTGCTTAATTCATTCTGATTACTTGATAGCTGACTAAAATTGAGTAAAACTGTTGCTACCAGCAGTGAAAATTAAGATGTGCTGTGCTACTTGTGTTTATTTTCCTTTCGGTTTGGAAGAGAATGTGGTGCTGAGGCACAGTGGTGCAGTGCCTGTACTGCAGCCTCCCTGTTTCGCTCTGATGGTCCCTTGGCTCCACTCAGCCGAGTGAGGAGGAGGAACTGGTGGTGCGGCACAAGGAGTTACCCTCTGAGCATCTCTCTTCCGAGGGACAGGATGTTCAAACAAGCTGCTGCAGGCAATGCACTGTGTGCAGCTCGTAAAGTGGAAAATTACTGCTTCACACTGCAGGATGGAGGCTACCTTAGAAAAGATGATGGTTCTATTTAGCCTCAGCATGCCGGCTGTGAGGTCCTTTGTAAGAGGAACCAGAGAGTGGGATGTCACTGGGAATACCAGGGAGGGTTTAAGGAGCATGAATATTTCAAGGGAATGGCAAAAAAAAAAAAAATCTTTATTGGAGGGGCTGTGTAAGGGACTAGGAGCCAGTGCCACCTCACTCTGCAGTTTGCCATCTATTTAACCCTCTTGCACTAGATATTGCTGTTCTATTATGAAAAACTGTTAATCTGTTACTGGATATTTTAATAGCTGAGTAGCCCCTGTTAGGCTCATTGCAGTCCTGTCATTTGCTTGTAAGTGCTGTTCATTAGGAATTTGATGTTGAAATGTAGCTATTCCACAGTCAAACTTCTACAAAGAAAGAGTTTTGGTTTTCCAGAAAGGAAAATACAAATTAAATTTTTCATTTGCTGTAGGGTTAGCACTGACTGAAATTTCATGTTTGTGGCATAGAAACAAAATACTTTATTTTGAGCGAGTTCAGCATTGACCTGTATCACCCCAAAGATGCTTTCTGGGTGATGCATGCTGTGTTCCCATTGTCCCCCTACTGCAGGTCCCCAAACCATGCTGGACCTGTCCATCCTGAAAGAAAGTGGTGCATGTAGCAGGCTGGTTTTGCTGGATCCTGCTGTCTCAGCAGTGCCCTCATTTTTTGGGGACTGGGCAGCCTCCTGGTGATGACTGGCCTACCATACATTTCTTTATCTGAGATGTCAACTGAACCATAGGAAATACGTTTTGCCTGGAAAGCTTTTCTGTGGACGAGTACACTGGTGCCACATCCTTGGAAGACTTCCAGGGCTGGATGGGGCTTTGAGCAACCTGGTCTAGTGGGAGGTGTTCCTGCCCATGGCAGCAGGGGTGGAACTGGATGATCTCTAAGGTACCTTCCAGCCCAAGCCATTCTGTGACACTATAACCACAACTCAGGTTAGGCCATGCAGAGATACTGTTTCACTTTGCACTGAGCCAAAGCAACGTATTTTGATTTGCCTCAAAGCACTCAACTGAAACATTTCTGCTTCAGTCAAAAGTAACATGCTAAAAAATGTCATCTTTGCATTAGAATTTGTATTTTGAAGTAATTTTAATCCCAACATACGGAAATTCCTTTTTGCATAGGATTTCAGATTTTTGCTCAGGTGCACTGTAATCATTGATGATTAGTTTGGGACATTAGGTTCTGCCAATCACTGTTTTTCTGTATCAGTGGCTAAGCAAAATATGTTTTACAAATAGCAGCAAACTCACTTTTGGGGAGGTAAACTTTAAATGAGTAGAGACTTGGTTTTTTTTAGTGCCATTTTCTAGCTGAAAACAGGGACCAGAGTACAAGTTAACTTTGGCTTTCTGACCTGCTCTCATGTTTTCTTCTGGCTTGACCCAGAATTGTCCCTTTCCTCCCAATGACTTACTACATTGGATTTTTTAAATTATGTTTTTGTGCAATTACTACCTGTGAAAGGGCACTATCCCTCTATTGTAGGGCTTCTGGCACAAGGGGAAGCTAAGAATAATTGCAGCTTAAATATGTGTTCATATTATAATAAGGGTTTTATAAGCAGGAACCCATTATAGGTAGAGGTGGGATTTTATCAAGCTACAGTTAAAAATGTCCTGATTTCAAAAAAAAGCTTAAAAAACAGAGTTATAGTGATCTGCTAGAATTTTATTTTGGATAATACTAATTTCCAATATCCCACAGCCAAGATCTACAGGCTCTTTTTGTTTAATATAACCATATAACAAAGGCTGTAGCAGTGAGTTATGTGTCTTCTGTGGTGGCAGGATGTGATTAAGGGGAGCTGGATTTCCTCCTCACACAACTAAGAGACCAGAAAAAAGCCATGCTCCTCACATGGAGCAATGGGGAAACCCAAAATGAAACCCCAGCCAGCAATCAATGTAGCTAATTTTCTTTTCACTCTTTTTTTCTTTTTTTTTTTTCCTTTTGTGCAGTGAAAACAAATAATTGGATGCCATGGACAACAGCTTGATCCAAGAGCTATATTTTCTTCCTCCCAATAAAGGTAACAGTGAATCCCCTCCTTTTTAAAAAATCTTTTATTGAGCTGCTCAGTGGGAAGTTTTGAATCCTTCATGCAGTATTAGGGAATTTATTCTAGTGGAAAATTTACCATTCCTAAGGATCAGAAGTGTAGCATTAAAAATCACTAAAGTAGTGCTGTTTACTCAAGACAATGAGTGTAGTCAAGTTTTACCTTCTCCTGCTGATGAGAAAATTCATGCAGAGGAGATAAGAAGCCTGTCTAGGGAGTCTTCAGTGGGGAGCAAAGCCCTACGGACAACTACTTTCCCAAAAATAATGTTGCTCTCTGAAGATATTAATAAACAGGGAGAAGTTCCTCATTCTGGTGAGGTTTATTATATTTTGTTACTGATACCTACTGTGAAAACCTTGATTCAAAGGTTCAGTGCCATTCCAGACAAGGGAAAAAGTTCATGAATGCTTCTAAATTGACTCAATATTTGGTTAAGGCCAACCTGTCAGCCAACAACCTGTCAAGCTTTGATAGGTCATTATCAAGTGATTCTTAGACTGATTTATAGTCTTGGCTTTTCCAGTGCTTGGAGAACTGGAAAATTCAGAACTTGAAGCTTGCTGCTGAATCTAGCCTGCTGAATTACTGAACTTTGAGGAAGATGGCAGTGGAGACTGTATTGCTTATCATCTTCTCACTCAAGGAGTTATGCAGGGGATTTTATAACAGAAGTCAAAATTACAAGTAGGAGTTTAAAATTAGGCATGAAAATGCAAATATATTATAAAAATGAAAAATTCGAGATAATAACCTGAGTGTAGGTTGGACAGATTCTTCAATCTAAAAAAAAAGAACATTTTTAGACTGTTAAGGGTCCTTCAAAATAAAGTATCTGGAAAAACAGTGGAAAGAATGAGGATGGGTTAAGAAAGGAGGATGGCAGTAAAGCTCAGAAAAAAGGGCCATTTAAGCAGCGTTTATGTTTTTATATCAGATAAGGTATAGAAGATTCATGAGAAAAAAATTATTCCCTTTATATGATTTTTCCAAATTGGGAAACAGAGGTGAACATGGTGATGATTCTACACAAGTAGCAGAGAACAGACACCAGCCAGCTGTCCCAGCTGAGGAAGCCAACAGTACTGTTTCCAGGAAGGAAATGACAAAGGAAGTCTAAGGCATTATGGGAAAGTTGTATCTGGCAGTTAATTCTTTCAAATATGGCTCAAAAGTTGTTTTCCATAGGACAATATCCCAGACATGAGAATTTCAAATGTATTTTAGGAGGCAGTGAACTAGTCTGTTTGTGGGGGTCTGTAAAATCTTGTCTGTCAGAAGGTAGGTAGGTCTGATGACAGAACACCAGGATAGAATTCATACAGCATGTGGATAATGAGAAGTGCAAATGGGAGAGTATCCTGTGTCTTGGGTGAATGCCCTTCCAACTGGCAATTGCCACCTCTGTGATTTGCCTCTCCCCTTCTTGAATGTCATATAATTTCTATATGCAGTGTTGCCAGTGAGAGTTTCATCAAAACCAACACGTTACTGCAAAAAGGGTCAGTTTTGACTTGTCGTGCTTTTTTTGTTTTATGAAAAATTTTTGATAGGCAATTCTCAAACCAGCTCTTATCTCAAATGTCAGTGTCATTCTTTCTGTAAAGGAAGTGCTTTGTGGAAGCAGGATTACGTTTTTGTTTTACCTATTTCCTCCAAATAAGCATTCTCAGGGACAGATCCCTTCAAATGAAAATACTTATTCTGAGCCGTCACAAACTTCGTCCTAGATTTTTATGACTGCCTTGTTTTGGAAACACGCAGTAGCTGCTGATAATGATATATTAAACTTCAGACTTTGGCATAGCTGAACCCTGAGTTTAAAGTATTAACCACGCATAAAACTAAGAAATAGAAGTGCTTCAGGACAAATCTCTTGTATTCCTCTAGACACAGAGAAGGCAAGGAAGTGAGCAACCCTGTACCCTCTCCCAACTGGCACCCTCATATACTCTTGACATGCAGCACCAGGTAAAGAGGATGTTTGCAAATGAGTCACACAGATCAGGGTCACTGTGGGTAAATTTTCAAATGAGAGTTTGATCATGGTATCAAGACACAAAAAAAAGCTGCCTGGTCATTCAGGCTTTTCAGGGTCGAATACAAAATGTGCATTGCAAGACTCAGCCATGTGCAGAGGACAAGTTAATGTCTTACTTCAGTTGTTCTCCAGTTTTCTCCTCCTCCTTTGATGGCTGGCTTGTCAACAAACTCACTTGAGCCAAGTGCTTTTCATTTAAAAGCTGACATTTTGCAATCATTTTGACTTGTTCGGGATGGGATGGGATGGGACTTAAGCCTACAGACGTCTAAAAAGTTAATTGCTCTTGTGAAATGCCTTTTATTCTAGCAGAAAGCCCTTGAACTGATAGTGAAAACAAACCTCAGAGCGTTGACTGTACAAATGCCCTGCTTTAGAGAGAGCCTTGGTATGCAAACACTTGCTCAGGTCTGTAATGATAGTGAACTACTGAGGGGAAAGGTGGACAAAAGAAGATTTTATTAAAGACAGCAATGAAGATTGTTCTGACTATCATAGGCAGTAACCTGAATTATTTTCCTACTGAGTACTAAAGCATCAGGTGTCTGATAGAGCACAGGAAGTAGATCTCCATGTAGTACTTACATGGAAAACCCACTCTGACTTCTGGCAGATTTTCATGTTTAATTTAAAAAACCCCAAACAACACATGGCCTTAATATTTGTAATTTAGAGCAAATCTAGACAACAGCCCTAGCAGTTTCACAAATTCAGAGTATCACAGTTGTCCATTGAGGAGATTGCTTGGCTCATGGACACTGCTGCAGGTGCTCTCTCAGATATGAAGGTGCATGTTATATTTTAGGAGCAGCTTGGGCAGAAATGGGAACGTGTTGTTGCAATCAGCATAGTTCTGTCAGTGGATGTTGAAGTTCTGCGTGACAAAACACAGTGTTTTAGTCACGTATCCTCTTTCTACTCCATCCTCAGCAATGAATCTGTCCTTAAGAGTGGTGTGTCAGTTTGGCATCCAGTGAATAAGGGTTGATGAGTTTGGGTTTTTAGAATTTGTAATGTGGAGAACAGGAATAAAAAGCTTGGTAAATATTAAAAAATTAAAATATACTGAAGAATGTTCAATTGCTTTGAATTATGAAGTGTATCAGCCACCGGGGTATACAGCCAGTTGTTTAAACTTACTTTTTGCAAGGAGGCAGAAGTACAGACTGGAAGAGGAGGAGAATAAATTAAAAAATATTTAGATAAGATGAATGTACTCCAGTCAGCAGGGCCTGATGAAATTCACCCCAGAGTACTTAAGGTGCCATCTGAGGCAATTGCTGAGCCATTAGTGATTATCTTTAAGAACTCACAGAGGAGAGAGGAGGTCCCTGAAGGCAAGAGAAGGGCAAACACAGTGTATTATACTTTAAAGAGAGGGAAAAGGAGGACCCAGGAAATTACAGACCTGTCAATCTAACTTAAGTCCTTGAAAGATTCAGGAACAAATCATTAAACAATCAATTTGGAAGTAGCCAGCTGATACATGAAAACATAGGCTTGTCAAGAATGTTTGATGTCAA
The DNA here is from genome assembly GCF_000691975.1 of Corvus brachyrhynchos. Lineage (NCBI taxonomy): Eukaryota > Metazoa > Chordata > Aves > Passeriformes > Corvidae > Corvus > Corvus brachyrhynchos. Next base: position 346,770 of record NW_008238448.1, on the reverse strand, counting down.
ATCAATCTAATCTCCTTCTTTGTCACAGTGGCATGTCTAGTGAATAAAGAGGAAGCAGCAAATGAACTGATGCTTGATTTTTAGTAATGCTTTTTGATATGTATGACAGACTAAAGAATACGGTATAGATATAATTACAATGGGGTAGGTGAAAAATAGCTCCACAGCAACAGCTATCACTGGATCACTGCCAGGGAAGATATTTCAAGAAGGTCATTTAGCAGTTTCCTTATACTCAGTTCTTTTGAATAGTTTTTTGTTGTCAACTGAACAACAAGCAAACAAAGTCAATCTGTGGATGTCACAATTAGGAGATTATAGAAGTTCTAGGAGGTCAGGATCTGAATTTGAAATGATCTTCAGAGCTTGGAGAAACTACTCCCAAATATTTAAATGAAATTTCTTCAGGAACAGTCCAAAGTGCTGTTGTTGGGAAAGAGAGATGTAGATACATAACCAGGCAGCAGCATATCTGTAGAAGACTTGAGGATTGAAGAGAATCATGAATTAAATGTTCTGGGTTATAGGTATAGGATCACCATCCTTGAGATACAGCCCATATTTGCTTTCTTCTCTTCACTTCACTTGGGGTACTGCAACCGGGTGCTCCCTTTCCCTGAAGATGAAGAGAAGGTGGAAAAAATCCAGGGAAATCAGACAGAACATAGGGCACTGAGAAGCACAAACTATGAAGAGATGCTGAGGGAATTGGGTTTGTTCACTTTAGAGAAGGGAAGGCTGACAGTAACATGGCAGCCGATGTCCAGTGTAGAGGTGGGGCTGTGAACGAAAGAGTGAGCAATGGTTCTCTTTGGCTGTGGAGAGGATAGCAAGTAGAAATTGTCTAAATTTACCATTAAATATCAGGGTGAGAAGAGCTCGTGCAGTCATGCAAGGATGCTCCTTACTGCTGTTTTTTTTTTATTTTCCTTAGAGTAAGTCAGACAGACCCTGTTGGGACCTCCTGGCTTTGTGTCAGTGTGGGGAACTCATGCCATGCAGTTTCTTCTGCAGCTGCACATTTCTACTCAGAGAGAAAAAAATATGTAAAAATGTTCTTATCTCTCAAGTTTCCATTTAAATATTGCTTTGACTATATGCCAGAAATTGTTTGATTTGATGGTCTTACATTGCTCACCATGAAAATGTCAACATTTATTCCCTATTACCATCCTCTGTATTGAAGGTACTGCAGTATTTTAGTTCATAATAAGCCAGCTGGTCCATTACACATACCCTCTTTGTGAACATCAATTACTGCCTGCTTTAGACTCTCCTTCCTTCTCCATGGCAGCATCACTCCAAACCTTATTCCATGGAAGATAAGAGACAAAACAGGCTTATATAAATATTAATTGACAATCTTGTGAAAAAGATTATCTGAGAATCTGTCCCTTGGAGAGAGCAGCAGAGCAGGCTGTTGCATTAACAACATCTTAATGCAGCTCTCCAGCAGAACACAGACACCGGTAATGCCACCACTTATTGCAACCCAGACAGTCCCTTCTTTAAATGATACATAGGCTGTGAGAAGTCCTTGATTATAGGGTACGTGAGCAATAACCCCACAGTTAATATCTGCTGGTTTGTTAGAGTGGCAAACACCCTCAGACTTGCTTTCAGCTATTAATTAACCAACCAGTCATTAACTGCTGCTAACAATTGATTTACAGGGAATTATTGCTTAAATGGCGGGAGGTATTTAAGAGGAAAATAAATTAAAACAAAGAACTATTGGATCCTTGGGCACAAAAAGGACTCTTTGTAATATAGAGCATGGCTGCTACAGCACTGTAATTACAGAGTGATAAACAGTGATTGGGAAGTACGTTCCTTTACAGAGACAATGACATTATGTCTCCTGGAAAGAGCCCTTTTGTCTACATTAATTGAATGATCTGAAATGAATGATGTTATCAGAAACCTAACTGAGGCAACTAATGTTATATTTATGGGTTATCAAAATTCTTTAATCACAGCTGCAGTCTCTCTGAGATGTGTCATGGACACTGCAGCATCCAAAAATATGATTGAAGGCCTGTGTGGCACATTATCTTAATTAGAAAAGAGAATTACAAGTTCATCCATTGGCTCTGCCTCCCTCCATGCTGGCCGAACAAATGAGACCTATTAACCTAAGCACAAGAAAGCGCTGCCTCCTAGTGACACTTTTTCCTCTCCGTGGACAGGGAATGAACAAGTGGTTGTGTAATTTTTTTCCCAGGAAATAGTGACCCAATTCAATTTACAGAGCTTGCGACACGTGAAACCCCACTCACGACTCCTCCTGTTGAATTTGCCCGTGTTTGTGCCACCAAGGTCAGCGTTTGGGTTGACTAAGCAGGCGTTGCTGAGCATCTCAAGGTGCGTTTGCCCTTTCCTGGACAAGTGCTTCACTGCCCTCTCCTGGAGCGAGAGGCTGCCTGCTCCGCTGCCTTCTAGGCCTTTTTTGGTACCCAGCACTAGCAAAAATGTATTTAGTACTGGGAGCACAGGGAGAGGGCTGCTGCTTTTTCAGACCTGAGGCTGTGATTTCTCTTGCTCTGAGGCTCTGAGTGGGACAGACGGAAAAAGGATGGGAAGTATTCCTGAAAAAACACATCCTGTGCTTCAACTTTTGGGAATGTTTGCTTTCAATGGATATATGTTTCCCCTTCACCTGCATTTTTGGAGTTGGTTTCTTGTAAATAGGCTGCTAAAAGTGTGACCCATCCCATGTGGCAAGCAGTGTCCATGGGGGGGACTCAGGAATAAGAAAGTGTTTTGCTTAAGGATTAGGTTAGTGAAGTAGATAGGCATTAAGGAAAACATTGGACTTGCTGTGGTAAGAAAAAGCACATCATTGGTCATTTTTAGAAATTAAATTGGCAAAGCCCTGAGTAGAGTCCTGTTCTGCTGCCTCCTAACCTGCCTCTCTCACTTTCCTTTGCCTGGATAAATAGGTGGAAATTCTATACCTAAGTTGTGGGGACATGGAATCCCCCCAGGTTTCAAATCTTCTGTCAAAATCTCAGGTTTTGTATCCAAGGTCCATAAATGCTGCAAGAATTATTTCCTCAGTCCTGCAATGAATGCAGACTTTTCTGAATAAAACTTTAAACTCCCAAGCATTCTCTTGTTCAGCTGGTTTGATGAGCATATATATATGTGTGTGTGTGTGTGTGTGTATCTGTTTTGGGTTTAGCTTTGTAATGGATATCTGGAAAGGAAAATCCATAGTAACCTCTTCCCTTTGACAGCTCTCCTGCCCTTTCATTCAGTACATATAGCTACAAAAGTATTTAACTTTTTAATTATCTGTAGAATACGTAGCTGTTTATAAAAGGCTGTAATGAACAACAAACATTAAGCAGGAAGCACGGGTTGGGATATTTTGTGTTTCTTCATCCTACCATTCCTGAGTGGCTGGATCTCAGTATGTTTCTGTACCAGGAGGTGGCACTAATAATTGCAGGGATCTGCAGCAGACCCAAACAGAAAACTGGCTGGTAAAACCTCTCTGCTGATACAAAGTATGGCTGCAGTTGTGTAAATCTTCCAAAAAGGATCTTCATGTGTGTTTTAGCGTTTTTTAGCTGCCTGCAGAAGAATGGGAGACAGCCTGTCTCTAGCCAAAATTCTCAATTCAGTCTCAAAATGGTAGTGCAGGAGTTTTATGAGTTATCATAGGATGTGTAAAACCGAGAAGCTGCAGGCAAGGGAGTATCAGTAGCAGGGTTCCCTAACGCATTTATAGTATTTCAAAACATCATCAAACTGTTATCCAGTCAGACATACTTATTCTTTCCAAAATATGCCTGATAAAGTTCTGGTGCTCCTGGGAGCAGCAGAAGTAATACTGGCAGGGTTTTTGGGCTGAAAACTCTCCTGTGATGATCATAGAACTTGAGCGAAAAACAGCCTAAATGCCTTCAGGCACTGCAATGCATGACTCCTAGATATCTGGGACAGGGTAAGTGCTTTTCATCTCGGTATGAATAAACAGATACCAGAGTAGGGAATCCTACTCAAGGTGTTTCTCAGACTTTGATCCATGGATGGTGGTACTCTGTAAGATATCAGGAGGTATCCGGTTTAAAAACCGCAAAATTATTTTAGAACTTTCATATATGCAAGCAAGGAAAGGAACAAACAGGAGAATTAAAGTAAGAAGTGAACAATCAGATGTCAGCATGCCCAAGTTTTGGTTCTGATGGAAAATATTACAGTAACACTGCAAAGGGTAGTCCTTGGGGAAAACAAATGTTTGGTTTTAATATCTGGTATCGCTTTTCCTTCCAGACTGTCTTCTCAGGGCTGTGAGGAACAACAGCAGCTGCCTGCCTCTTTTGAGTATGGGGCTTTTCCCCCCAGGTCTGTCAGAAATCAGAGAGGGCTTACAGTCTTGTCTTGGAAAATATGAAGGTGGCTTGTGGTAACTCTTGCTTGAAGGCATTTTGGATATACTAGAATTGTGTCATTCAAATCTCCTGTCAGCCAAAGAAATTTTCAAGTCATATTTGTGATCTCCAAAGAGTTTTGTAATTGCAAAGCTGTAAGCATGAAAAATTGATGTCTTCCTCAAAACTCATTCTGGAGCTCCCCTATTTAGTTTCCTAAGCCTGATGGAGGCATAAGCACACAGTGCTAACATACAGCAGCTGTGCACATGCCCAGATGTGAGCCTCTCCTTGCACAAAGCCTGCTTCCAGTTCTTGGCTCAGCTCAGGCAGAGTTACCTGGGCATCTCAAGCACAGCTCTCTGAAGGCTTACCCTGGCATGCCTGAGGAGTAAGATGTAGCAGGAAAACCAAATAAATTGTGCTCTGTTGGAGGACTCAATATTTTTAGGCAGTTGATGTGACTGGTTTTGGTGGGATATAAAGCCCAGTTCCTCTCATTAGACACAGCCTGTCCATCTTAAGGTGCAAATTTCCTCAGGCCAGGGAGCAGGCAGGCTCTGTTTTCCAATTTTAGCTCTATGAGTATAAAGGAGCCAATAAAACTAATAAAGTAATGATTGATTTAGTTTGTCTAGTGGTGGTTGTCTCTGATTGTATCACCAGCTCCTCTCTAAATAGTTACCATGGTAATGAAAAATATCTGTAAGGATTTAGAGATTTTTAGGGACAACAAATGCATAATTTAGTCCAAGAAATATCCAAGAAAGAAGTGATTAGGAGGAGATCAGACTGGATTATTCCTCTGGATGGTATTTCTCTGTGCACATCAGGACATAACCACAGTCCCTATCCATTTGCACACCTGTTCTTTGCTCTTATATCTACGTCTCCCAAGATCAGTAGGAATTGTTTATTAAACAAATTTGCTTCCTTCTTTAATTAGGCTTAGACAAACTCAGAAGAAAATGCCTTGCCTCAACAGTCAGCACAGTTCACTTTTTATGCTGTAGGAATGAACCTGACATTTATTTAATGTCATCTCTCTTTTTTTCTCACATTTAATCAATATTAATTGATCTCTAGTGTTCTTAGTTCAACTTAATGAAGTATTACATGTTTGAAACAACCGTACAGCTGATGAGGTAGATATGATAATTGCTTTGTTGGGGTTTTTTTCCTGTTGTTATTTAATTAATGCTTTTTCTTCTTTTTTCTAGTTTCCTCTTTCCTTTGGAATACAAATTCAAGGGACTTAACACAGTTAGAATGATTCCATTGCTGTGATGTTGAACTAAAGTATTAGAAAGACTGCTAAAATCCATGCCAGAGCATTAGTAGCAGCATTTGAAGTGAGCTTATTTTATGTTCTCTCCAGTCAAATGGGGTTTTTTTGGTGACTATTAGAGAATTTAGGTCAAACTACAGTAAAAAGAGGCTCTGAATAGAGCTATGAGCAATTTTAAGACCCTGATTAGTTTGTGGGTTTGAGGTACTTGAATGAGTTTTGTGTGAGGTGTTGCCTGCAGTCATGGATAATTCACAGATGGTCATTATATTATCCCTTGTCGGTTTTTTTTAGTTTAAAACCCAGAAAAGCATTTATTCATCCTCTCAGTTTTTCTTAAAGGCTTGATGTGTCATTAAGTCCCTGTTTAAGAGTACAAATAAATGTTTCAAGGATTGAGTGTGAGCAGGAAAGGTCTGCAACAAGGGCTGTGAGCAGCTCTGAAATTGTCTACAAAGGTTTTTCTTGCTCCAAGCTATGCAAAATATTTGAGCAGAGGAAAGAGGAGAAGGCTGACATTTGGATTAAGAATTGTTGAGCACTGAGTGTTTTTGAGACTGAAGATCTGGCAGCGAATAGGGTGAACTGAAGTGTAGCTTATCTGTTTGGCTGGATTTCCAGGGCTAACAAGTCCCTCATCCAGGAAGTGTACTGATTCCCGAGGGAGGAGCCGGGATGGAAAATATTTTTTCACTGAGGATACTTTTACAGGTGCTCTTCCCTTTTGACAATTATTCCCAAGCAGCTTCTTTCCTTCAGCTGCAGGCAAGGCTCACCTGCACCTGGGTGTCCGAAATTTGCATGTGAAGGGCCATTTCCTGATGAAATATCAGGGCAGGGAATTTCACAATAGCCTTGAGATCAGTCTGTAGCTGTCTGGACATTTTATCCAGCACTTCTCACCAGAAATTAATTCTGTTCCACCTACAGGATTTTGTTCAAGTTGATTTAATGCAGAACATTTAAGATATTGACAAGTAGTAAGGAATAACAACAAAGCACTGACTGAAAGCCTGGAAAAGAGAAGACTCTGGGGTGACCTCATGGTGTCCATTCAGGGAGCCTACAAGAAATCTTGAGAGGGACTTCTTACAAGGGCATGTAGTGATAGGACAAGGGGGAATGGATTCAAACCGCAAGAGTAGGTTTAGATTAGACATTAGAAAGAAATTCTTTACTGCAAGGGTGGCGAGACACCGGCACAGGTTGCCCAGAGCAGTTGTAAGTGCCCCATCCCTGGCAGTGTTCATGGCCAGGTTGGATGGGCTCTTGAGCAACCTGGTCTAGTAAAAGGTGTTCCTGCCCATGGCAGAGGGGGGGAACTGGATAGTCTTTAAGGTCCCTTCCAACCCAAACCATTCTATAGTTATGTGAAAGAGGAAATCTTTCCCTCAACTGGTTTTATTTGAAACATCTGATGTTATTTCTGCGTAAGTGGAACTCTTCAATTAAGAAAACATTTCTTAAAGAAAAAGTGTCACATGGTATGAAAAGGAGATTGCATTTGGTGTCCATGCCAGAAGGAGGGTATAGATGCAAAATACTGGTCTCTGTAAATTCTTTATAGAAAAGTGTTCCTGAGGATAGAATGAAAGGCAGAGAGAAATTCAACTAAAGATGGTTTAATAGACTCTAAAATATTTGTAGGAATGATTTCAACCTTTCAATCTTACGGTGTTCAGTCATGATGCTCTGATGTTTAATTTCTCTATGCAAAAAATACCTTTCTTGAGAATGAATATTTGATTTCTGTAGCTTATTTCCACAAGGGTTAAGCAGGTTTGTGACCAATCTGGCCATACCAAGTGAATTTGATATTTCAGTTTAAATGGCTCCAAGACCACTGAAGGAATGAGGAGGAACACCCCTCACATCTTGCTCTGTATCTGAAACCCATTTCCATATACAGGAACGACTCCTTGGAGAATTAACACTGGCTGTTAAATACACAGGGGGAAGGGAGACCTTTTAAACACAATGTTCACATCTTTGTGCACATTCTTTTCCCAAGATGTTTTGGCCTCGAGTGCAGGAAGCTTCTCCTGTCACTTTATCAGGAAGCTTGAAGTCCACATAAATGCAAATGTACCCCAGGAATGAAATAAAAAATAAAAATATGCAAGTGACAGGATCCTGATTCAGGACAGGATCCAGGTACCTGCACTGGGACTTGTCTGAAATTGCTTTGCTTTGCTCTAAGACGGTAGCCTGGCTTTATGGATGGACCCAGGGAAACTTGAAAGGCATCGCACTGAAGGGCTGCTGGCTTTTCCTACAGTTCATCACAGATCTGGTTAGGAAATGAAGGAGAGGAAACTGGGCAACTGCTCTGCTCAGCCATGAGGAAACACACAGTGAGTGTGATGAAGCCAGCAGCTGCAGGACAATGGGAAAAGGCTGGGGCTATTTTTGTTAGATGTGAACAATCAATTGAACGTGTGAGACCTTATCATCTTCCCTCCTTGCCTTCTCCCCCCCTTTCCTCAAGGGTGGAAATTTTCCCAAAGAGAAACAGCTTTCCTTTTCTCTTAGCACAGTTGATTACCATAATAATTTTGTCTTTCATCTCAGAGCAGGTTTCTTTTGGAAGTCTTTGATGGCTTCCTCTGAGCACAGTTATTGTCTTGCTGTGGCTGAGTGACTTGCAGCTGGGTCATACCCGGCATTGTGAAACCTGGGAGAGCATTTATCAGTATTTGCAAGTGGGTAAGGGTCCCCTCACCTCTCACTTGCTGGATATAGAAGCTGGAAGCGTTTCTCCCAGAGTTATCCTCAGGGCAGAAATCTGAATTTGAACTGGGCATAGCTTTCACAGATGGAAAATAAACAGCAAATGTTTCCATCCTATCAGATGTAATGAGAAAAACTATATAATTAAGATGGTAATCAGTACTCCAATATCTGAATTCTGTTATTTTTATGACTCTTTTCTCAGAACAGTCCTTTTAAATGTCACAGCAATATTAGCTCCAACTTACAAATGGAAAAATAGAAGAACATAAACACATGATTTATGGTGTTAAGTGAAAAAGGAAAGAAAAAACACATTTTTTACTCTCTCTAAACAGAATTACATTTTTACTTTATATTCATTTATGTGTATAACCCTCACAGTATAGTTATGTCTAATTTATATCATTACAATGTTCTTTGTACCAATACCAGATATAGTACCCTAGATTCTCATACTTCATAAATATGAAGGAAATATTAATTTGTAAATGAGCTTTTCCAACATCTTGTGATATTTCAAGCATGCACTGAAGCAGCACTTCAGGTTTGCTATTAATTTTTTTTTAATCTTCAATTCTTCAATGTGTAAGTTCTTCTCCCTGTATTAGGCAGCCTATTAGTCACATAAGATCAATACTTTTTGCACTTCTATCTGTTATCTTGGTATCACTGAGATGTGGCCAGAACTTCGTACTGCAGTTCTTGCTACTACTTAAATTACATTATAATGATATGTTTACATCGGTAACAGTTCAATCAAAATTGGATGTGTTTATAACACCACAGTTTAGATTAACAGCTTACTTCCACTTTACTACAAGGAAACTGCTAAATTGACTGTAATTCCTAATCAATATAGCTATAAATCTTGGAATTTAAATAGGTTTTTAAATGTTGCCCGTGCTGCTAAAGGTGACATGGATGTCCTGCAATTTGTCATCCAGCTACTGCAGAATCGGTTTCCAAACAGTTGATTGTTTCATTCTAATTCCAGCTACCAAACATAGCAAGATTTAATTACTAGCTCCTTTTCTTTCCATTTCCCAGTGCCTTTCCTTCACCTAGGCTTGGTTTAATGAGCAGCAGTGTTATATCATGAAAGAATCTCAAAACATCTAATGACTCAATCCATCATCATCATAACACATCCATGCCTACTGCAGAGGAGATGCTGCTGGTGAGTAGAGTTGTGTGATTCCTTCTTTAACCCCTGAGGATCATAAACTTTTTTTATCATCCCATATTATCATCCCATATTATCATCCCATTAGAGTGACATCTCAGGGTGATGATAACTCCTCACTCCACTACACTTGTCCAGATATGCTTCTCTATTCCCGATTTGTGTCTACCAGTTCACCATGATTTTTCTCAAAATCAAGCTCAATTTCACTGGGAAGAGCTGCAGCTCAAACTCAGCTCAGTACTTAGAATGAAGATCACACATTTCTCAGAATGGTGAAGTTGGTGGTCTGCACCTTGAATAATCATTTTTTGGTCAGTGTTTAGCTATGTTTCAGGCCAGGACCCAAGTGTTTCTGAGTGTGCCTCAGGCACGCACTGCTCCCATATCAGAGGGTACCAATCCCTACTCAATATATCCCTCTTTGCTCTCCTGTGGGAAGAAAACTTACCCAGCTGGTACCAGGACATTTTTGTGGTAGATCGCTCATTGAAATTGCCAGGCACTCTCTGGGCATACCGTGGGACTTGGCCAGTGCTCAGCTCAAATGTACCCAAAAGAGATTTAACCAATTCCTCTCCCCCTCACAAACCCTCCCTGTTGCCTTCACAGCCATCGCATGCGAGGGAGTTTTGGACTTGTGTGTTTGAGAAAAACCTTGGGTAGATTTAAACACCATTCCATTGTTCAGAGGTAAAATGGCATCCTGAGGGAGACCAGCACTGTAGGCTAGGCAAAAGCTTTCACTGAAAATAGATGCCTAATTCTTATTAATTTAGTTTCTCTAGCTGCTCAGCTGGAGTGATAGAAGCATTAAAGAAGGTGTTGGCTCAAACCCTACCACAGATATTTTCTTTCTGGAGGTAGCTCTATTGGACCAAACTGATAAAGACTAGGGAATAAGAGCTTCCAGACAAGTAACCTTCATCTAAGTGTTATAACACTATGCTTTTTATTTCTTGCCTTTTTTATCTCCTGACTGACTCTTTCTGCACAGAATAAAATAAGATTCAGAAAAGCCTTTTAACAGCTTACATACTTCCATAACTTGATCTCCCTGGTTTCCTGACAAAAACAAACAAACAAGCAAACCAGAGCTTCAAAACCTCTTCTCTGAAGCAGTTGGAACTAAACTTATCTCTTGCCCCTGTGGCCCTTCCCTGGAAAGACTGCCGCCCTCTGACTTAGGCTCTGAATTGCACAGTGAAATGCTCAGAGACTGGAGCCAGGTTTGGTCAGTGCTTCTGAGTATTAAGGAGCTCTATCATCAAGACAAGATGAGAACTTTCTTTTCAAATCAACTCAGAGAAAAAAAAAACCATAAGAGGAACAGGAAAGATAACCTCTCAGCTCACACAATACAAAGATTAGTTTTGATGTCATTGGAGATGGACAGTATTTTTAATCTATTTCTCACAAGTGAGTCTGAGGTCAGTAAACCTGGAATCTGTTTCCACTGTCTCAGAAGAAGTGAATCAAAAACAGTTTCCTAGCAAATCCTGAATACGCTGAGCTCTCCATCTTATTGGAGGCAAGGCTGATGGGCCCCCAGCAACGTGCCTGACTAACACCAAACCTGCTTCAGGAGCTCCAGTGTGAGCAGACAGGACCTTTCAAAAGCACCCACCTCTCTCCATTCACTGCTTTCGCAGGCATGGACTGCGTGGGTGCAAACAGTGCTCAGGCTGGGCTGACTGGATCCTGTCCCATCTTCTAAGCAGCTTCATGTATCTAACAATGGAAAAATCTTTCCCATTTCCAGTCCTTGTGCCTGAGATTGTAAATGTGAGTCCTTTTCCCAGTGAAGAAGTTTGACAGGTTAGCAATGGCAGCTTATTAATACTTGTGATGACTTCAAGTATTGAGGTCATATTGTTGGCTCGCTTGGGGTTTGTCTAGATGAGTTGTTTTATTAGATAGCAGATGGTTTGGAAATTGTTTGCAGTGACAGAGTTGAGTAGAATTTGAATTCTCTGTTTGCAGATCAGAAGGAATAGGGTAGGGAAAGTGGAGAGCAAAACTCCCACATTTCCCATTAGATTGAAAAATCCACATAGATAAAGATTTAGGTATAGGTATATGTGTGTATATTATTGAGGGAAATGAGGTTCACTCTGCTTATTATGGATCCTTAAGCAACTCTGATCAATCACAGGATGAATTTCCTTACGTACACCCTTAGTGCCAATATTGGTATAGTGAAATTACAATCTTTCAGAGTTCTTCACTTTTAGTCACCCTTCTCCTTTTCCCTTCTTTGCCTTTCTCAGTCTCCATTCCACCCCTTTCCACCTGTCTCTGCCTGTTTCCTTTGCCCTTCCTTCTCCTCTGCCCTTCTTCTCTGCCTTTTTGTTTTTCTTCTTCCTCCTTCTCTGCCTGCCTCCTGTCTCTGCCTTTCTTCTCGTTTGTCTTTCTTCTTCTCCCATCTTCTCTCCTATTCTCCCCTCTCTGCCTGCCCATCTCTGCCCTTCTTCAGCCTGCTCTGACCTTCTCTTTTTTCCCTGATCCTTTGTCCTTCTTCCTCCTTCATCTCCATCCCTTTTCTCCGCTGTTCCATTCCATCTGCCCAGCTCTCTCTGATCTCTGACATTCGTTTAACTTCTCTGACCTTCTCTGCACTTCTGTTGTTTTCTCTGTCCTTCTTTAACCTCTGCCCATCTCCACTCTTCTTTCTGCTATTGTTCTCTTCCTTTTTCACCCTCTTTTGCCAATTTTTTGCCCTTCTTCTCTCTTCTCTGCAGCACTCACCCCTGCTCTGCACTGTTCTGCCCTTTTCTGACATTCTTTGACTTTCCCTGCCCTTCTTTGTCCCCTTTACACACCTTTTGGCCCCTTGGTAACTGCCTGTCCATCTCTGCACACTGCTCTCATCCCTTTTTTGCCCTTCTCTGTCCTTCTTCACCTCCTCTACTCTGCTCTCCCCTGTGTTATAAAATCGTAATTATAGGCCCTACCCCCAACTCCCCTTCCCTTCTTTTCTGCCACCTTCTCTGCTGTTCCCTGCCTTACTGTGCCACTCTCCACCCCTTTCTTCCCCTTTTCACCTGCCTGTGTCATCAGGATACCTGAAGTTAACACTGTTAATTTATTTGGTGCTATTCCCCAGCATGAATAAATGTATTTTTTCCTGTACACTTGAAGCTAACCCTTGATGATATCTCCACATCACCATAGAAACCAGGACAGGTTCTTCTGTAAGTCAAAGGCTAATTTATAATTATTTTTAAAATCATCTTGCTCACATGCATCAGTGTAGACAGGACTTGTCCAAAACCTCCTTCCTTACCAAATAATCTATCTTTCTATTCTAGCTCTTCCAGAAATACATTAACATGGCTCCTGTTTGCTTAAGGCAGATTCTCCATAAGGTGTTATACAAGATAAAATGAGTGATTTTAGATATGTTTGCAATTGACAGAGTTACTGACAGGCCCAGCTCTCTGTGGGATGGCTGTGGACCAGAGCACAGATGAGTCATTGTGTGCGATGTTGTTTCACACCAAAGTATTTGCTCTGTATACTGAACATGTGTGCGAGTCAATAGCAAAAAGTTAGAGAACAAACACAGCTTAGATGGAAATAAATTCACATTGACTGAAATCATTATGCTCAAGTCACAAACAACAGTATAAATGTCTTTTTAAAATAGAAGTTTTACTTGGGATGGTTCTTGTGTCTTCTGCCAATGTTTGAGGGTCAGGCAGTGTGAACAGAGGTTTGGCATTTCCTTGCAGCAAAGTCTTTTCATTCCAGAGATAGGCAGAAGGGAGTTTGGGTCACTGCTCAGGTTTCCCTCATACAGCAGCAATACCCAATAATTGGGTACTATTTTTCCCTTGGAAACACAGACTTTTGTCAAAACTGTTTTTCTCCCCAGCTGCCTTTCAGAGTTCAGCAGATATCTGAATAGCTGGTTTTGTATTGGGAGCTATTTATTTGCCTTGTTGCCAATAACCCTCCCCTACAGCTCTTGCACATCTATAAGGTGTAGTTAAAGTCCTTTTGATCTGGTGATGCTGTTAATGTCCTCCTAGGAACAGCCTCAGTCTCAGGCTGGCTCAGTCATGTGGAGATGTCCCCACAGCTGCCTCCTCTCTTCCCAGCTGAACTAATAAGGATCTCTGAGAACAGCACATTACCTCAGTCCCTCAGAATGCTTGACTGTACCTCTGGGCCACATCTTCTTTTATTAAAAAAACCCTCTACAATGTATGTTGGAATATTCCCAATCTGCAGGACATTATACACATATAAAGGCAATCTCCTTCTGTAGTGTCCCCTTTATGAAGATGTGGTAAAGGGCACAGAAATATTCCTCTTATCTGGTTGGCAAATAACAAATTGCTTTTGTGATAGTGTAGGAGATTAAACTGTGTAATTTACTAATAAAATCAGGTTCTCATGGAGTATGGATATAAACCCACAAAGACTTCGGGAATCTTTACTGGGCTTTGAACTGTGTCCATAAGAACTTTTTGTAGGTGACAGACTGGTTCAGACAGTGCTGTCCCATAGGGATCACTAGAATGAGACACCCTTACTTACGTGGAGGCTTCCATGTGTGGTAATGTGCTCAAGGAACTAGGGAGCAAGGGAACTCCTCTCAGTCATTCCCCCAAAGTCTCTGGCAATGTCCCTTCTGCAAAGTATTTCCACACCCTAGACCAGTTCTTGCAGCCTGTGTGTTTCTGGAGCCAAGTAGCCAATGAAGCCAAGATGTTCATACCCTCAAGGAGTGTCCGAGACATGGCTGAGATTCGTCAGCTGCAAGGCTCCAGATGTGGCCAGGCTGGGACCGACAGAAAAAGACAAGCAGAGTTTGGTACGTGCCCTGAAATGCACGGGCGCCTGAGGAGTATTGCCATCTTCTGTACCCGTCTGCTCAGTGACCGTTTGGTTTGCAAGAGGTTTATTATTCCTGATGTACCTTTAGGAAAATTACACCACAAATCTCTGAAGGCTGGAAAAACTGTGTTTTGATGACATTTAAACATTTTAAGTGTCATCACAAAAACTTTAAATGTGGTGTGTATGTATGTATTCAATGTCCACAAAGTGTGGGCAATGTGTACGGGTGTGGAAGAATCTTCTCAAGAGCAAGAGGTAGAGCAGTTATTTCAGTATTTCATGTGCCTTGGTCAATTTGTTTTTAATGAGAGAAAGAGGGGGGTTTTTTTGTTTTGTTCTGTTCTCTTTTTTTTCCGGTTTCCATGCTCTAGTTTGATTTGTCAGTCCGTAAGCAGACATAAACAGTGTGAGTGCATGAGAGTATCTGCATGCCAGTGCAGGTTTCCAAAAGAGTACAAGCTACACTGAGCCATCCAATTTTGCAGTTAAATTCCATGTCTCTGATGGATTTCCCCACACTGTTGCTAGGAGATGAAGGTAATGCCTAACAAAGGATATATTGACAAAATTTTTCCAGAACAAATCTATCTTGTTATGGTAAATAGAGCCTCACATAAAATGGATATTGCAGGATTTATTTCCCTAGTGGTGGCACTGGGAAAATTGCATACATCAAGTGAAGGTGAAATTTCTCCATCACAAATGCATTTTTGTTTTGTTGACACAAGGACTTCCAGTGTGTTTAATGCGAAAGCGCTGCTGCCTTCCAATGTGTTTTGTTGCTAGGCTAATGGGATGAACACATCCTACATCAGCGTTTTTCCTTCTTCCCTTCTCTGCTACTTCTCCCTTCCAGGAAGAAATGTGGCTTATTGTAGTGGTTCCCCTCTTTTCATGGCTTTTCTGGGAAAAATGGATTCCTTCCTTTAAAGCAAGGAAGAAGTGCGCATGACTTGGGACATGTTGAGATTTGGCATAGAAGCAGCTAAATGCAATGGAAAAGCAGATCAGCCTCTTGCTTGATAGCTCTAGGCACATCTACATTAAAACAAAACAAACAACAAAGTTAAATGGAAATCTAATAAAGAGAGGAACTTCAGGAATTCTCATGGAAAGATTAAATTTCTAGAGAATGACAAATTTTCTCCCTTTCTTGTGGTGACATTATGAACACACAAACAGATTTCAACAGCAAAAGCCAACATGACTTGAGCTAAAAAAATAAAAATATTGCTGGAGAAAAAGTTTCGTTCTGGTGTGGCATTTATATTTTCCCATCCACTGCCATCCCAGCAGTTCCTATGCCACCATAGGAGTCTCTGGCTCTAAACACGTGTGTAAACAACTTGCTGTCCAGAAAGATATCAAGGCAGAAAATGAGATTGCGCCTCACCTTTCAGGCTAGGAAAGGAGTCAGGGAGAAACACAATCCCCTTCATTTTCCTATATGCATCATTGCACAGAGGGAACAGACAATTTGAACTTTGAGTTAAAGCTACTGTGTCCCTGACTCCACAACTGTGCAAGTATCGGGCTGGTTTCATCTCAGGTGTGAATCTGCTCACCTAGGCAGGGCGATCTGCACAGACCAGTGGTAGATGTGGTCCTCTCCTCCTCCATTCACAAATGATGGTGTGGTAGGGAATGAAGGCAGAATTTGTCACTTCTTGTCATCCCACTCCTTGATTGGTTCCCTCTTGGGATGCATGTTTACCTTCTGCCTTGCAGAGCACAGCGAAGGTGAGCCTACCAGTTGGCCAGAAAAACGCGAGTGGGAAAGGAGGTGACACGTCATGGCTGGAGTTACTTGGTACCATCACGGCTGTTCTGTGTTTTGTGGAGAGGGAGGG
>NW_008238448.1:304323-330441 GCF_000691975.1 Corvus brachyrhynchos | reverse complement strand
ATGTCTGTGTCAACTTCTGTAGCACTGGTAATCACAAACAAAAGTTGCCACAAGTCAGAAATTAAATTTGTTGATTCGCTCGCGCAGGGTTTTAACTAGATACAAATGCACTGAGATGTTATCTCTCCTTGTTTTGATGGGTGGGGGAGAGGGGACAGCTGGGAAGAGCCTTGCAGCTCCTACTGTTACTGAACTTATCCGGTTTTCTGCTGTAATATCCTGTTTTTAGATGCTTACATTTTAGCCAAGCATTAACCATTTAGGATGAGACTGACCATGCTGGGATGGCTCAGGCCTGCACCAGTGAAATATAAGTAAAAAGAAAAAATTATGTCATTTTTTCCACATCAAAGCCAAGTGAGGGGGTGGGGGGCAATATTTTATTCTATATTAAAAGATCACTGCAAATTCTTTGCTTTGAGATTTGGCATGGTGGTAGCCTTTAGGTGAAAAGGCTGTTTGTTGAACATATGGCAAACCAGGCACATTTAGCCAAAATAAAAAAATAGTAAGACTAAGCCCTTAAAGCACAAGCAGAGCACACTTGCATTCAGCAGAGACTTGGTTCTCATGACTGCATTGCTTAAGGATTTGCTCCTGATAGATGTATCCTGTGGGCTTCCCCCAGCTTGCAGCTCTGCAGGGTGTGGATCCTCTCCCCACAGACCTGTCCACTGAGTCTGGAGCGCAGTGTAGGAGGTACCTCTTGATTAAATGCAGAGGTGCAGCTAGAGGGTGGAAAATAGAGCAGAACTGGGAGCTTGGGCAACCTCCACCAGAGCTAAAATGCAACTGCTCTCTGCTAGGTAGCGATGCCTTCTCTGGGCTGGGGCTGACTGCAGTCGAATGACATTGCAAACAAAGCACAGCACCAGTACAATACACCAAGCAGCCTGGAGTGGGAGGTTTGGGAAACAATCTGATGGGAAGAGATGGAGAAAAGGAAAAGATAGCAAAGATGACAAAGGAGATTTTGTGAGGAGGGGAAATTTGCTGGGTAAAATCTGAAGGCAGATTGTGAAAACCAGGAGCTCTGAGGAGAGCCAACAAGTTGCATGTTAAAATAGAGCCAAGGCAAAAGAGCAATCACTACCAGGTGACAGTGAAGTAACAACATCAATATATTAATAAAACAGAAGAGGAAAACCAGAGAAGAGGGAGCTTTTCCTTCTTCTTTTACATTTATGCCAAGTGCTTATTTTCTTTATCCAGCTCAGTGTAGTTCATATCCAAGGGTCATTCATGGGGATGGTTGAAAAACAGCATAAAGTTTTCTTCAGCCATTTCCAGCTTTAGGCTGAGCACAGGAGCCACTCTCTTTGCTAGGCACACTGGCTTCTGCAATCTTTGTGGCACTGGTGACTTCCTTTTGGAAAGATCAATAGGCAGGTGGTTGTTAAAGCTCCCATTTTCTACTGCCTGTTGTAGAACAGCAACTTGCAACTGCTCCTGAAAGGCACTCACACCACTGCTCAGCTTCAGAAAGCTCCCGGTGTTGTGAAGGGCAGCACTCTCTGTGACTTTTGGATGTCAGATGAAAGTTGAACATGGACTTCCAAAGCACTCAAGTCCCGCTTAGTTTAAATGGAGCTTAGATCATCAGGTGCAATGGCCACAAAGTTTTGTGAAAGTGTTGGTGACCAGGGTGCACTCACAATGGAAAATTTCTGACTACCAGAGAATTAATCTGAAAAATGCTCTTATATAGCAGTGACCCTGCATCATTGTCATTTGGCAGGTATTTACTGGACTTCAAAAATTTGTCTTCAGCAGGCTTGAATCAGCGTTCAGTAAGTTGGTCAAATGTGAGTGAACTCTGTGGCCCCTTAACTGTGAGTCAATTTTTTTTTTTTTGTTCCACTGAGTATTTTTTGAAAAAAAGTATTTTCCGGCATGCCCCCAGTATTAAAGGGACTGCCCCACCCACATATGTATTTAGCTCGTGCCCTGGCAAATTAAAGTGGAAAAAGCCTTTTCACAGAAGCTGCAAATAGAAGAAAATCTTAACTATATGCAAAATTGTATTTCTTCTGTGGTCTTGCCCTTACAAGGAGCAGCCAGAACTCTTTTTCTATCCATCCAAATTAGATATTTTTCAGGACTTGAACATAATCTTCATCTGCCTTGAGTGGCTCCTGACTTTGTGAAGAACAGATGGCCTGTGATAGCAGTGGGCTTCTGCACTGAGTGTCTCAAAGCTCACCACAGAGTGACTTTAACTGCTTTAGTTTCTCCTACATTCCTAACACTACTCTTCTGACATCTTAGTTTATTAGGCGTGTCTTGGGCTATAGTCTTGTCTCCTTCTCTTCTATTTCCCTCTCTCCTGTGCTCACCTATGCAGAGTGTTATTAATTCAAGTATATGTCAGATACCTCTGTTCACTGAAACCATATATATGTACTATAGGGCTCTTTACAGAAATGGCTGGCTTCAGTTTTGCACTCTGCTCTTAGAGAGCAGAGTTTTCTGTGATCTGCTCAGGTGTGTAGACATAAGAAAAGATTCCATAAATTTTATGGAATATTTAAAGAATATATAAAGTATAAGATAGGAAAACTCTGGAAACATAAACAATAGTTTATAGTTATCTGTAAACTATAAAATATTAGATCATTTCCTGATTCAAGTATGAGCATATACAAATTGTATGATAGTCTTCATATAAGTGATACCGAACTCTTAAAAAAGCATTGCAATGTCCCACAAAGATTTTTTTGAGGAAAAAAAAATTCTCTATTAAGGTAACTTTGTTTTCCCTAACCAGCCAGCATGACTTAATTGCATTGAAAGAATAATCTTTTCTAGTATTCCTGCTTCACTCTGCGTGAGAGACTGAAATGTTAGTAATGGTTAATGACTCAAAACAATCAGCTATTTGTGGAGGCGAGTAATTGGCTCACCTACGCTGACCTGAGAGGAAGTTTTTGTGTCTTAGAAGGGGTCATAAACCATCAAAGACCCTCGAAGTGCCCACAGAATTCTTTCTGTGGCCTTTCATCTCCACCTCTGATGAATCAGGACTACAACCATCACCTTAACCAACAGCTCATCACAGGATCCACGTGCGGTGACATCCTTCTACTCTCATCCTTTCTCTTTCCTTCCTTTTTTTGCACATTTTCTTATTGTTGTTATGCTTTTATATTGCTGTATTTCTACAGATAACAACCAAAAGGGCTACATATCTCCTTTCCATTGCAACCAAAATGTTCTAAACTAAACCCTACATATATATATTTATAAATACTGATCATTCAGTGTTGTTTCACCCTAATTCACCCCAAGGGATCTAATAAGGAGAAGCTGAGTTACCCTTGCCTTCAGGGGCAGGTCATAACACTAAGATATGGTTTCTTTCCAAAGACAAATTTATTTATGAGGCAGTAATTAGTTCTTAATTCTTCATTGCAGTTATCTCAGTCAATCTATTAGCATGAACTTCACCATGTGTGAAACCTGCCCTCTTTTTCAAAGCACACACTACAAAAGTCTAAAAGTTCCTTTTGAAAGAAATATTGGTTGTGTTCAGTCACTAAAAAAGTTTCTTTATTGTTTCCTGTTCTACATTCTGAATGCAACTGTACAGTCTTTATTTAACATAAAAAGGAATTTCTAATAGTAGAACCGTAATGAAGACCTTCCAAGAGAAGGATGCAAAGTTAACCAGATTATGGGAAGATATATTCCAAGTAGACGGAATGGGATGTCAAATGTAATTCCAGAATTTCTTTGACAACTAAGGAAAAATATTCAAAACCATAGCAGAACCTTTAATTCTTATTGGCACATAACTGTTATAGCACTGTTGTGGTCTCATTCCAAACAGGACATTATAATTAATTACAAAGTCATGAAGATTTTAACATTTATTATGACTATTATTATTACTATTATTATTCCTATGAGATTATGATCTTCCTTTCTGCCTTGCATTTGTGTCCTGATGATGTGGTTGTCCTTCCATACAGGAACTGCTGTTTAACTCATAAAACATCCAGGACAAAATCTTGTTTGGATCCAAGTGTGGCATGCAGAGCAATCTAGCTGCAGTGCTTTTAATTAGACTACAGCTATTTTGCATATCAAATATGTCTGTTTGCATTTCAGCATTTAGATACAAAGACTGTAAAGACATGTGGAGGCGTTTGTGTGTAAAGATACCGCTTAAATGTAAACCACTGCGCTTTGATATCAAGTACACAAGGCTTGATCAACAAAAGGGGCTGGGGAGCACCAGCAGCTTTCAGTGGAGATGAAGCCACTTGGATCCTCACTGAGGGGGAAGCTTCTCTTCTCCTTTTCTTCCCAGGACTTTGCTCAGGGTGCTGGGCTCAGGTTCCCAAGATCTGTGAGCAGTCTGGCAGGAGGACCTAAGGGAGGATCAAGTGATTTTTTAAAATTAATTTTCTACCTATGTTCCTCTCTTTACTTCACACACAGTCTTCACTGTAATAGAAAGAAAACTGGCTTTCTGGCACACTTCCAAGTCCAGCCTTGGACATGTCACTTACTGGGCCCTTGCACAAAGCCCCTGCTCCTGCAGCTGTGTGGCAAACACTTGCTGTTTACATAAGTATTAACCATGAGAAGTTTTTATTTCTTATTTGCCATTTCCTTGCCAGGTTTTCAAGTGCAAAGACAAAATATCTGGGGACTACATTGTTTTTAAACCTGCAAAAACTCAGAGGAGGAAAACACATCCATGATTCCAGGTCCACACTTCAGTAGAGCAATACTAAGGGAGAAGGGGTTTTTTTCTCACTTGCTTTTCAATTTCTTTAATTTTTCCAACTAGTTTAATTAGTTCAGGTGATTTAATTAACGATTACACTGCTTGGGTTTGCTCTGAAAAGGTTCGACTGAATCAAGTCTTGCCCTTCCTTTTGCATCAAACTAACAATATAAGACTGGATCGTTAAGCAAGAGGGAGCTAAGAGCAGTAGGTTCACAGAAAATGAAACCTGAAATCAGAGTTTGGTCGCCGCAGCTGCTGGCTTTGGCTCCCTTCACATTGCAAGGGAGAAGGCAACGTGTAGCATAAAAAACAGAGAGGATTTTCAGGTACTGGCAAGGAATGTTTTGGGGGTTTGTTTTTTTATGTTGCGCTCACTTCATAAGGCCTCATCGTGGGGCTCAGTGCCGGCGTGAGCAGAAGCAGCCCGGCTGGAATCGTGGCTGGAATGCTGGCTGAATGCTGGTGCCACCTGGTGAGGGCCGGGGAAGTGGCAGGGATCCTCCCGCGGGCAGCACTTTCCTGCGAGGCTGCTGTGAGGAGCCAAGAGCATCACTGTTGCCACCTGGGGAGGGCCGGGGAAGTGGCAGGGATCCTCCCGCGGGCAGCACTCTTCCTGCGAGCTGCTGTGAGGAGCCAAGAGCATCAACCTGCGGTCTGAGAGCCATCGTGTGTCACCCCGCGGGGCGGTCACTGTCCCCTCTTCCCTCCCTTTCCCTCCCCGGGCAGCGCAGGGCCGGAGGGAGCAACTCCACACTCAGGCTCCTGGGACAGCTGGACAGGCAGAGGGGCCTGGGCACTTCGGGTTATTCACAGCTTCCACCGCTGCTAAGGAATGTTTCAGCACTGTTGGTATTTATTAACAAGCGTCACTCTCCATAACGTAGTTACTTCGTGGTTTTGTTTCCCAAGGAGAGGCCGATGGAATGCCAGCTGCTGCAGAGCCCTCTTCACCCAGCAGTGCCTAGGGTAAGGTCATCCAAACCTGGCAGCAAGAGCAGAGGCCTCAGAGACATGAAGTCCTGAAGAATTAAATGAAAACTGGCATCTGGAGAGAGGATGGAGATCCCCAGGTCGTGTCTCTGGTAAGGGAAATTGACACTGCTGACCTGTGCTTTGCCTTCCCCATTGTCTGGTCAGGGTGTCTATTTCAAAGCTGGGCTGAGGAGAGGCACCCAGGCAGAAGGTGGTGCTGGTATAAGGGACAATATATGCTGGGAGCACATGGGGAGGGGTCAGAATAGGGAAATCAGAGCGTTGTAAGAGTAGGGAAAAGGAGAAAGAGGAGCTACTCAAGCCCTTGGAAGACCAGGCTTTGCTAACACATCTGCTTACAGTGTGGTGTGTTGGCTTCTCAGACCTACACCATCCTCCCCTCCTCCTTGCCTAAATCGAGCATGGCTAAATCCCTGCAGTTGCAAAGATGTGGTTATTACTGAAGCTCCTTTTCTTCCTGACCTCTGTTTATCCCCTCTCTGAAAGTTTACCAGTATGTCCACACATTACAGATTTTTGTTTGTTCTTAGGAATTATCTTTATCATCCAGACAATTTGGGATGTGCCAGGAAGGCAGGGACCAGCACTGCTTTTATTTTGCTGACAGTTGTCATGATGGGTGGTGACAGCAGAGTTTCCATCCACTGTGTAGATAGGTTAGTTATTTGTATGTGACATGACCTTCAGATTAGGTAATCATGGGCTGCTGCTTTTATCAGATCCTCCAAGAAAAAAGATTGCTTCCTTCAAAACCAAATTAGAATTCATGAATTTTCCCAAGGAAACTGCATATTTTTTTGGTATAATAGGGAGATGTTTTTGTGACCAAAATCCTTCTTCTCTTGTATGCATGAAGGAAGCAGAGTAAAATATGACCTTGACATTTCTTAATGATGCTCTGCACATGTGATGCTGTGCAAGACAGTGGTTCCTGGGATCCTGGAGCTTTAGATAATGTAGGCACAGGCTTGCACTTCATTTTATTTTTGATCCACTGGGCAGTATTACACATGGAAAATACTTATTTCAGAAAATAACCAAAGACCTGCTTTTATTCAGGGATTATTGCAATTCATTCATATGCAAAGAAAGTATTCCGATAGTTGCTGTTCAGTGTTTTTTGGAACAAAAGTCTGAAGTCTGTTAAGGTTGTGTGCCTAAGCATTCTCCCTTCTGGACTGAACATTTTGGTGTAAGGTTTGTCAAAAAAAAAAAAAAAGGAGCTTAGCCAGTTTGTCTGAAGTCCCTTGCACAGTGTGAAAACTGTGGCAGGCTTTTCTTCAGGGAGTATATGTTAACTGCTGCCAAATATTATATTTACATCAGGAAGTGAGATTTCCGCCACTGGAAACATGCACTGCCAAGTACAGCATTCCTAAGTAAATATGGAAGCACAGATCATTGTTTGTGGTCCACCTATTCACCCATCTGAACCTCTGTACCCTGATGTCCAAAAGCAAAAAGGAGTTTCAAAAGTACACAAGACCACTTTTCTCCTCATTTGACTTAGGCCCTGACCAGACTTCTTGTGAAGATGTGGGTGGAGATGCTACCCCTCTGTGGCAGGAGCCCTTTCCAGAAACTTCATTCCTTATTTGGAAGTGTAATGCAATTTAGCACCAGTCTCAGGGTGACTGACCTGAATGAGAGGCAATTTTCACATTATCCTAACTCTAATTCCACCAATTTGAGGCAGGCCAAGGCTGGCCACCTCAAAATTCTCACTGTCATTTTTTTTGGTCTGAATTTTTATGAAAGGTGAACTGTGACAAAATGACTTGCAATTTTTACATACATCTGTGTGTGTATGCAGTGTAAAACTTTATTAATATACAACTAATGTTAATTTGATACAGCCTGTCTCTTAAAGTGAACCTGAAACACTTAGCACTCAAGTCAGTTCTTGCCCTGGGAGAACCCCCCACTAGCTTTGCTTGAGTACAGGACAAGAAAGAAAACAAGAAAAAGGCTGTGGAAGGTAATAAACCTCCACAAACAAATAACAGCTTCACTGACCATATCATGTCCAATCTGAGACTACATATTCTAGATTTATTTAGGCGTTGGTCCACCCACCTCAATTGCCATAAACACTTCCGTTTAAATATGGAAGGAGCTTCATATAAAGAAACCTATTGATTATATGCAGAGTAAGGATTACACCCATGTGCCTGCTGTGGGATGCATTTGCTTTATTGGTTCAGACAGACCTGTTCCTGGTCATACCAGCCAAGGAGTACTGTGTTAAAATCTGGTGAAAAGAAAGAGGAGTTTTACATCCAGATGGTTTCTCCTTGCTGTTCTGGCCCATGAGGGCAGTGGGCATTCGGCATGGTGCAGGGTAATGTCAGAATCCCTCCAGCTACTACCAGGCAGCTCTGAAAGAAGGAAACTGTGTTACTGCCAGATTTGCTTGCTTTTCCCACTGTGATATGCACCCAGCTCAGCTCAACTGCTCTAAAAGGTCTGGGACATTATTTCAGTTTCTATCAGTCTCTCACAATTGCTAGCTAACGTCATTCGTTTGTTTGAGGAGATAGAGCATTGTGGCTGCTATGTTGTTTATATCCCATTCGGGGATGTTGCAGAATGTCTTTAAACACAAAGCATTGATGCTTTGTTTTTACATTCTTTGGGCAAATTAATCTGTTGTACATTTAAACCTTGCACTCACCAATGCTGCTCTTGCATCCACGTACTCATATTTCTGTAAAAAGTGTTTTTCATCCTATGTTTATTTAATGTGCTTAAATAGCTATGTTTCTATTATATGTTTAATGCACATAAACACAGATATACATAAATATATAAAGCTATTAAAGCTCTTCTCCTTCCGGGGCTGTTACGGTCTGCTTTTCAGTAGACATTTAATATGTTTTAAAGGTCCAATTAACCAGCTTTACCCATCCTGGAACTCCACAATGCAGTTATGCCACACCTTCTGTGCAAAGAGGGTAGCTATTGCTGCATTGTGTGACTTGTTGAGTGTTGTTGAGTGCAGTGGGAGCCAGGGAGGCTGCATGTTGTTCGTTACATTTAATAGCATCTGCTCTTTTTTTTGGTGGAACTCAGATGTATGCAGTCCCTTCTAGTATACATCATGTATCACTGTAGTTTGAGCTTTGGCTAAACGTTTAAATCTCCAGTCTGTGCTTAATGACAGGATGAAGAATGGTGTTTTTCTGTCTCTCCTAGGAGGCAAGCATATCAAAGGTATTATTTGTGGTGGTAGCATGCTTACTATAGACACTATCTTAGAAATGACTTGAGATAATTATGAACTGTGATTTATACTTGCATGACTGGAAAGAAAGAAAATCAGTTAGTGCTAGCTCTGAGCTAGCAATATATAGGCAACAGATCCTACCTGTTCTTTGGGGATTGCCAATTATCTAGCTTGGGCAATACTAATACTATTAGTATTTGGAACACAATTCTGTTAAGAAAATTCCTTCAGGACAGTTTGGCATCTCTGATTTTTGAATAGAAAGGTTGCAATAAGAAAAGAAGAGTGAATGAAAAAGAATGAAGCTTAGCCACCATTTAACTAAAAAACTGTCTTTGGAACTAAAAAAAAATCACAGTATTTTGTACTTAGACATTAGTTTAATTAAAAAGAAATTAACATACTCATCATTGCAACAATGATGCACATCTTGTCTACATGTTTTATAACATCCTGAACCACTTGCAGTGGAACAAATCAGCTGCATTGGAAAGTGAGTAAGAACTAAAGTGTGACTCACGACTTGCACCTGTAGGGATAGACAGTGTTGCTACTGGTTTGTTGAACAAGTTTTTAGAGGCTGGTATCAAGCAGCCAACTTCTTTAAATGAGAAGCTTCTCACTCTGTTTAGAAGAACAAGTAGCCAACTTTCTCCTTTTCTCAGAATACCTAAGTGATGGGATAGGAGCAGACAGAAATGTTACTGCATAATTTAATTCAAGTTCTGTCAGTCTGAAATAAGAACAGAGCAAGGCATTCCTTCCCAGAAGCAAGGAATTTCAACACATGAAGTTACACAGAGTAGTTTGGTCTGTGTGTCCTCTTCAACAGCTCCAACAGTATTGTCTTAAACCCTGCTGCTCTGCTGGATCTTTGATGGGCAACAAGTCAGCTGTGAATCTTAGCAGTGGCTCCAGTGTCCTGTGGCTGTTGTGTAAAATCCGAGGACATAAGATTCTTCCTTGTGTCCTACCCTCCTGTTCAGGCCAGGGCTATAGCTACTTTTTAACTTTCACAGCCATAAAAAAACCTTCTCACATATAGCTAATTCCAGTATCAAGTATATTGATTTGCAGGAAAATATGAGGAAATAATGCTGGGCAATTTGGTGTGATCCGAAATCCACAGAATTACAGAGGACCAGAGGCACCACTCACGTATCCTGGCTTAGCAGTTCCTATCTTACTCACAACATCATTCCTGAGACCTCTGTTTGCAGAACATTATGCCAAATATTTTTTTCTCATTCACCCTTTGGTTGCTCTGTCTAAAGAACCTTGAAGAGCTGCAGAGAAAAAAATGATTTTATCAGTTTTGTTTTGAAAGCTTTGGGAGGAAAAGCAGAGCGAATTCCTGAGAGCCTGCAGGAATTCAAGGCTCAAGAGCAGAGGGGCTGTGGAAGAAACCTCAGAGTTACAAACCTGTGTCTGATTCAACTTTCAGGGATCTCAATGGAAACGATTTTACTGATTTTTCTGGGAGCTGAGCCAAGTCCTTTTAAAAGATTGGGTGGAATTATGCCACTGCAAACTGGACGATTGGTCTCTGAAACTGAGTATACAGAACTTCGATATAGGGAAAAGTCTGGACAAGAACAGGTGATGAAACCCTGTTCAAGAGAGGGAAAACAGAGCAGTTGAATCATTCTTGCAATGCAAGTAGAGGATGTAGGACCTAAGGGCAGCTCTAGCTTCCATTGAAGTCCATAGCTGTTTTGCCATGGCTCTTAATGGGGCAGATGTTACAGACATTAGAGGTCAGGTTTTGCCCCTTTCCACATTACTGAGAAAACTCCAATTTACTATAGATAGTGGGGAATTATGCCACTGATTTTGTAACACATAAATTATGTTTAGTCTATTTGTTTTGTGCAAAAGTTGCTACAAGAAAAGAGACGAGATGTATGAGGAATGACAAGTTGAAACATCAGTTCAGTAGAACTGTGGAGCTGCTTTTAGCACTTATATGTTAAAACTTCCTTTTGAAATAGTCTCACTGATCTTACATGGGTTATTTGAAGATAAAAAGAAGACTAAGGGTAGCCTTTTCAACAGGGATTTCCTTCTCAAGTCAATTGGATTTTCACACCGGCAGGTCAGGGAAATGCTTTATAGAGAGAACATAACCTAAATCAAAGCACACTCACAACCCCTAGTCCAGTGGAAATCCTTCCCCAATGTCAATTACTAATGGGAAAAAAAAATAAAGAATATAAATTTTCTATGGTGGACTGCAGTGATACATCTAATTAGTGGTGTTAGTCTGACCAGTAATAAAAACACACTGCTAGTTAGAGCTTTGTGTACAAGAAGCTTGACAAAAGTTATTCCAGCCACCTTGAAGAGCTCTTGATATTCTTTGTTGAAATTATCCTGTAAATAGCGAAGTATTCTAAAAACAGAGGTCAAAATACAGTTTAATTCCCTGCAGGTAGCTGGACTATCCGGAAGCTATTCAGCTGGGACATGAGGATCCTGGTGCGTTTCATGGTTATGAAATACGCGAAAATAACCTCTGTTTGCTGGGATGCTTTTTAACAAGTGTTGGGGTACAGTTGGAGAAATCTGTTCATTGCAGGACCTTTCCAGTACACTTGGAAACACTTTTTCCTTTATACCCTTGCAGGGTAAGCTCATTTAGACCTTGTGCACATTTGAGATCCCCTGGATTAAATTATTTTTATTTTTTCTTTGAAGAAGAAATCAGGACTCAAGAGCTAATACTTGTACATAGTAACACCCTATCAGATATCTCTGATCGCACTGAAATAACTGGGTCTCTGTGGGAGGGTTTTGCTGAGTTTATCTGAATTAGTGCAGCAAAAAGATGCCTTGGAGAAATCCTGTATGACAGCTGAGGGAAGAAAACACCTTCACATCTATTTAAAATTTATATTTTCTTATTTTATAACTTGCTTTTGTAGGAGAGAGTCTGAGCTGGTAATCGATCCCCTTGTTTCTCAGGCACACAGAAGGGAGGGGTCTGTCAGGCCACAAAAGCAGGACAAGGCTGGGGGCCACAGGCATGCTTGCCTGCTGCAGGGCTCACTGAAGGGGAATGCAGAGCACCCCTGAAAGTGGGAGGCGTTCCTCAGAGAGCCCAATGGGTCACCCAGGGGCACTGGGGGTGTTTGTGGGACAGTACTGGAGCTGCCACTGCTCTCCCATGGAAGGCAAGCGAGGAGGTGGGGGGTCTCTCTTGCACTGGACATGACTTACTGCAGCACCGCACGCGTTGCTGTGCAGACTTGTCCAGTAAAACAGTAGCTCGGGATGGAAGGAAGGAAATCAATGAATCACCAGGAATCTGTGCACAGCCCTTCCTGCTTTCTCTTGAGAGGTTTCGTTAAGCCTTTGACTAATGATAGAGCTGAAAACACGTAAGGCTCTGTTAATTACTGTGAGGCTATGGTTTAGGCAAATCATAGGTGGGGTGTTTTCATAATTGTAATAATGTTTGCTCTTATAGCTTCCTTTGCTGCAGTATTGAAGCACTCTTCGATCACAACCAAATCAGATACATTAGGAAAGAGCAAATCCAATTCTGCTTTTGGTTACTGCAGATATCTACCACTAAATAGTTCTTACCAGTTTACTAACTTTATTTTACTAGCAAGGATGGTGAAAATAAAGCCAGGATTTGGCCATTCCTGAACTCATGATCTGAGTCTTGCACGCATGGCAGTGCTCCAAGGGGAAGCCCTTGAAAATTGGTCTGTGAAGTTTCTTAACGTTGTACTTGAACACAAGTGTGCACTAAAATTCTCGAAGCAACTGTGCCTGGGTGAGCTCTTGAAAGTACAGCTTCAACACTGCACTGTAATTGTTCACTTAATGCTATCTTCCACTGTCAGAGAGTCATAGAATGGTTTGGGTTGAAGTGGTCTCAGAGATCATCCAGCTCCAGCACCCCACCCCCATGGGCAGAGACACCTTCCACTAGACCAGGTTGCTCAAAACTCCATCCAACCTGACCTTGAACTCATTCTGGGGATGGGGCATTGACAATTTTTTTGGGCAACCTGTTCCAGTGACTCACCATCCTCACAGTAAAGAATTTCTTCCTAATATAAAATCTATACCTACCCTCTTTCAGTTTAAAGCCATCCCACCTTGTCCTATCCATCATCGTTTTGTTTTTCACCCTGCTTTCTGCAGTGGGTTTCAGAGAATAAGCAGTTTTAGAAGATAAACCCAAAGCCATTCTACAAAGTTGGAGAACCTGTGAAATGATCTCCTGTGAAAATGTTTTCTCCTTTTATCGAGGGAATATATAAAGATATAAACTCTAAATTCACATGACTAGCGTTTCTGGTCTTTGTTTTCTCAGTCCTATCAGTAAAAACATTTGCCACTTTGCTCTACTCTCTGATTAGGGTGGCTACAGTTCTAAGAAAGCTTCTTCCTCATGCTATTTTTAGTGCCTCTTTGGATTAATTCCCTACTTATATATGACCAGTCAACACTATAATCCTACAGTCTGCATTGCAGTCCTGCAGAGGATGACTTTCATTAATTCATCTTACACTAAATTAAATTAAGGAATTCAGAAGGATTTTTACTCCTTGTAAAATTATTCAAATGTACTCACTAAAAAAATTCCAGACAGAGAACATATAGTATGTGCTCTCTGAGGATGTCAGAGACGAAAGCTGCCCTGGTCTGTAAGGAATAAATTAAGACAAATCAGTGCAAGGTGTTCTGAGGATAACCAAAAGAATATAAAAGGGCTGTACTAATTAAAATAAAAATCAGTTTCTAAAAGGGGTTAGTATAATGGTTACAGCTTTTGTGTATAGGCAAGACTTGAGAAAATAAGAGTGTAATTATATTTTTATTTGAGAAGAGGACTTTCTAGGAATAGAGCAACACGTGGTTTTGATTTGTGCTTCTGCTTTGGTTTTGGCTTCTGCTTAAGATTTAGCCTTGGTTTTGATTTCAAGCATGCTCTGGAGTTAGGCTTTTCTGTTCTGGAGGGTCTGGACCAGGAAAACAGAACCTCTTTAAAAGTAGCCAATCAAATTAGCTTATTTTTGTTTCTATCTTCCAATTCCTTGTAGAGCATTCTGTCACCAGTTGCATAGTAGAGGCAAATCCACTTCTTCAGCAGAAAAAGGCAGGTCATTTCAGCTGCTGGAGTGCAGGAGGTCCCTGGGACCTCAGTGGTCCGTTGTCTTGCAGAAGGTGGGAATGGTTCCACTGCATGGGCTGAAAGCGACATGAGAGCCTGTGTAGCCCTGCTGGAGGCCTGGCAGACAGATAAGCCATGAGCGCCTTTTGCATAGATAAAGAGAGGAAAGGAAGGAAGCAACTGGGGAAAATGCAGCAAGACCTGAGACCACTTCACAAGAAGCCAGAAGGAGGAAAGGAAGCAAGGCTGTGGCAAGAGAGTTGTTCAGGTGCTCAGTGTTCCTCCATGGGCCCTGCCATCATTCCTCTCGTCCACCTACAGAATACTATGGCAATGGTGACATTGAGGGTTGTATCTAAAGTGGAAGTAGAAAATTAGAGCCCTTCTGATTTTGTTTCTGACCTAAAAGTAAAATTCTAAGAGTAACTGAAAATCATGCTGCTCTTATTTTAGAAGCTGAAATTAGGTTCCTAAACCTGACATTTAGGTGCCTAAATGAGCTACTTTCCCAGAATCTGCTGGGCAATTACCAGTAACAAAGATCAAGCTACTAATCCTGGTGGCTAAGAAGGATTTAGGAGTCAAACATTAGACACCCACTTTTGGACCATGCTGATGTTCAGTTTTAGCTCGTTCCTGAATGATGTATTTTTATTTCTGTGAAGTTTTTTTCCAAATACAAGAAACTCCTCTTAATGTCTTGTGTTAATAGGTAGTGTTTTCAATACATTTGCCCAAACCCATCCCAAAGCCCATCACTGAACACCACAGGAGTTCAGACCTATTGACTGAAGTGTGCCAGCAGTTCTCCCTGCTTAACAGATCAAGGAAATGCATTTGGCAAAAAGTGAAAACTGCATTAAACTGAAGGAGGATGTTAGCAGTAAAGTAGCCCCGGCTTTTCCACATCTGAAATAATTCTCCATAGTAACTTGAGGAGGAATATCAGCCAGCTACAGAAGCGTGAGCACTATCTTCATTTTTCCTCTCCTGGCCAATTATTTATCATTTTTTTGTGATCTCCAAGAAGATAATTTGCCTAGCAAGGCCTTAGTTGTGTTGGTCTGCCAGGCAGTCATATGGCCAGAACCCACTCCAGCTGAGTGTGAACTGTATTGCCTGTTGGATAAACAAGGAAAAATATTGTTTATTTTCAATGCAGGTACAAAGGGGAGGAGAATGTATAGAGGTGCAAGATTACAGGGAAACGGAAAGCATGTCAAAACTGTTGAAAACTGGGAAACAAAATGTTAGAAGTCTCACAGAAGTCAAAGCAAGAATAAAGACATGTTCAGCCAAGCTTTTAGATCCATGTTGTTACGGGGGTGTAGAAACCAGGGACAAGTGGCCACCTTAGAGTGCTTTCTCTGTTTATTACCACGACAAGTCTGTATGCAAAAGGGTATATTTGGCAACAGCTGGACACTCAGGTATCTGCAGGTCACATTAGCAAGGTGACATGTGGTTAAAAGAGGCAGTTGATTCCTGTATAAGTAGCCAGCTGAATTGCAGAAAGGCAATATCAGGTGCTTCATTGATTTATAGATCACATCTGCCTCGCCTTTCAAAGTGAATATGTTGTGTGCTTCTTGTTCCATGCTCTGGTACTTAGAATTGCATATGCTTGCTTGTTTTCATGCCTAATGAATGTCACAGGTTAATGGTTCATCGAGTTCACAACTAACTCAGCCCTAGATCTGATGTGATAGAAAATTCCTGTTGTTGTTGGTATTGTTTCTAACTGCAGGTTCCGTTCTGTCACATAAACTGAGCTAATGCCCAATGGAAATAAGGATTATCCCTATTCCATGTAGTCCCCACCCTGAGTGAGGCCAACATGGCAATATGTATGGGAAAGCAATAAGAAACTGGAGTAGGATTCAGGAGATTTGCAGAAAATAGAAATACAGGACTGCTGTTCACATGCCACTGTTCCTTCTCCCCAGGGCCTGTTTCTATGAACACTTGAATGTGCAACTTTCAATATTAAGATGTCCAGCTGAATTTAGTAGGAATAATGATTACACACTCAAAATACAGATTTTTTTAACCTGCCATTAAAGTAAGTAGTGAATAGGTATGAGCAGAATTTTCCAAAGTAATCAGACCTATTGCTGCTCACTGAAATTGGTCAAAGGTTGGTTCTGGATTTTTTTTTCATTGACTTCACTTGGAGCGCAGTTCGACTGCTCTGGAAAGATCTGACTAATCTTCCCAGTAACTTTATCTAGAGAGTAGATCTGGCCTGGCTTGAGCACAGATCTGCTCTGGCTGGACACCTGGAAACATTATTTTCAGTTAAAATCCTCAGCAAATGTTGCTATTTGCTCCCCAAAACATGCACTGAAAACATATATATCACCAGCTGTGAAGATGATCAAATATTTTAACAATTCTTTATCACACAGATCTTTTAACAAAATGCAGAAAAATGCACTAAATTTTAAGCTCGATAAATAGTATTCCATCAGCTCTACTGTTTGAAAGATTTGCGAAAAAAATCCATTTTAGAAGAGGGAATAAAAATATGGCCTGAAAGAAGCATATTTCTAATGCAGTTGCAAGAGTTGTCAGCAACCAGCAATCTAGCCTGGATGAAGACACCTCCCAGACATTGTTATTCTTGAAGGATTCTGTGACTCTTCCTGTTGTTTTGCGGTGGGTGGCTCAGTGACTCACCGCTGGGCCTCCCAGCCAAACAACAGGATCCCAGGGAAATGAAAGTACTTCTAACACCAATTGCTACCGAGAGACTGAAGTGCAGCAGTTGCAAGAGTTGTCAGCAACCAGCAATCTAGCCTGGATGAAGACACCTCCCAGACATTGTTATTCTTGAAGGATTCTGTGACTCTTCCTGTTGTTTTGCGGTGGGTGGCTCAGTGACTCACTGCAGGGCCTCCCAGCCAAACAACAGGATCCCAGGGAAATGAAAGTACTTCTAACACCAATTGCTACCGAGAGACTGAAGTGCAGGAGCTCTCTTCTCCCCTTCCCCCTCCAAAAAGAAAACCAACCAAACAAAAGGAAGGTATGATTGCTGTAAAGGTGTACTCAATCAAAGTAGGGAGACCACAGAGCGGAGGTTGGCTGTGGCTGCAGGGAGGTGTTGCTCCTCTTGCCCCTCGCTCATTGGTGTTCTGCTGGAGCACCTCTAATGCCTAGATACTATTTCTATAACACAGGTACTTTCCAATGCTTTTTTTTCTTTCAAGTACTGAACTGATCCAGTTCTAGTTGTAAGCTGATCCAAGCATTAGGTTACACAGTGATTTCCAGCAGCTATAAGCTACGTTGAAACAGTCTCTTCTCATAAAGTTCCGTCGTTCAGTGAGCATGACAGAAAATGGTTATACCAAATAAATGAAATAAAAATCTTAGGTTTCCTCAAGGAGTTCTGAACAAGTGCCAGTACTTTACAGTTCTCCTAATGCAGATGGAGCTACTCTACAAAACTGAACTTTCTGTCAGTACAGTAATACTCCTGCAAAGGAGGAGTTCTGTGCAGTCATTATATCCACTTCAGTAAATGTGACAATACAGCGTGTCACGTCACAGGTCTGGGCTGTCAAGAGACCCGTCTTTTGCTAACACATGGGTTTGACAGGCCATGTTGAGGAATTGACACCTAGGACAGCCAAAGGTAGACTTTGCACTTCATCTTGTTACCTGCTGGAGTAACCCCCAGGATCCCCAGTTGCGGTCTGCACATGCAGGCTGAAAATGGCTCTCCATATCTGTGGGTGATGACAGAAGTTAGATAAGTAGTGGATTAATAAATTGGTAAATGATACACTTATTTATCTGATGAAATTCTGACTGAAATTCTACCTCCTGACTGTCAGAATAGTAAGGGTTCTACAGAAATATGAGTCAGATTTCTGCTTCAAACCATGGTGCATTATCTCAGATAGACACTTAACCAGTTTTTACGTGCTCCCAGTGATGGCAATTCTCCCTGTCTTCAGCCAAACTATTCAGACAGTAGAAAGTCAGATGAAAACAATATGCTTTGCTTTATTGAGTGCTTACTTCCTTCATTATCATGATGAGGATACTCAGCCTGAAATGATGGTTGTGTGAATAGCACTGTCCCAGCCTTGACATTGTTCCTCCTTTCTTTGCCCATCCCTCAAGGAACAAGAAGGACTGGTCTGCAGAAGCAATTGTTGTCTGCCTGCTACTGCCAGCACTGAACAAAAATGAAAGCTAAGTCTTAACTGAAGTTTCTGAAGTGCTGGACTTCTGAGTGTGACTCCTCTTGATTTACCAGCATTCATTGGGGTTTTGCTTTTAAGATGAGCCATGAAAATTAACAATCTCCTAATCTAATCCAGCTGTAAAGGAAAATAAATTATATTAACCTGTTGGAGCATAACACGTAGGTCATAAGTGGTCCTGTTCTTCATGGAGAGATGTAGGAGAGAAGCAATTTTTTAAAACTGTTCTTTGCCTAGCCATCTTCTCATGGTGCCCCAAACTTATTTGTATAGGTCTTGACTATAAATCAGCACTTTGTAATGTTAAATTGAGATAAGGTGTTTTTGCTGCAAAGACCCATGGTGTTAAGTCCCTGAGCATAGTTTTATAACTCCAAATATCTGACTGTATACCATAAAGTTAATTTTTAAAGGTGATTGGCATAATATGTAGTGGTTGATTAACAGCTTTTTGTTACTACAGGCAGTTTTCATTGCTACTGAACAGCCTGAAGTGCAGCATGTGGAAGCACAGAATGCTGGTAGTTCATTTTTTTCTGTTGTTTGGTGTGGGGGTTTTTTCCCTGAAAAAGATTGTGGTCTTATCCTAGCTGTCTGGAACAAAAGTTTAGATGAGTGTAAGCAGAGATGAACGTCAGTCAGTGCGTTCCTGATGACAAACTGCCCAGCAATATAAGAGATTGCCAAAGGCATGGATGTGTGAAATATTTTTTGTGTGTTTTCCAGCTATTTGTAGATGATCTAAAATACCTGCTTCTGGCAGGTGCTCAGGATGCTTTTATATTCAGTTGGCTACTTACTGCCTACCTATTACATGCTGTGGAAAGCATTTATTCCCATCTGGATTGCTGCATAAATTGGAAAGTAGAAATGCAGAGAACAGGAAAGTATTTGATATCTGTGAAGGGGCAGATATGCAGTCTTCTAGGAAGCTGGAATGCTGGGGGTATATTTTGGCACAGGGATTTTACCTACTTTTCTTGGCAATGTTGTTTCCTTATCAGACCAGACATGCATTGTATTTTGCATGTGTCAAAAAGTGCTTGCCAGCAGGACTCGTTCTGATAGCGACAACAGGAAGTCTGAAATACACCAAAGGAATGAAGGCTTGGGAAGCCAGACACAGAGGAGCAGCAGTAATAGCTGTTCTGGATAAGGAGGTTAAGCCACAAAGAGTTCAAGCCTATCAGTGCTGGAAGTTGGATTGCAGGAGATTGTAGGTAGCTGCAAACAAACCGAAAAAAAAAAAAAAAGCACAAGGAAAAATGCCAAGCAGAGAAGAGCTGTCTTAAGTTTGAGAGAGGCTCTGTTCAAAAAAATGTCTGATAGATACTGTCTTGGAGCATAACTTAGGCTCAGATTCATTATATGTGAACTCTGGCTTCTTGCTGTGAGTTCCAGAAGAAGCTGTTCATTATGAAACATCTCTTTAGCTCACTTTTTTGATGGAATAAGAGATGCAGGAAATGAGCGTGCTGGCCTGGCTGTTCCTGCATACTGTCTATCTGCCCAACATTAAATTCTGCGCAGCTGCCAAATCTCCTGTAACTCTCCTTTTTCCAGCCCCATGACCTGCAGCTCAGAAGCTCCTAGGGTCTTCCAAGAAGTAGCCAAAGACCCCCAAATCTCACAACATCTATAAACAGAAACAAAACTGAGCAATGAAAAATCTGGACAGATTTTTGTCACTGACTCCTTTAATGAGTGGATGAAAATTTAGGTTTATAATACATGCTGGGATACTAGCACAGTCATAGCATCGGCTGCTAGGAAAGATATAATGCTTGTATTTAAGTACAATAGGCTCTTTATAATCAGATATTTTATAATGTTCTAGGGTATTTCTGATGCTAGTGGCCTAAACTGTTAAAAGCTATAGCTTAGACAAACAATGCACAGAGTATCCCCTCATAAGACTGATGGGAAATCTGATACATTTTTCCATTGCCTGTGCAGAGGAAACGAAATGGAAAAGAGAAACCACAGAACCTCAGCTCAGCAGCTTAATGTCCAACAACATCTTGAACAGTAAAAATGACAAGTACAATTGGAACAGGAAACACATCTTGCTTTTCAGTTCTGGGGTCCACTGCAGTGTCATACCGCTGCCTAATTTTTAATCAGGCCCAAGAAGAACGAGCTCATTGCAGTTTACCACAATAAAGATGAGGTATATCTCTGGATAGATAGTAGTTGGATTTATCCAGCCTTTTGGAAAATTAAGGCATGGTTCAAACACATATTTCTGTTTTGTTTCTTCTGAGACAGCCAACCATATAATCATTCCATGCGCTTTGAATAACACGAGAAACTGAGACTGACTCACTGTTTCCCATTTCATTAGCTCAGGACAGGATGCAGATCCTATAAACACATTCCGTGTGAGTCTTTATATGACATGAAGTTCCTTGCTCTAAGTTTGCAAACCCACTGGTTTTTATATCCCTAAAACAACTGTTTATGGTCTCTCTCTTCCAGCTCTTCTGACTGCCCATATCTAAGCATGAAATACAACTTAGGACTGCAGCATTTTTCCCTTCATAACTTTCTTCTCTCGGCCACTGTATTCTGCTTAAGCTTCTCTCTGACTAATAAAATCAAAACATCTACCCATCAGTAGCTCACCAATAGTGAAAGAATGGACCTAGGATGGTGCCTAGGATGGAAAGACCTTGGCTGTTAAGCTGCTCATTGCAACTACAGGTGAGGAGGTCACAAAGTCAAGAGAAAACTGCATGGTGACTAGTCAACAAAACCAGCTTTAAAAGTACATAATCCAGATATAAGTAACTCCTGAAGCCAGTGAACCAATCCATAAGGTATAGGGTAAATCAGTGCCCTTCCATTAAAATATGTTGTCTACTAGATTGGAATATAAGGCCTGAGCACAAAAATGAGACTGTTTTTGTTGATACCCAAGACTCATGAGATGGTGAAATGAAGTGTGGCTTGGGATGGAAATACAGCTTTTGGAACAGGAACACAAAACATCTGAGTGCAGAGCCCTCCCTCTGTCCCATGGTTTGCTTGCAGCAGCAATGGGAGCGTACGGGAGAGAGAGGGACAGGTAGCTTGGGAGTGTGAGGTTGCTGCACCTTTTTAAGAGTGATGTGTATCTTGTGAATACCTCAAACATGCAAAAATCCTTTGAAATCTGCCACTCTCATAGAGTGGCAACTACATTTCTGCAAATATGGGCTTGATTTATACCTCTTGCAAGTGGACAAACATTGAGCCAGATCCTTCAAACATGTTTTGAGTCCCTGTAGTATATCAGTAGGGTTCCAGGTGTGTAAGGGTGGGAAAGACATGTAGTAGGAAAGAGTAGGAAAAACATGCTCTGTGGTAATGGATATCGTTACAGAGTCTGTTGGTAGTGCAAATAAACAATCCTCTGATCCTCTGATAGTCAGAGATGCAGTAATTCCATTGGCCTTGAAAAAATCTTTTGTAAAAAAACTCCACAGACTAAATGTGTTTTGGTCTTTAGTTGCCTACATAAAGGCGCTTAGAGATTTAGTGGAATTTTTCACATTAGCAGCTGGCTCTAAATCAAATCAATGAGATTTAAGCAGTTCCATCCTACAAAGAAGAGGTGGCTATCTTGGGTTTCTAAGCACTTAAATACATTTGTGAGCCTGGTCTATCATATTTTTGATATTATTTTGTGCAGAAGAATTTGGATACTGATATTTCTAGTCCATGACATATTCCAATGTTTCCATTAAAAATTTCATAACAAAATATCTACATTTTATTATGTCCCACAGCATGAATTTTCAGAGAAACTTCTATGCATAGCCATCAAAATATCTTGGTTTTCTACTGCTAAATTCAAGTTCTTTGAAGTTGTACTTCATATAAAAATTTTAATATATGTAATAGGCTAAAACTCAAGTACTTTTAAAAAGAATTTTTAAAAGGACAGAAAGCATAACTAAACAAAATATTCCCACGCTGTTATAACTGCATTTTTCAACACAAATTTACCCTGTTTATGGAAGTAAGTATAATGAAATATACAGGTAAGTCATATGTAATTTCTGGTGCAGTATTGCTTTAGGTGTATTTGCTAAAATGCAGATAGAGCAAAACAATAGAGTTTGAGGTTAGCTTGCTCTTTTTTAATCATTCTGCTATAAGACTTAAAATAACCATCAATGGAAAGGATAGCAAGCATTAATGGGAAAGGCTGAAAAATTTAGTCAGTGTGTTTGTTTCTCCACTTTAATAAAACACCAAAGACTCTGTATTTTTTGTACCTTTTTATTTTTGCTTTTGTAAAGACTTTGGTAAATTGACTCTTCACACCCACACTGGAAATTGTCAGCAGCCCACAGCAAGGTAGCACTTTGCTGTCCACATTATTACCTGTTTTATGCAGTGGTGCTTCAAGGATATTGAACAATATGTAAAATTTTTACATTCTCTAAATCTGAAGGGGATTATTTGAACCTCATAGGAAAACTGTGCATAAAAAGGCAATGTTATGCTCCAAGCAATCTGAACTAAGAAAGGATATATAAATACAGCCTGAGACCAATAAAGCTGTAGCTGCAAATCCACTGTGGCTGTAAATGGTTTCCCCTTAATAATGAAATACCACACTGGCGAAAATGAATATATAACTCATGCTACCCCAACCCTTATTGGACTACAAAATAATGGTATTTTAAAACAGAGAGTCCTTTAATTCTCTAGAGTGCTCTTTGGTCATGTTTCAAGTTTTCTTCTGCAACTAGGAGGGCTAAAATCTTACTTGAAAGGATGTGGAAACTGAGACTGTCACGCAGTCACTTGTTCTGGGGCTTGAAGTGAAACTCCAGATATCCCAACACTGGCAGGAACACCACAGTTGGCAGGAGTACTGATGACCAAATTTCTCTGTAAAACAAAGCACACGTTGGCACTGAAGCTAAGTTTCTTGGTTTGAGGAAAGAAAGAAAGAAAAACATTTATTCAATAAAGGAAAACTTATTTGCTGGTAGGAAGGGAAAGAAAAGAAATCTTTTCAGTGAACATAGAAGAATAATCTTTTGCTGCAAAGATCTTTAGAAGCTTTTGAAACGTTAAATGATTTCTTTTTAAAGAAAAATAACTATTTCCATTGACAAGAGTTGTGAGGATCTCTTCTGCAGCTCAGATAATCCAAGCCAGAAGCTACAACTCAGCCTTAGCCAGAATTTTTGTTTTAGTGAGTTATTTGAGCTGTCCCTCTTCTGTTCCTGTTATTTCTTATGTGCATGCTGCTTCTCTGCCCAAGTTTGATCTAGCAGAAGTCAGCTGCCTTTGAAGTTGACATCATTATCTGAGAGGGACATTGTTCTCTTGATGCTTCAGGGAGCAAAAAGTTGCATCAGGACTCTCCAACACAGAACCTGAATTGCATGACATAGTGTAAGGCAAAGACACTTGGCTCTTTCTCTTTCTTTCTCTCCCAACCCCTTGTGTGAGGCTGGGGATACTTTTCCACACCTCTACCTACAATATGGGTGGCTACTGCAGGGCTGCAACAGTTTGTGCCCTTTCTGCCCTCAGTGAGTTGCAGGGAACCATCACAGTCATCATCTCCAGCTGCAGCAGCAGTACACTGAGCACTCCTTGGGGTGCTGCTATTCAGATGAACAGTAAACCATTACTCATTTAGGTATTCAGATAGTTTCTCTGGGTCTCAAAACCCAAGGAAGGGATTCTGTCCTCATACCTTCATGCCTCTTAGATCTTGCAGAGATTTCATTTCAGTCAATAAAATAATATTCTTTTCTGTATCCTTCTTCAGCATTAACATTTCAGGTGGTAGCAATAAAAGGTTAGAGTCCCTCTTATCACATCAGAAACAGTACTAACCTGGGATGAATTCACTCTCTGTGTTCAGATTTGTCATCTTTATTGAAGGCTTTCTGCTGCAGTGGTTATTGCTTTCCTAGCCCATTCTAACTTTTGGTCCTACGTCAGCAGAAAACGAGCATAGAAACAGAGCACTGGCGCTAACTCCCTGCCATATGCTCTGATGAACTTGGCAAAAGTGTCATTGTGTGGCCCACCACTTTCTGAGTCAATTTTGTATTACTGTGGGATCCTTCTCAATAATGCTGAAAACAGAGTCCAGCTAAGGAGAACTTAACATTTGCATCTCTCATGGGTGCAAATACCCAAGTTTGTCCAAATGAAGTGCCAGAAATTCATTGTCTACCATCAGATTTCTGTTGAGCACCAGTCTCTATCACCTGCAATAAACAGGATATGTCGCAGTGTTAAGATATAGCAATGTCATTTTTTTAAACAGAAGTTGTGTCAGTCTTCTCCCAATTAACAAGCAATAGGACAAGAGGAAATAGCCTCAAGTTGCATTAGGGGCAGTTCAGGCTGGATATAAGAAAGATTTCTTCACAGAAAAGGTTGTCAGGCATTGGAACAGGCTGCCCAGGGAAGCAGTTGATTCATCATCCCTGGAGGTATTTAAAAGATGTGTAGATGTGGCACTTCAGGACAGGGTTTAGTGGTGAACTTGGCAGTGTTGGGTTAGCAGGTGGACTCAATGACCTTAAAGATCTTTTCCAACCTAAACAGTTCTGTGATACCACACATAATGCCAAGCTGTTACCATTTTCCTCATGCCATGAATAAAACATCACTGTGGCTGGAAGCACTGGGGCTTAGCACCTGGGAGTTCCTGCATGGGAAGACATTCCAAAATTGCTCCTTATAGCTAGAACCTGTCATGAAGAAAAAAAAAAATCTTAATTACTGAAATAAGTAGAGTTGACTATTTAATGAGTTAGGCTGTTTATGAGGCCAATTTTCCCACAGTTTTTCCTGAGAGCTGGCAAAGAGGGAGAAGAGTTCTGCACTTCATTCTCATTGTGGTTGAAGTTTTGTGATTAATTGCCATCGGCTGCTTTGAATCATTAAGGTGCAGAGCACAGGACTATTACAAGATCATGTTTTGATAGCCTTTAACTCTAGAGCTCTGCTTAGCTTTCTTTCACAGAAGCTGGAGAAATTGCTGTGAGAAGGAGGGATACCAAAGTTTCACAGTGGGTCCTGAGAAGGGACAGAATCTGTGCTGGCTGATTAGACTGCCCAGGTAAGAGGCTTGCTATGGGGACTGCATTCCTATCCCATGGCACAACAAGTAGCTAAACAGAAGAACAAAAAAAACCTTTCCATTACTAATGGAGCAGATACAGTCAAGGATAGTTGCCACTTTCCAAATTTAAAAAAATAAGAGGACCCATTTTCATGTAAAGGAAAAACCCCCACCCCTACTCTAACTCTGTGCAGCCCAGAGCCTCTCCCTGCTGGGGCACCTTGTTGGAGCTACTTCCTCTCCCTATTCTGGTGCCCCTTGTATCCTGTTGGTTGCAGGATGGCAGCTCTCTCAGGGAGACCCTCTACCTTTAATATGAGGCAGCTGTGATTTTCACAAAGGCCACTTTACACAGCCCAAAAAAGAGCCAGATGAGGGCTCTTGTTGCTTGTTTTGCTCCTCTGCTCCTGGCTGTGTTATCCCCCTCTACCTGGGCTCCCTTGCTGCTCACAAATTTCTGCTTTAAAAGTATCCCAAGCTACAGTATGAAAGCTGGTGATGTATAGCATATCCTAAGGAAAGATTTGCCTCTGTTCAAAAACCTTCCTGACCTCATGACTGAAGAAGAACAAAATAATGTATTAACAAAAACATGATTCACTGCCAAAGAGAAGGAGTTCCTGTAAGGACTGAAACAATAAATCTCATCTGTACTGAACTCCCAGAGGGAGTATGTTGTGTTTCCTCCTGTTCTTTATCAAAGTCCCCAAAATAAGCAGGAAT
>NW_008238448.1:269271-304313 GCF_000691975.1 Corvus brachyrhynchos | reverse complement strand
CTCCTTTTTCCATGGAGTAATTAAGGCCTGCCTCAAAGTGAGAGAGCACTC
This sequence comes from Corvus brachyrhynchos, assembly GCF_000691975.1. Taxonomy (NCBI): domain Eukaryota; kingdom Metazoa; phylum Chordata; class Aves; order Passeriformes; family Corvidae; genus Corvus; species Corvus brachyrhynchos. The sequence goes on along the minus strand of NW_008238448.1, from coordinate 304,262 downwards.
CCTGCCCAGCTGCATAAGGGAGAGCTGACAGCACTACCACCGCTACCACCAAGCATGAAACTCCTGGAGATTGCCTCCTTTTTCCTTGCTGTACTCTGTGTTTGCACTGTAGGAGGTAAGTTCTTTGGCTTTTTTGGATAGACTTGTCACATCTCTCAAGTGGCTTGTGAACAAAGCTTAGCTGTCAGTCACTGGGTGCTTTTTTTCATTTCTGCTGCAGTGATTGAAAGACTGTGTGTTGGAGGAGAAGGTACTAACTGGCAGTCGAGTTATATGTGTTCTGTGAAAAACTTTCCTGCCATTGTATTTTTGTGACAGCTTTCTTTCTAAGTGTCATGAAGCTCCTAAATCTGAGAGGAGTTAAAAGCAGAGGTGTATTTACAAAAGTTTTCAGTTCTGTTTTTCTTCTATGCATTAAAGCATTTTTTGTAAAGATGGCTTTAAGGGGGGAGTTGAATCTGAAAGATTTTGCAATTTTTGCTCTTGCAAATCAGATCCATCCTGATAGATTTCCCTGGCACTATGCCAGCAGTAAGTTTGGCCAAGAATTTCTCTCAGAAATAATCTTAGTTTTGCTCGCAAAGATACAGGGGCTTGCAATATTTATCAAGTGTCATATAATGAGGGGTGCAAGCTTAGGGGTCATGTGAGTTGCTGGGTGCAATATCTTTTAGGTACAATTCTTAAATGCACATTTTTAATCAAACTTTTGGTGTTCAGGTGGTCACTGAACTGATGTTTGCATTATTCTTCAGCTTGAAAGATCATGCTTTTAAAATAGAATTAACAAGTAAAACCTGAAAGGGTGAGAGAAACTGCAACAAGGGCCAGAGTCTATCATCACCTTTGGCAAAAGATACATTTAAAGTAAAATCTGCTTTTTGTCTGTACTTTCATTTCGCAGCCTTCTGGGCCAAAACTTCCACAAATGCCTATAGATTTCCTGAAAAGGATCTCTTAATCAGACCTTTAAAAATTGATAATACTAGATTAACTGATCTAAACAAAGTTAATCAACTTTTGCTCAGGTTATGTGTTGAAATCTAGTCTTTTGTGGTATATCTTATGCCATTGCTTGGGCTCACTGCTCTTAGGGAAACAGATCAATAAAGGAGATTAAAAATAAGCTTGTGCCACAGAAAGCACTGCTTTTAAAATTATGTTAAGTAAGTACAAGCCCCAAAAATGTGTTGAAGTACTATTTATTCTCTGTCTGCTACTCCTAGTAAAAATAGCCTTCCTGTCATTGTCGAAGCTTTAATTTCACAATTTCTGAAAAGCAAAGTGCAGATGCATCAAAAAGAGCGTATTTAACACAACAGTCCATAAAGCTTACCACAAAGCAACATGCAAAGGTGGGAGGAATCCTGCTAATTTTGTACAATCCTTTCTTAAAAAAGGATTTTGCCTCCTCTGCATGATATGAACGTGGCAGAACCAATGACAGTGAATAAGCAGATTTTATATATGATACATTTGTTCTGAGCAATTTTGGTTCTGCAAAAGTATTTTTTAACACTTAATTGCAAGGTAGATGTGGTAGTGAAATTCTGTTGGTAAATTCACATTAGAAAATTTAGAAAATTTATGGGGAAATTTGGACTATGTCTTTATCTACCTTGTGAAAGTAAAGTTACAAGCTTCCTTCAGGTTACCCCATGCATCAGCTTGTTAAGACAGAAGTGATTTTATTGTCTGTTGTGCAAAGCTGGACCAAAGTATTTGGATTTCCACTTTTTGTGATCTCTAAAGTGCTCTGGACATCTGGGCTGTAACAGCAGAGTCTTGTAATCTGAAGCTGGGAATTGATGGTCAGGAGACTCACACCAGTCTCCCTTGTGCTCAGTCTCCCTTTTTTGAGCATTGGAGACAGCAACAAGACCTTTCTGCAGTTGTTTGTAGTATTTTAAAATTATGATCAGTAATACTTAGAGAAGGTCAAATCACACCGCAGTGTTTTAATACTCCCTCCCCCAGGTTTTGGAGTAGTTTGCCTTCAAAGCTCACAAAGATAAATGTGTGGCTTGCAAATTTTTCATATGCCACACACAAGGTGCTTGTCTATCTTTTGTATATCATACAGAAGTGGACTAGGAAATTTCAACTGTGGTTAGTAGAGAACATACCTGGTCTCCTGTAGGGCTTCCAAATTTCATGCTTTTTCTTCAGGTGTATTCTCAGAGTGCCTTTCTATAAAATTTTCTAATTTGTCTTGGGATCTTTCATCCTCAAAAGCCCCTATTGTTTTGGAGGAGTCTGCCCTCTGTCAGCACATTACCGGGGGCTCAGTTATGTACAGATGTGGAGGCTGATAGCCTCCTGACAACTCATTCCTCCTATCTTGACTTTTCTCAACCTTCTGGGAGTTAAATCACATGCTTAAAACAGGAGTTCCTTCATGCTCATCACAAGGTGTTCAGTCCTCCTGGCATATTGCCCTCTATTCTTACCTGTTCCAAAATGTAGCTTGAATAAAAATGCTTTCTGGGTTGGTTCATAGAATTTCCAGCTTTAAACAGACAGCACTGGAATGTGTCAAAAAATACGTCAAATTATAGTAATCAAATACAAATGCTCTTGAATCTGCCTTAGGATGTCATTACTTTTAAAATGTGTAAAGGTGAAGTTTGTTCTTCTAAAAGATGGGAGGATAAGCCTTGGCATGTGCTTATAATGTAAGTGCTTAGATGTTGCATCTTCCTGCGCCTTGGTCTTGTACTACAGCGTGGCTGTGGCTGCACAGCACAACACAGCAAACGCCCTCCACAAAGTGCTGGTAGCACAGCGCTGCATCCTTCTCACTCAGGCACCCAGGCTGGCTTCTTGCAGCAATGATGGCAGAGGAGAGTGGGTTGTGCTCCTCCCAGCATCGATCTGGACGTGTTCAGGCTGTGCACCCGAGCGGGGGAGCTGGAATGTATCACCTTGCGTTGGACACGTCCAGGGGGTGGGTTATTAACGCCCGATTGCTGACCCCTGGTGACAGCTAGAAGTAGCTTTGTCCGAGTGCTCTGTCAAAATTGATGGCACTACAAAATAACAAGGCTGTTTTTCTTTTTTGAAAGGTAGGAGCAAATCTTGGCATTCAGAGTTTGGTCTAAATGCCCCTGAAGTAATTTGGAGCTGTTCCATTTCACTGTGGATCAGCCCTAAAAGATGTGTTTCCCAACCCCCTTCCTCATTAAGGGGATGCAGTGTAGCATCCCAAGCCTACAGCCCAGCTGATTAATCCTGACTCCCAGGCTGATAGCTTGAGAAAAGTTCCACTGAGCCAGGGCTTCTGTAGTGATTACACACATTTGCAGCTGTCTGAACTCTGCTCTTGTTGATGTAAACTAGAGGAGATGGATAGTCTTTTTCTTTTCCGTCTTCTGTGCTCTCAGCTCATAAGCCTTCAAGTATTTTAAAAATTAATTTTTAAATTTAAATTCTAACTAAACTGTTTTGAGCAGTGAAAGCTTTTAAGAATGGTCTCCCCTCACTCGGGGTTATTATTCATGTATTGTTCTCTGGACAACCAGCAAGGCACAGACTGTCACAGTTGGATCATTGTCTCATTTCTGAAAATTTGAGAAATGTGAATAGGCTTTAGATAAGACTTTCTTATACCTTTAACTTGCTTGAGCCAAAACTTGGAAAGTCTTGTGAATTTGCCTGTTGTGAAAAAAAAATTGTATTTGGTTCTTTTACTGTTCCTAGCAGTTTGCCAAGACTAGCTTTGTCAAAAATCAAATTATAGTGCTGGAGTTTATCATGCCCTTTAATTGAATATTGAATTTTTATTCCTGTACAGATTTTTTGGTTGGTTTTTTTTCCCTGCTGCCACATTCCTTTAATTCATTAGATCTTTTGCATATTGGGCCAGTTTTTGCCTAACAGATTTTAAAGGTGTATTTATTACCGGACAGAAGAAAACTGCATGTTGTAGCCCCAAGCCTGAAAGCAAGTTTACTGCATTTATTGAGGGTAGAAGCAGATGGCTTGATACCTGCTTGGTTATGATTTACAGCCAAAATAAATGGAAACTGAATATGAAGGGCAAGTTGCCTACAGCATTCAGCTCCAAACCTGGGAACACATAATGCCGTATAACATGCCCAAAAAATGGTTGTCCCTTCTGAAAATTTACCAGAATGTTTTCTCTTTTCTTTAGCTGACTCTTTTTATCTGTATTCAAACCTAGAGTTCTTATTAAATGTTTACTAGTTTATAAATTAGGAAAAAAGATCTGCTGAGGTTTGGTTTGGTTTGGTTTGGTGGTTTTTTTTTTCCTGAATAGGAAAGTACTTTGAATTTGGACTCAGATTGTTTATACATCTGAGTCCTGTGTGGAAAACCTGCAAAAGTACTTGAACTTATATTTTTGTACTGTAATTTGTACTGCAAAATTACAAATTAAAAATAATATTTAAGGAACTCTTAACCTTGGGAAGGGAGTACTTATAACTGGTACTATTCAATAGCCAGACTAAGTTCAACATGTAAAGACAGTAAAATCTCGTGGAAAACTGATTTTTATTTATGGGCCTTATGAAGTGGGGGAGAGGCTGTTGTTGTTTGTAATTTTTGCTACAACAGCTCAAGGAAGACTCTTTAATGGGTTTATTTTGCAATTCTATGAATAGAGAGATAAAGTTGGATTTGTGTGTAGCAGGTGTTATTTCCAAAAACAAGTCAAGAATCAAAGACCTGGCTCCTTTAGAAGACAAGCATCTACTTTTGGTTTCAACTAGCGCTCTAAAAGACGTGTTTCTCTATTAAAATAGGTTTCCCTTTTAAACAGAAGTGTCAAACCCCTGAGTAGCACCATGTCCGGCCCTGCAAGTCACTGTCACGGTTCCAGCAGCTGAGATATCAAGTAGCCATACCTTGGCACTTCTCTTGTGAAAATGGACCCTTGGATGCTCTAACACTGCCATGTGGTATCCGCCAGACCTGCCTGCGATAGGAAGAGGGGTTTGACACAATTTAATATGATGTTATCTCCACACTGCCTTCTGGCCCTACCTCCCCATGCGAGAAGACTGAGCTGATGATCACTTGCTGATATGATGACTTAGAATAAAATTCAGCAAGTGTGATCTGCTGGGGTGTTGTAGAAAGGGGTAGGAAGCTCTCTACTGCCACCCACCCATGGACTAGAGGCTGGCCTGGAAGGGTCCAAATTAATTTTAAAAGACTTTTTTTTCTCAGTAGTCAGAGTAGACAACAACCCCTTTCAGGCCAGACTGACTAGCTGATGGTCCAAAAATGTTATGTTTCAAACTAGAAACAGGGCAAGGATTTTCTGACTGCTTTTATGTGGAAAGTGAATGCTTTCCTTTCGTACAAGTGCAAATTCTATCCGGTTTATCAGTAGATAAGCAGAATAGTTCTACAACTATTTTGAATCCCTTTTTTTTGTTCAGCGGCAGTAACATGCTCCTGGGTGTTAGCTGCATGTTGTAGATAGCAATGCATCTCAGGTTTCTGAAACCACAGAGCAAGTGGCACATAATTTTGCATCACATTTATCTGCTGTAACCATTCTGCCTTGTCTTATCGCTCTAACAAAATTATGTGTTTTGCTGGGATAGGAGCATTACACCAGCCTTGCTGTCTGAAGATTTCTATAAGATAAGTAATCATTCTAAAAAGCACATTCAGTTTGTCTTAATGCTGTGATTTCTCAGTGTGGTACTTGGTTTGAGGAGTGTCAGTGTAACTTTAGGGTTAAATCAATTAACATGATGGTATTAATGAGATGTTTATGCTTCTTGCAGATTTCTTTTTTCATAATCTTTAACAGGAGATTAATGTTGGGTTTGGGTTTGAGAAATTTGACTATTGAGGCAACAGCTGATAAGAATGGCAAAAGCTTTGGATTTTAGTTGATCTGAGGAAAACAGTGCCAGGAGATTTACTAACCTTCCTGGCCAATTTGAGTTATTTTCCTCTGTAAAATACTTATTTGTTGAGATGTGTTTGCATTGCGTATTAATTACTTGAAGTGATCAGAACCCCATATATTCCTTAAGTTTTTACTACTTTTCCTACTTTTTCTCATACCCATTGTTCTCATGCCAACATTGAGTCTAAGGTTTTATTTGAAATACAGTGTTGATAACTTTTCAAATGTTATTGTATGGGTGCTATCTATCTCAGTGAGAGGACAGCCTGAAATCATCTTTCCTAGACAGATAAATTACTCCTTCTCATCTCAGCACAGGTTATATATCACAACAATATAGATGATGTAAATATAAGTGTTTGCAAACTCATTCAAAGGTTAGAGAAGCAAAAGTATCACCAAATATTTTCAGACAAAATGGCAAAAATAGGTGACAATTACTCTGCAAAGAAATGTGAAATTCAAATCCTTTCCACCCAAATTCCTGGTCTCATGTCCAGTAGAGAGGGACAGCTTTTGACATGATACATGGCTAATTCTTCCATGGCCATTTGAAGTCCACAAAGGCAAAAAATTGAGGGTTTTCTTTACCCAGGAATTATAGACACTCTGAAACTTCTGCCAAGTTGTCAAACCTCATTTGCCCTTGACTCATAAAGATCTTCATTAAGTCAGAAATCTGTGGTGTATTGAAGGAAGTGTTTGGGACCAGTGTGCAGTTCCATTGTAGTTACTCATTCTTGCACAGGACTGTTAAAATCTATTTCTGAAAACTACTGAATTCTTTGAATTGTGGAGCTTTTTAGACATCCTATGGAGTCTTATTCTGTTTTGACTCTCATCACATAATCCTTGGAAATTGTAGCTACACCAAAGGCTGGCTGCCCAGAAAGACTCTTCCAGCAGAGCAAATTTAGGTTCTGTTTAGGAAGGTCCTTTCTTATAAGAGTAGTGTATTAATATATTTGCTGTGATTCAGAAGACAGCAAATGTATTTAAGAAACTGTTGGGCTTGCAACAACTCACTTGTTTCCAACATGCAGCAACAAAAAGGACTTACTGGAGATTTATGCCAAATAACCTAGTCCCTGAGATGTGCTAATGACAGCAAGGGAAGAACACAGCACACATATCAGAGGCAGAAAAACCTTCCAGTGCACAATGGTTTTTTGGTTCTCTGCACATTTTACCCTGTCTAATTCAAATGGCTCCAGAGGATTCCATTACATTTGCAAGCCATTCCCTGTGCTAATGGAGCCATGTGGCTGGCATGTCTTAATGCTCTTGAATTTAGGTGAACTAGGCACAATTTATTTTACTGTCTTGGAGACACTTCCTTGTAGTGCACTGTCTGCTTCTTCCCTAATTGCTTTCACCTTGCATTTCTAAGAGCTGGCAGAAAATGCTGTTTCCAGATGCAGAATGTAAAGTGGGGATTGATCATTCACGGGAGAAAAGCTTGAAGAAGAGCAGAAGGGGTTTTGTAGGAATGGAACAGCTTATTGACAATTGTAATAGTTGTAATTGTCATGGGGAATACAATCACACTAATGGCCAATAAAAGTACAAGGGATGTCTATAGCTGTTCACCTGCATGATATGATCAGCTCCCAGCTCACCATGACTTCCCAGAGCGCCGACTGGGAGCTGGGATTTTGACAGGCCTGAGCGCTCTTGAGTGTGGGCCGCTCTGTACCGCTAGGAAGCTGTTTCTCAGAGTGGGAGCTGGCGTGGCCAATGCAGCAGTTCCCGCTGCTCTTTGGTAGGATAAGTCCTCAGTGCTGACACTCTGTTGCAAGTGCTCTTTGTAGTAACAACTTTGTTTTTTAAAAAGGAATACTTTGTGGCAAAAAGCTTGTAAGAACAGAGTCTCAGTTTTGCATCTGATCTTAGCAGTTGTATCAGATTGGTAGAAATTCAGAATAACGTGAGTGTTCAATCAGCTTGGCAAGATAGAGACAAGGAGATCTTTATCTGCTATATGTGCCAGTTAGAGAAATGAGATATTTTCAAAGTATACCCTTCATCCTTGCATATAAAGTAACTCCAGCGAGACTGTACTTGCTCAGGGCTTGCAAAGGCTGTTTGGGGCCTTCCCTTTGGGATATTCTGTACCGTTTAACCTTTGTTCTAGGCGGAGTGGAAAAGATGAAGAGAGTCTCAATGGGCCATTGAGCATGGAATTACATTAATTATAGAAGCAATTTATAGTGTTTCCACGGAGTTTTCTGACAGGAACTGCTTTTTGATGTTCCAGAGGCTTTCAGAGCTTTGTCAGGAGCAGAGTGACATGGGCGGGTGTGGCTAAAATGGGTGTCTAGGCTGATCCCGGATGTTCTAAAAATAAATTCATCATAGCAGACACTGCTGTGACCCTTTCCTGAATTATACAATTAGTCATGCTGCTGGAGATGCACTGGGATCACAAACACAGCACAGAACTATATGACTTTCCTAACTTCTGCAACACATTGCAAAGGGGAGCTACCAACAGACCCGGGCTCAGCTCTGGCTGTTTTAGATTTGCCCTACCCAAACACACTCTTTTTCTGGGAAACAAAAATAGGCTTGCAAATAGCACGGTGAGGAAAAAGCTGTAAGCACTGCAGTTTTCTCTCTGCCTTCTGGGTGGGGGTGACTTACATCAACACTTTTATTCCTTCCTGTTGCAAGGGAAGGGGCTCTCCTTTATGTCTTTTTCTTGTTCTACTCAGCAATGCACAATATGTATAGAGCTTTCTATGTAAAATTGCACCCACTAAGGACATTTTTCAAATTTATTTAGCTTGACTAACACAAGGGTGAGGGAGGTGGCAGTTCATTTTTTTGTACTATAATATAGTCCTTAGAAACTCGTACCTTTTATGTTACACATGGACAAACAAATATATCACAATCAAAGGGTGGCAATCTGGTGGTTTAAATGGCTTTAAAGGGTTTAATTAAAACCTATTAAATAGTTTTAACAGGTTTAAATAAAGAGAATTTCAGAGCTTGGAGCTTTCATTCAAGGCAGGCTGGAGTGCTGATGAGCATGCTGAGCACATTTATTGTTTTATGGAGTGCGAACAATGTACTCATCCACAGTAATAGAGATATCCACCAAGCTTCACGTGAGCAGAAGGCACACTGAGAAAGCTTGTGATTAAAAGCCTTTGATAGGGAGTTTGCACTTCTTCTAAGGCAATAAAACCCCCCTTAAAACTGGCTAGTTAAGTGCCCAGATTTCTATGTCCACACATGCAGAGAGGCAAATCATGCTGTGCTTGGGTTGTTTCAAATACTCAGTAACACGGGGGCACTCATCCAAAGCTTCTCATTAATGTTTTGAGGAGGGGAGCCCTCAGCGGCCTACGTTGGCTGAGGCTGGTCCTTGGCAGCTGCCTTGTCAATATTTCTCTGTGCAGCAGATCCCTATGCAGGAGCTGTTTGCTGGGTGCTGTGAGCAGGCTTTGTGGGAGCTTTTTGCCTGGGGATTGGTAATTCCCAGGAGCTCTCTGCTAGTGCTTAGTGTTGGGTCATGCTAGCCCCACACGCCTGAGTGAGCAGGAGGAGCTCTGAGGCAGTGCTGGCACCGAAGCTGCATTTCCTGCCTTCTCCCTGGTCCCTGCTGGAAAAATGGTGGCAGCTACCTCCCTTTCCTTCCTCCCCTCAGCTCTTGCTGCTGGCTGCCTCCAGCCCACCCAGTTTATGTTTCCTCTGCAGAAACCAAATCCCACATTACCCCAATTGCTGCTGCCTGTTCCCATGCCGTGCAGGAGGAGCCCTGTCCCTGTCTCCTTTCCTAGCTATGGGGCTTTGCATTTATGCTCTCCCTTCCCTAATATCCATCTCTTTCACCTGTTTCCAGGTGCTTTTGCCTTTTAAAGGAAGAGTGTTATGTGTCTGTGGCCCAGGAGCTGCTTCTTCCTGCCTTTGTGTCTTCCCCTATGCTTATGCTTATAAGTTTTTCCCACTCTTTTGCAGCAGGCTGTCTCTGTCGTGTGACACCAGCCTGCAAACCATGACCAGCAGCTACAGTGAAGAAGTAGAAAGTAGACTTTAAATGCAAGATCTCCACATGTAGGATTTTCATAATGTGTTTTTGGTTTGTTGCTGAAGAGAGACGTGACTGAAAGGAAGGTAGCAGCTTGGCAAACCGGAGGTTTCTCGGAGGCAGCAACCACAGGCTTTCAGCTGATTGGCATCAGGCAGCAAAGGATGTGGCCTTTCTCCCTGCCTTATCATTTTTAGCATTGCCTGTAGTATCTAAATACATCTCACAGGCGTTCACCTTAACCATGGCCAGTGTAACTTTGTTCAGGGTCTACTTTGTCCCTCCAGCTGCTAATGTAAGATATTCACAGCAGATAAAATCCCAAGGTGGAAAACGGCTTACGTTGCAGGAGGCTGCGTTAAGAGCTTTTGCAGCAGTGCAAAACCATTGTGAGGCCAGGCTGGAAAAACACTGTGCAATTCTGGCTCTTGACGATAGCGAAGTGGCAGTGACCCAGCACGGGGCTGTTACTGGGGACACAGCTTTCCTTTCACCAGGTGCTGTCACAGCCTGAGTGGTTGCGTGCAGGTCCTGTTACAGGCACATCTGAATGCATGCATGAGGCGTGCCACACTGTGAGTATTGCTTTGCATACTAAAGAGATATGAAAACATGAGTGTTGTGGGGTTTTTTGAGTTTGCTTCAAATTCATGAAGTTTTCAAATGGCTTTGTTTAATTTAATATCCTTCACTACACACTGTTATCAGCTTTGGCCATTTACGGGATTACATCAGAACCTTGATTCCCATTAAAAATCTAGTTGATGTGACTATAGAGGGAAAATCTGAAGTGTGAGTCCTTAAGGATTAAATGCACTAGAAACAGTATTACTTCTATAAAATTAATTCTTCCAGAAGAAAATATCGGGGGGAGTGGGGTGGTATTCCTTTTTTAAAAAAATTTGTCTCTGGAGTGTTTCACTAATAGATTTTTTATTTGTGATCTTCAAATAGCAAGAAAGGAGTTGATGGTTTCAAACAACACTGTTAAAATTGCACTTAAACCTCTTCTAACAGTATATCTGTATTTTTGTTCTTTGGATAATGTATGAACCTTTACACAAAAATGCATTACAAAAGAAAAAAATTTATCTCAGGGTTTAGGGTAAAGGGTCATGCAGCGGAAAGAAAGACAAATGAGTAGTGAAAACCAAAATAAGAGAAGTGCAAGGACTGTACTGGGCCTGGGGAAAGATCAGATAAGAGAACGTAAAAATGAAGCAGCATTAAATGAAAGAGAAAATGTACCAGACAACAGAGCTTAAAGGTAAGAGTAAATAAGTTGTGTACATTGTCAGGCAGTAGCTATTTCTTAGGAACTTTGAGTTCCCAGATCTGTACCAGATTTTCTTACAAGGACAGCTGTCACTTTCTCAACAAAGGACAATTTTGTTTTTTATGGACTATACAGTCTTTACATGGGTACTGCTGGAACAGTGGTTACAGAGGCTCTTTCATGGTCATGAGGGCTAGCAGAATTATCATGGGCTAGAAAGTGATCACTATTTCTGATGGTGTGGAAAAACAGAAATTGAAAAAATTTTGACTTCTCCATGACTTGTGTGTAGTTGCAAAGGCCCAGGGTCACACAAACAACCATAATATAACATCCTGAAAGTGCGTAGGTTTAGATTACATATTAGGAATAAATTTTTTACTAGAATTAGGGCAGAATTAGTCAGGGTGGTGAGGTACTGGAACAGGTTGCCTAGGGAAGCTGAGGATGCTTCATCCCTGGAAGTGTTCAAGACCAGACTGGATGGAGCTCTGAGCAAACTGGTCTAGTGGAAGGTGTCCCTGCCAACAGCAGGGAGGTTGGAACAAGATGATCTTTAAGGTCCCTTCCCACCCAAACCATTCTGTGATTCTATGATAATATATAATAAACAAACATAGTATCAACACCTGTAGATTCTGCTTTATAACCTTGAAGCAAGGAATTATTATGTACAGGTTTCCTTAGGACATGTCTTTGGTAATTGTTCCCAGCTACAGCCTGTAGAGCATTGGTCAGGTTTTGAGTGGGAATATATTACATCCTCATCAGCAAAATGGTTAAAACACCAGCTTCTGGCTGTTATGCCAATAGTTTGACACAGGCACTGGAATACCTGTAGAGTTTGCAGTCCAAATTTCCCTTGTCCATTACTTCTCATTCAAAACTTCAGTGGACTTAAGTTTATTCCTTTGTCTTAGCTGCAGCTCCTCACCTACTGCTGTTGCTGTGCCTTCCACTGATCCTTTCCTCTCTAGGCTGAACAAATGCAATTTTTGCAATCTTTCCTGAGAGGTCATTTTTCTCTAGACTCTTGGTGATTTTTATAGTTCTCCAGTAACTTCCCACCTCCAGGAATCCATACGCTTCTTAACAACATTCTGAAGCTGAACCAAGTTTTTAATCTGAATGGAAGGATTTTAATCACACAGTTTTGTCTATCTAGTGCACTGTCAAGTGAAAGAAATGTCAATCAGGCCATTCCACTTGTTATCTGTAACGATAGTGACTTTCCCATAAAAATAATTTCTTTCCAAAGTTAAATATTGATGCCAAACCAGACAGCACTTAAATTCAGTAATTCATGTAATGAATAGAATCAATATATACTTTGAACAATCTATTAATCTTCAAAAATTGCTTTGGCATTCAATTTTGTGTTATCTGTTTCATGTGGTGTTTTAAACTTCGTAGTTTGTGCCCTGTGGTGTCCTGTAGGGTATAAAAAGAATTACTGATATAATAACATGCAGTCATTCCTTTTTGTTTCCTGTCCTGATTATAGCAATAACAGGCATCTAATTAACACGAGGTCAGAACCTGTTTATCTCTCCAGTGTAAAAGTAAAAATAATAAGAGAGAGAGCTAAGAGCTTGTGAGAACTCTAAGCTCAGATCTTAGAGACTAAAGCCTGCATCAAAAGCTGTAGTTTTAGGACAACTGTGCCTATTGGTCAGTCCTGTCTAAATTCAGGGAACCCTTCTGAATTTAATAGCAGAAAGTAAGTTCAGTGTTTCAGTTCATCCATTTCAAAATCTAAAGACCAATGAATGTAGTGTTGCTTTCATTTTAGAACAAATACGCCATTTAAATCTAAGCTAGAAAAGACAATAAATGGAAATTCTGTGAAACTAAAAGAGAAAAAAACCCAACCAAACAAATCACAACAGTTACTCTCTTTTTAGTTTGGTTTTGTGGCCATGTGTCACATGTTCTTAGATCTCTTCTTAATTCCTCCTTATTTTTCCCTGCCACCCTGACCGTCTTACTGTCTCTAGGCCTTTCTGCCCTTCCCTTCTTTTCTTCCTCTCCTTTTACGTTTCTCCTGGTTTGTATTTCTTCTTGCCTTATTATCTGCTTTAAGACCTGGTCTGTTCTTTTTTTTCTTTTTGGATGTTACCATCCCTCCTTTACTTAGCCCAGTGTAGTGTCTGAGAACCTTTTAGCTCCATGTGCATTCTCCAGACTCAAGGATGCTGCATCACAGGTTACCTGTGCTCTTTTAGCTGGGTTTATTGCCAGCAAACACAGCAAATAGCAGTGGTTTCTGTGTGGGAGCAATTGCTGAGTAAATTTGGCTACTCCTACATCAGAGTACATCAAGGTGCTCTCATATCAAAGGGATCACTGCATTCAAATTTGCTAAAAAAAATGCAGTTGTAACTTTACTTAGTTGTCCATCATCTGAGGCTGCAGCCGACCTGACATGAGCAGAAAAATGAAGATTTCTGTCCTTTTCTTTGTCTATCAGCAGTCTCTAATGGATGAAAATTATTTTCTCTATCATTTTTAATCTCTTGCTTTTATCCCCCATAGGATTCTCCTTAGTTACAATTTAACATTGCAAATAAGAGCATAATAAGCCACCAGTTCTATCATTTCTTTTAATCAAACAGTTCCCCCCCATCCTGTCAAGTTTTAAACATTCTTATATGTTGCTTTCAACTTATTTTTAAAGTTTACTTAATTATTCACCATTTCAAGAAAACAATTCATAAGACTCTATTGTACTCTGTTAATTGAATTTACCTTAGTTTATCTCTAACCTGTGATAAAATCAACCAATAGTGAGTCATAATAAAACTGTGACTTATATTCACATTTTTTTAGTTTTAAGGAAACCTTGGCCTATCAACATGGTTATTAAATGGAACATCTTTAAAGGATGAATAATCTAAATATTGCAATGAGCTTTCTACAAAGTCGTGCTGAGTTAGAGGGAGAGTTTTGGGAAGAGTGAGTTTGGGAACGAGCTGATTGGCCAGCTAGTACATTTAGCTGGCATTACAGACATGGTAGATACTGAGGTACGTTAAAACAAAACCATATGAAATGTAGGCACTGTTGAAAAAACATTCTGTTCTACTGCTGTGGCCTTGTGGTGTGGGAGATTACAGGAGCTTTGTCAGCAGCACATAATGAGAATGAAGAGATGGAAAAATGTTCACTGTTTAGGGAAACAAGATTGCCTTTAGGTCTCTCTGGATAAAATTTGTTTTCCAATTATTTCAAGTGTGGGCTATGAAGCATTACTGTGACTGGGTAACTAAATGGCAAGAAAACCTGTATTTTAAATGCAATGTGCACGAGTCTGTGCATGGTGTGACTGTGTTCTGGGGAGTAGAGCTGGGGCAGCAGCAGGCCCATAGAGGACTCATTTAATTTTATATAGGATATGCCCATATCAAACTGGGCCAGCATGTGCTGTGACAAGGCATTATGAAGGCAACAGCATACCTAGAAAAGATGCCCAAGAAAGTAAGACTCACTGGGAAAGGGCTGAGACCTATTACACACATGCAGGTGCCAAGAGGGCACACTGCTTGGAGAGAAGTTGTAAGGGCTCGTTTGGTTAAACCTTAATACATTTCTGCAGAGCCCCTGCAATTGTATTATGTATTTTTTTTTCCAGGTTAGATCTGTGGCTCTTGCAGGCTTCGGGTGATGCTTGTGAAATGTTAATCGGAGTGCAGTACACTGAGCAAAGGGAACAAAACTGACTGTTCTGACTGTTCTCTCAAAAGAGAGAATGCCAGCAGATATTACCATGAATGGAGTCACACAAGAATACTGACATGGTGTCCTGACTCAGTTTAGCATGTCTGTATTACAGCATGCTAATGCAGCCTGACAGGATGTCATGCTTCAAATCTGACAGCACATGCGGATTAGCCGGTGCCGTTTTCCTCTCCCATTCAGTTACAGAGCTGATCTATTCCTCCACAAATGTACCTGTACTTGTCTCACAGCCATCTAAAATGGTTGAGAAATGCCTGTTTCTGAGTCAGTGTAGCTTTTTCACCCCCTTCAACACCCCCAACTTCTTTTAGTAGAAAAATATGAATATCCTAGCAATAAGACTGAAAATCTTGCTTGAAGCCAAAACACTTGTTGAGTTATGCTGTTACAACCTTTCAACACAGTAAGAAGAGACAGAAATTACTTTTCTTTTTGTTTGTTGAAGTTTCTTTTTTGGATGATTTATTTGTTTTGTAAGATTGAAGAGGCACCTACTAATGACCTTTTAAGACTAGCATCATTTATGGCAGTAAAATCCCAATAGCTGGAGCACTGTGTTGAGGACAATGGAGAACGTCAGTCATTACTCAATGTGGTGCTTCTCAAGCCATGCTCTGTGAATTCTCCTCTTCCCCTCACATTTAGGGATCAGGGTGATGCTGAAAAGCCTTCCTGAAGTGCTTATACTAGCCAGGGAGCAAGTACAATCTTGTTACTTCAAGACAGGAGAAGAGCTCCTTACTCCAGTGGCCAGTTATTTTAGTTAATCCTCCACCCTGAAGACTCAGAGCAGCTGTGGTTGTACTCAAGGAGAGGAGGAGAGAGCAAAAAACTTTAATTTGCTCCATCTCCCCCTACCAACAAGTCTGGGAGACACCAGTGGGAAAACTGCACCGTAGTCCGAGGTGGGAGGCAGCAGCAGATGCTCCCCATTACAGCAGTCAGGGCAAAATGAAGGGATTTAGGATACAGCTTGAAAAGGTTGGTAGCAGTTACATGATTTGGTTGCTTCTGCTAATAAGCTTCTGAACTTGATTTTCCAGGAAGGTCCTTGCTGCTCTCTGGTATTATGACTTTGTAGTGCTAAATAGGTCCGGAATGTGCAGAAGTGACGTGATTCTTTCTGCGTTTCTTTCAGAAGATGGCAATCAAACCACTACTGTCAGTGAAAGCGCTTCTGCAGTAAAATCAAAAGCTGGTAAGTGCTCCAATTCGCTGTTATCTGGTGTTCTGAAGATCCTGTTGTCTTTCTAGCTTTCAGCTTTTCCAGCTTCTGGGCAAAATTGGGTGAATTATTTCTTACAGGCTGATTGTAGAGCAATGTATTTCCCTGAGTCTCTAATGAAACTCTGTTGCAAATGAAGGATCGAAGTATCTTAGTATGGAGCCAGTTAATTTAAGCAGACTACGCTTTTTTGTTTCAGGTGAAAAAGGTTCTGTGAGTTCCTAAACTCTCAAGGAGTGGTTCAAATGAGACCAGAGAGTAATAAATTACCAAAGACTGCCAGTTCAAGAAGACTTAACAGAGAAAATACTTGTTTCAGACATTAAAAATCTGTGTTTCTGGTCTACAACTTCGACTGTCACATTCAATTCTCTTTATTGTGCAGCTTTGTTATGAAAATGTATGAAAAATCAATATTGACCATATTTCAATTATGTGAACTCCGTTATTAGTCTGAATGTTGAAGACTGCTGCATCCAAGAAGTTATACGTGTGAGAGAAGAAAACATGGACACAGTATTCTATTTTTTTATATGAGTCTGCTGTGGGGCTGAAAGCACTGAGATTATGAAGTATACTCTTGAAGTGCTAGTAATGGAGGTGGATAAGATGCAACCAGGTGAAATATGCATGTATTATGTTTGTTACAGCAGAAGATTTAGATCTATTCAAATTGTGTTGCAGTTCTTTTATGGAGTTCTCGAAAACCCTGATGTTTATGTCTGTTTAAAAGACACTTCATAAAGGCCCAACACCTCACAGTGAATTAGCTCTTTGAATGTTTCACTGAAATTTTTCTTGCAGCTTTTTTTCATGGAAGGGAAAGCAGTGTTGGTATTTATGCCACTATGAGAAAAGCATTAGAAACCCAGTATGAGATTAAAGCAATTTGTGAGTGTGGAACAAGGGGGAGGCATTCCTTGAGGCATTGCTATTCTAGGTGAACAGCCAGAAAACTGAGAGCAGAGAAAGAGAGTATGAGTTATATTTTAAAAGTTCCAGTGTGAATGTTGCATTTAGAAGTACTTAAGTCATATGAGAGAAAATTACATGTAATGCTTTATTCCTGTTCCTTCATGTATGCCATCCATTAAAAATGCTAGAAAGGGTAGTAGGTAGGTAGAGGTACTAGTTGTCAGGTATTTACATGAGCCTCTGTAGCTCACAGTAGCACTTCCTGTTTGCCTTAGATTACAGAATTGAAAACTCAACTCTTAAATTGGTTCATTATGGGGTTTTTTAGTCCAGATTCCCTGGCTGTAATTTGGTAAGTCCATTCCTTTGAGCAAGTGCCAGGGGTACATGGAACCTGCAGGATGCCATCCATACACAGCAAGACAAGGTGATTTAAACCTTGCTATTGCTTTAGTGATGTTTGGGCAATTCTGCTCCCGTCTGTCCATATCAGCAGTGTCTGGAAAGGGATCCCTGCAGGAGCCCTTTCCCCTCCTCCAAGTCTCACTTCTCTTGAAGAGAGAAACAGGAGCCACCATACAAAGGGCACCGAGTTCACCCCAAGGAATATAATTTACTAGAGAATACTATTCATATCACCCACAATGTCCTAAGCGTTACTGTACTCCAAAGAGGAAGGCCTGCTGGGTGCTCCTTTTTCCCCAGAAATCTGAGTGCAGAGGAAGAAGGTCTAGGAAAGCTGGCCAATGAAGAAGACTCAAATGTGTCTCAGGGTGGGCAAGCACAGGAAAAAATTGCCCAAACACTAGTGGAGTCTGTTCCCCTTCATCTCTTTACCTGTGATCTATAAGCTGTATTCCCACGTGTCACTCACACTTCTTCATGGAGATTTTACATCCCTTCTCCTGCTAAACAGGTATGCAGCAAAGTGCTGCTCAGAGGGGTAGTCCAGCAGCACAGTGAACCCATCCATCCACACCAGGCTCCTTTCCCCTCACTTATTCCCTTAGAAGTCGCACCAAGCACCTCTATATAACCCCCAAAGATCATGTGCCTCTCCTTTAGGGGCTGGCTGGAAGGTACAGTGGCTACATTTCAGTAGGCAACTTGCAGATTGTTCACAGGCCAAATCTCCCCCTGAAATCAACCCTTTCAATCGTCTTTCAAAATATGTGGGTAATAAAGCTCTGTAAGGGCCAGCCTTTAAACAGGAATTCACTGCCTTGGTAAGAGAACACAGCTAGAAGAATGTGATTTTTGTTTTAGGCATGATAAAATAAATCAATAATGATGTGAATGCCTTTCTTGCAGTAGTGGATCCTGTGAATACGACAGCTTCACAGGCAACATCATTGACAGCGTCAGTGCTGGTAGCAAGTTCAACCAGAGCTGCAAGTGAAACCATCGCAAGCAGTAAGTGAAAATCTCCAAGTTAACTGATGCTGTTCTAGTGATCATTGAGGAAATTAAGCAGGAGTGTCTCTTGGTTTGGGAATTTGTTTTACAGAGAGTGAACTCTTTGGTGAAACCTTGCAGATGTGTGCAGGAGCTTCTGTTTGGTCAGTCTTAAAGGAAGCTCCAAGCTATGCCTTCCAACTGCATTATCACAGGCTTGTCTTCAGTGGGATGACCCACCTATGGGACAGGGAGTGGCTTTTTCTGCAGTGAAGGGGACCCTGCCCCTGTTATTCTTGAATTTAAATTAAATATCATTTTGATAATTTAAAATCAGGCTGCAAGCAGGGCAGTTAGGTGTGTTTTATGTGTGTTTACAAAATTGAGGAAATAAATGGAATGTCTTTCCTATGTTAGACTCCACGCCTCCTTCAACTGATGCTACAAAACAAGCAACACAAGGTACAACACCACGACCACCAGTGGTGACTTCAGCAGCAAATACAAGTTTCAGCACAGCAAACAGTAAGTGATGATTTCATTGAGCCATTTCTGATTCATTCTATGCTACATTTCTGTAGAACTGCGAAACAGTAAAAGGAGGTCAAAAAGAGAGTAGCTTGGTGATTGGTGATTTGGATTTGGTGATTTGGGGAAGCAGAGCTATTCATCCTACCATATTATATATCTTTAATGAATCTTGCCCTAGAATCCCCCACAAAGAAAGTTACACCTTTAATTTGTAATGGAGGTGATCTGAAGCCATTACACTGGATTTTAATCTCCCTGTAATTGAGAGAGATGTATTTGGAACAGTTTTAATTTTTTACTTTCTTCTTTGTTTGGGTTTTTTTTCCAATAAAAATTTAGTCAAAAAAAATTATTCTTTGTGATCAGAAGGGTGTCAAAACAACACCTCCTTGTTTCTTATTTTTATAAGAAACTTCTATAAGATACTTTTATTTCCCATAAATCTTCGGAATACCATGTGTATTGGCCTGGAATATCAGATTGGAATTTAGAAAAAAAAAGAAACACAAAAACAAACAAACAAAACCCCCAAATAAATAAACAAAAAACCCACAAAAACCCCAAACAAAAAACCAAACAAAAAAATCAAACCCACATACCCAGCAAAGTAGTTGGGTTAATTTAAAAAAGTATGATAACATCCAAAAGAACCTTCGTAAACTTAAGAGGAAATTTAGTCTCCCTTGCTTGTCTGTGATGTGCACCGTAAATGTTTGCTCCAGTCTTTTGATGAGCCAGAGCTTTGAAACACTCATTTTTTTTTAATATTTAATTAACTAAAAAGTTAAAAATAAACCCTCCAGATATTTATCTCGGTAGTCAGTGGCACACCAATGCACTCAGAATTGATGTTTATAGCATACTGAACTGTGACAAATTATTAGAATGTGACTTCTCTTCCCTTGGCTAGTTTGCCTAAAAAGGGACTCCTGTGAAGCAGTCTGTACGCTTTCTTTGTGCAGATTTTCCTTTAAAGCCACCCTTCATGGACCCAAGCCTGCTAAGCTGCCTGGAGAACTATTCCCCTTTCGCTTTGTGGTTTCATTTTCTACTGATGCAGCTTTCCTGCTGTGCATTGTGTAAGGAGTGGTCTGACTGTCAGCCCAAAACCTTTGGGGTTTTGGCTTGGCTTTTAAATGCCAGTGTCAATGAGTCAGAGAATACATACAGCCTGGCCAGCGCACAGGCTGCTCAAAGTGATACCAAAGGCCCCAAAGAATCTCTTAAAGCTTGCATTTGTGACACTGCAGGCCTGTCAGAAGCCCACAGCATGGCACGTTGCATTACGGATGTGATTCCTGGTCCTTTCAGCTTGGCAGAGGTTCCTGGCTTGTGGGTACCGGAGCAGCACAGCCACCTGGAACTAAACCTTGGTGACAGGTAGAGCTCCCAGCAGGGGAAGGAAAGCTAATGAGGAAAGGCATGCCTGCCAGTGCAGCTTAGCTCCAGCCACTGCTCTGCACTGAAAAACTGGTGCTGGGGGTACAGTGGTGCTGGAGGTGTGATGGGCCTGGGCAAGAAGCTTTCAGCAATGTGCTTCTTTTCCACTCCTCTTGCATTCTCTTCCCATCAGCTAGAGTTCAGTCCCTAGCTGTTTGTGTTGTGATTTCGTTTTAAAACTCTTCATTTAAGCTAAGCACCCTCCACCACCAACTTGTGATTAAAAAATGCTTGGTAAATTAACCTAAAAACAGGGCTTACATGTCTCTCAATCCCCTTAGTAAGAAGGAAAACTGGGACAGTGTGTCCCGGACATCGGAAATGCCCTAAGTTAAAACAATGTGTATCATCTTTTAATGCAAAAGTAGTCCTTGGAAATATCTGTATGTGAAAACAAATTTTAGTGGGTTTTTAAGACTAAATTCTGGTCTACATTTCAAGAAAATCATAGCCTTGGCTTCAGCACGAAGGAGTGGGATGGGGCACAAGGTGTTGGTGTTGGGACAGGGCGTGGCACAGGGGCTGTGTGTGTGTGACTGGCCTTGCAGAAAACCCTCAGACCTCTCAGCCACCATCGGGCTGCAGGCTACAGCCATCCCTGCGTTTCCACCCCCTGCATGGGCACAGCAGGGTGTCCCTGGCTTCCCTGCATCCTCCCAGCCCCTGCCGGCATCCCCGGCAGCAGCACCGGGCTAGGGGAGCAGCACTCCCTGAAGCCAGCACAGGCACAGCAAAACTCCTGCTCTCAAAATGGACAGGAGAGGAAAGTTGGCTGCTCTCTTTTTCTTTTTCACTAGCACTGATTTCTCCCCTTTTTTGCACTGGCTGTATGAAACTGAAGCAGAAATTGGTGGTGCCTTTATGACACTTCAAAATTTACTTTTGCTACATCTGATTTTTAGTAGAAAGCAGGCACCTCTGTTGTTTTGTAATGGAAGTCATCCCTTTCTCTGCTTCAATCCCTGCTAAAAGCTTCAGCAAGTGATTGCATTCACACAACTAAGATTTGACAGGGCTTCCTGTCTCTGCTGCAATTTCTGTGGCTGCTGTCACCTTTTATTATAGATCCAGGAAAAGCCCCCGGTGCTCCATACACTGAAATCATGCAAACATCTTTGTCCTTCATTTTTTTTTAAGACTTCAGTGTTCTTTTCCTCTGCAGGCCACAAGTACAATCTCTCCTTCTTGCCTTTCTGCCCTGTTTATTGTATTAGAAGCCAACATTAGACTGATCTCCTTAGCCTTCTTTTTTATCAAGATAAGGTGTCAAATCCAAGAGTTCGCATTTAGTCAGTGACCTCACGTGTGTGGTTCAGGCCCTTAAAACAAGAGTTTATATGGTGTCACACCACAGAAAATTGCATCTGCAATCAGGATTTCGTATCCTGGGACACTTGAAGTTATCAAAGGGAATAAGAAATGAAATGCAACAAAAAATTCTGTTGTTCCTCCCTTGGATACGGAGCAAGCATCTTATATAAGATCAGTACTCAAGATGTTAATTGACAAATAAGAGTGGATTTTTGACTGTTGTGTTTCTGAGTGATGTCATGCCACTCTTCTGGATAATGATACATTATGGTGCAATGGTATATTAACTATTAAATAGTGACAAAGGGAAACAGTGGAGGATTTAATTTTTTTTTTTTAATCAAACTACTGGTAATTGAAAAGGAAGTTTTACTTCAGGAACGCTACCAGAAAAGCATTATACTAACAGGTATTGCTCAATTTTCCTCAGGTTGTTAACTCATACTATAGGTAAACACTGAGTATAGTTGGCTGCTGAGACATTTTATGCAGTGACAAGTTTTAAAATACGTATTTTAAAATACTTTGGGGTTTTGCTTACCAGAAAATATAAAGCTGCAGACAGCAGATGCAATCAACTATGGATGTAAACATTAAAACTGAGATCTGTTTGGTTACCTCCCTAGCCAATTTCCATTCCTCTGAATGGGCAAAAATGTCATTGGGATTGATACAACGGGATTTTTCAAAGCTTTTGTGCGCTCATTAATGCAAGTGGCTTTTCAGGCTTATGGGGGCAATGTGTATGTGTGTTAATGCTGAAAATACGAGCTCAAGGGAAAAGCTTTAGTCTTCCATCTAACAAACCTTTTGTGCTGGTGTTTTAACGTGGTTTGGGTGGAGTTTGTTTTGCCCCTTAAAAGTCTTTCCTTGGTTGATTAATTGGTCAAGAATGGTATCAACACATACAATACAGATGTCTATATTCTTTGCAGTGCACAGAATATACGCAGAGTATTTGTGGATTACTTGAAGCATCTTACAATGTCAAAGCTAGTTAGGTAACAGCTTACCGTAAAGAAAATTTAAAGTACTGTAGGGATTGGAAATGCCATAATATATGTGGATTATGCATAGGTTAAGTAGAAAACCATGCTAAGATCAAGTGAGGATATGTGTCGAATTTCAGCAGGTTAAAGAGAATGAAGTGTTTTCAGAGCACAGAGAGCAAGGAAATTCCTGAAGCTCAGACAGCAGCTTTGCAGAGCAGCTTCAGGTTCCCTGTTGTTGATTATCCCTTTTCCAAATACGTGTTAACACACTGTCATTTATCTTATCAAAGTATCAGCAGGGAGAGCTGCATCACCACCAGAGATTGCTGCTGCAGCAATCATTCCCATGTGGACAGCTATTTTACACTCTATACTGCTTTACCATTTTTATTCATAATCAGCTGTTGACAACAAACCCATTAACCGATGATGCGGGCGCTTTTGCAGCAGCAGCAGCTGCAGCCACCCTTCTGTGCTGTGCTGCTCTTCTGCAAGGCCAGGCCTCCCCCTGGCAGCAGGCAGGAATCTCCGCTGCAGCTGGCTGAGGCGAGGCGCACGAATGCCTGCAGCGATGTGTCAGCGGGGCCGACAGCACTGAGTCATGGCGCAGAGCCCACCGCCTGCTCCCGCGTGGAGCGCGGCCACCGCAGCGAGGGCTTGTGCTGTCTCCTGCCGCCGAGATCAAATTAAAGCTCGCACAGAGATGAGTTACGGGATTTACCAGGCAGGCAGATCTCTAGCAGCATTCCGTACATGAGCAGTGGCTGGGTGTAGATGCTTCTGTTCCCACAGGCTTTTGGTGCAGAAGCTGTCTCATCTGCTAAATGTGTTGGTGGTAGAGCCTGTGCTGTGCATTAGGCATGAGGCTTGGTTGCTGCTTAAAAGCTGCTTCAAAGCCACGAGTCAGCAGAGAATTTGGTTGCTAGGATTTAATTTTGCAGTGGAATTAAGGGAACCGTACCCACCAGGTTGCGTTTTTCGTCTTGGAAGTGGTGAAAACTGGCACACGGATTTTTGCCCTGTAGCGCATCTACTTCACCCCTTCACAGGGAGCACTCAGCCTGTTCTGCAGTCTGACAAAATAAATGCAATAAGCTTCATGCCAAGCCCTAGGTAAAGGTGTAAGTCATACTTCGTTCATACCTGGTGCTACCTGGGTCACTGGAAGAATCTCACCCAATTAAAATTTTTAAAAAAATAAAATGGAAATGCCATCATCCCTCCCCTCCCGATCCCCTGCCAAGGCATATCCAGTGCACAGCCCGTGTTCCTGAGAACAATCTGTTCTCACAGTTCCTAAACACAAGAGGAGCACCCGAGGCTGGGTTGCTGCCAGGACTGATAAGATGCGTGGAATGAGTGATCCCCATGGGAAAACAGCCCTCTGTGGGGTTTCAGGGGAACCGGCTGCCTCCCTCCTCCTCTCTCCCACACACCTGATTGTTTTGCAGTGTTCACAAAGCATATTTGTGTTTGAGTGTCTCTGCACATGAAGGCCTACTGTTATTCCAACTTACTTTTCATTTTCCCATGCAATCCTTTACTAACCTATGACAAGGGAGCCACAAGATGGCTGCTGTTACTGCTACAAGCCTGTGCATTTTGTAGGGAGAGGTAGGTACCTCAGGTTTCTTTCCTTTTTAAAAAATTGATCTCAGATTAAAATTTGACATAAAAAATTTGAGTCTGAAGCCACGACAATAAGACTCAAACGTGGAACAAGTTTGCTTTTCAAGATTCATTCAAAGCTTCCATGAAGAGAATGTAGAAATTGTTAACATTCTCAGATCCTTGCACTATACTATAGTAAAAAATGAGGTACAGGGGCTTTTTATACTCATCTCTACTGCAGGTTAGACTTGCATGTTGAAGGGGTACAATGCTGAAGTTTCTGAAGGAAGCTGACATGAAATTCTGCTTCTCATCACTAGAATCCCACTGAAAGTTTTAGGCACTTAAGCTTGTTTTGCATAATTTTCATGCCTCAGCCTTGAAAGACACCATCCCTGGCTGCCCAGCTTCTCTCAGTTTCCAAAGTTATATGAATCCCCTGACTCCAGCGGCTCTAACTCACTCTTTCTTAGCTTACTGGAAATTGAAGCTTGCCTTTCTAAGGTACTGCATCTAATGAACAAGAGGGGAAGGGAAGGACCAAGTTAAAGGTGTGTGGTGGCAGAATAGGGAGCTTTGGGTTCTTCAAGGGGCCAAACTGGTAATCAGTTTCTAGATAAATTGTGTGATGAAGCATTCCTCAAGATTTATATATTGCATGTGTGTGATGTTGCTCGCTGACTAAAACATGTCTTAGAGTTGTTTTAGTTTCAGTGTTTAAAATTCATATGAAGAGGCACTGAAAATAGTTTACAGCTCAGTTGCCTCTCTGATTTATATCAGACAGGAAGTATAAGGTTACTCTTGGGCACCTCTATGTTTTATTCAGTAGGCACTGTCTTGCCTGTTGTTATTCTGAGGTTTGAGTATAGACGTAGGAATTATGGGCAATGCTGGAATATTTTAAATTATTTCTCGTCATTCAGTGACCTTCAGTTCCATGGGCTCAGGTTATGCCTTGCACTGTTGCTTGGCCTCACCTTAGGCTGTAAATCTTGTGACACAATAGCCTTGATCTCCTGTTGACTGATTGAGAGCAGAAATAAGACAATTTATTTTTCATACATTAATATTCAGGGATATGTTATTTCCTAGGCATTAACAGCACAGAATGAAATAATTAACTCTTTGCTTAAGTGCAATCCCTTCAACTTTATACAGTGTCACATTATGTGATAGTTGTAACTGAAGCTTGATTGATTGATTGAATGATTTTTAAAATGAAGGAAAATATGGAGGGCAGTGAGTTGAGCTTCTCTCTTCTGCTCATGTTGCTCTTGGTGCAAGATTGTCTAACTATTCTAGGCTCCCAATTCAGAGCTCAGGGTTGTCTTCTGTCACAGATATGAGGCTGTTTCTCTTGGTACAATGTGCTTTGAAGATGCCTCAGCTATGCCAGTGGTAACAATTCCATAGGGATGATTTGTTCCTTGAGAGGCAGTTACCAGAAGATGTAGTGCTTTCTTACCTTAAGTCTTTTCTGTGATGGTCAGAGTGTTTGTCTGAGGAATGGTCCAGGATCTAAGACAGTGCTTATGCAGGTGCATCTTAGCTGAACATCTCTCTAATTTCCAGCTACACAGGCAAGTGGAATGCAAGTGGCGCAAAATGGGAGTTTGGATGCTGCATCTACCATGGGATCTTTTTCTTCTACAGTCTGTACAGAAGGAAGCACTTTTGCTTCTGGAACCTCAGGTAAGTCTCAAAAAAATACACTTTCTCTCTCTATACAAGCAGTTAAAATGATGCAAATAATTTTGAGTCTTTTCTTCTTTTGCTGTGCTTCGTTCTGGAATGAGGACCACATCTTATTCATGCAGGGTACACTGTGTCCATGTCATCTAGCCCTGAAGTTCTGTTGAGTGATGGGTGAACTTCCAAACATTCAGTTGAGATATGTGGTGTCATTACAGGAGGATATAAATTACAAGTGATAATAGTGATCTTCATATATGCTGTGTGAGGTCATTGTGTAGCATTGACTGTCAGAGGAGGTCATTAAGATAAATTCTCTGTCTGCAAGGCAGAGGAGACAAAGGAGAAAATAGCTATAATTTTTGCAGTTGTTAAAAAAATCTGGAGAGAAATTTAATGCATATTACCAATTAAATTATGTTGTTCAAAGTACAACGTGGTCACATGCAAGGTCAAAAATATATTAATTCTTCCCAACTCCAATTTGGTTTTATTGTTTTTCTGGGTGTGTTTTGGTGTATGTATTCACTAAGAAACCCTGTGGTGAATGCAGATCCCAGGTTATATGAATGATCATCTGTTATGCTTCTAGCTGGCTTAGCTTTCCTAGGTTTTGAAGAACCACTTGTTCAGGTCTTCTTAAGGTCTCTTGGGCCTTCATTTAGTACTTACTCTTAGCTACATGTGTGTAAATCCAACAAGGATGCTGTCATTGTTTGAATATCCCTACTATTATTATTATTGTTTAACTTCCCCCAAGGGATACAAGACTCTGTTTACAACCCCTGGATTGTGTTTGTGGGAGATAAGCACGTGTGTGTACTGTGATTTTTCTCATAAAGGATAGATTTGGATTTGAAAGTGGAGCAGTATCATATGCTCAGTATGCATTGAAATGCTTAGAAGCATGGAAAAAGATTATAAGCATTTTAAGGAAGTTAAAGTCAACTCAAGGCCAGTGATTCAGAGAGAATTCTTTGCAATTATTTCAATAAGCCCATTCCCCATAGTGCACATACTGTGACCTGTGGTTACTTGGCTTTCCTATTAGGTTTCATGTCTTTTGGCAAATACAGGCATAGTATGGCAACCTCACCATTGGTGTACTGCAATAAAACAGTAAATTACAACATTTTTAATTAAAAGGTCTCTCACACAGGTAAATTCTCCAGGTTAAAATTAAATTTGAATGCATATCTGACTATGTATCATGTACTGAATTACCTATTATGCTGTGTGTACAATTACATTTTACATTTAAAATTCATCAAGAAAGTTTTACAACCTTCCTGGGGTCTGTTTGCAAAAGTCATCATCTTACTCAGCTCACTCTGCTGTAAAACCAATAAATCTTCTTGAGCTCAGAGACTACCCGAGATGCCAGAACTATAATTGCCTGGCTGAGCCAGAAAGAACCTATCTATCCAGGGGAAGTCAGTCTAGGTATCATTGGCATAGCCAGTGCTCCGAGTTCCCATAAAACTGCCATTTCAAAATCACTTCTGCCCACAGCAGGATTTCCACGCTATCACCTTTCCTGTCTCCTCACAGCACCAGCTCCTTGCTCCTTTCTTGAAACTTGTATATGCAAGAAATCCCCTTTCTCACCCTGATGTGTTAGGTAGCTTATCCCAAATGGTTGCACCTCAGACCACCCTTGCTCCCTTATTCTCTGTATGTGTTAAAGGCTTTAAGAAAAAATATTTTGGCTCCTTCTAAACAGATCCCTTCTCCTGTGTGCAATTGCTCAGGCCCAGGGGAAGCCATATGCTGCACCCTGATAACTTTAAAGCAATGCAAGTGTGAAGCCAGTTGTTTCATCCTGTGCTGAGGCTGGAGGAAATGCCACCTCTCTCCCTGCCATTCGATTATTTATTGCTGGGTCTCCAGAATTTTGCATTCAGGGGCTTATATAGGGACTAGATGCCTTTTGTTCACCAGAGTAGAGGCTGTGTGCCAAGGCTGCAGCCTGTGGGAGATACCTTCAGCTTGCAAGCTATGCTATCTGAGCCACGTCTTCTGTGTGGGAGCTCAAAGGAAGACAAATTAATGTGAAATGGATCCAAACCAGAACATTTCTATTTGGTATGCCCAACCAAAATAATTCAGCTGGCTAAATATGTTTAGTTTTGAGACCATTTTCCATTTTTAAAAAAATGCCATTTTGGTGAAAGTTTCCTTTCTTGATGCAGAAAAAGGAGAAAGCACACTTTGCAGAGAAATTTCCAATCATCCATATCAAAAGATCAGGGTGTGGGAGGAGTGCTACAGAGAGCTGGAGAGCGACTGAGATGAGTGGGGGAGCTGAGGAAAGAGCTGTAGGAAGCTGTAGGAATATCAGAGAACGGTATTGCTGTATTAAAGGAGATTGAAAGCACCAGCCACAGAGGAGGTGCTGCGTAGTGCTCACCCAGGCTAGAGGGGGCAATCAGGACTGTTTTTAGCAAAGAGAGCAACCTGCATGCGTGCCATTGACACAGGCACTTCTTTAACTTTGGCTGTCATGTGTAATATACCTCCCACTACTTCTCCACCTCCACAGAGGATTGCTTGCTAATATTTAATTTTCTCCTTCTGTTTAATTAATGAAAAGTTGGAGATTAGAGTCTAAATACATCTGAGAAACTGCAAGTATTGTGGCTTTTTATTCTGTGATCTAAACAACAAAAAAAAAATCCACAAAGCAGTATGAGCTTAAGTTCACTCAGCAGGGCGGTAAGATTAAATGATCTATTATAATAAACTGTCAGATGAATCAACCTGCTTCATCTATTGATATCTTTATTGCACTCCTCCAATTATAAATCCTACTCACTTGATTCACAGGAGGCATCTCCCTAAGAAAAATTTTTATGAGTAAGACTAGTAGGGTTTGACTCTTTCTGTACACAAACTGTAGGAACTCTGGAAAGTGATATTAGATAAAAATTACCCACCATATCTTCAGCTCCTTCACAAAGAGAAAGACACAAAAATAGAAGTTTCTGGGAGATGGAAAACATAGCAAAGCCTCAGTTAACACTATTACAGGTCTATGGTGTGGTCAGGGCAAGAAAGCCTTTTTCAAGTTTTTAATTTTGCTTTGATTTATACTGTGGTATCCCCTCTGAGTAATCAGCCAAATTTATTCGTTTGTTTTGCCAGTGAACACAGTTGGATATGGCTGCACTCCAAAAAACAGAAGTAGCAAACTGCAGGGTATCCAGGCTGCTTAGGTAGCAGTTGTTGGAGAACAGAATAGGGAGAGTTTAGTTTTTGGTCTCTTTCTCCATCTGTCAAGCTTCTCACCAGTGCTGAACTGACTCAGGCAGGTAATTTCAAATAAAACCATGGTCAGGTGCCAAATTTTTTATCCTTGTCCTCCTTACTGCACAAGGAGGCAACCTGCACAGCCAGTGTTGCACACCTCACTTTTCATGATGGATCTGGAAATCTTCCCAAATTATTTATGCAGAGCATCTTGCTTGCAGCCCCAAAGGACATAGCAAGCTCTGTACAGGCAGCTAGAGCAACTACAGTAATTGTTACCCAGTGAAATGCTGCTTTTCCTTCTGTCCTTCTCTTTCTGGAGAACAGCAACATGTGAGGCCCCCCCCCAAAAAGGGCACTGGATGGTTATTTAGAAAATGCAAACTGAAAGCACCTGCTGAATCACTCCGATGAGCCCAGCTTTGTTTGCATGGCAGGATTAAGCAATCTCTGAACAGAGGGTGAATTGGTGCCTTGCTTGCATACTGGAGACAGGGAGAGAGAGGAAGGCATGAGAATTTTCTGATTTAATTTTTCATGCTCTAGCAAAACCTGGGTGAGATACCTTTCAGAAAGATGCTGGTAGTTTTATTGTGTGTAGATGTGTGCAGTTGTTAAAAAATAACAGAGGCCCAGAAAGAGAGGGCAGGGGATGCTGTCATGTTTCCTACCTGGGGTAATTTCTGCTGTCTAGGTTTACTGAAGTGGCAAGGTCTGGCCAGGACGGCTGCAAGGCTTTTGGTTGTGCCTGTGGGTGCTGAAGCATGTCCCACAGCCCCTCCTGTTTGCTGAGCCTTACGTCGCCTGCATTCAGGTTTGACAAGCCTTAAATCTTTGGGGTGAACTTGGGTGACAGTCTTGGGCTTCATATGCTTTTTCTATTTATTTATTTGTTTTACTTTGAGCCAAGATGCTTCACCTTGTTTGCAAGAGTGAATGCAAGGGAAAATGTATAATTATGTTTTAATGTTCTTTCAAAGGAAAGTTCCACAGACTTGAGAGAGAGGTTCAAAGTCACTTCACCGAGAAGTGACCTATTTGTAAGAGCTGACAGTCTTCTGCCTTTGTCCAAGAATATCCACACATAGGGCCTTACAGTTTGCTAGTTTGACCACATCCTGTGTGATCGCATGGTATTTTTATCATGTCATCCCACGTCTTACAGGCTGAAGGAAAGGCAGTATTCTGGTAAGCAGCAATCATGTCATGTTAGGATGTTTCCTTAATGCCAGGTATGTGTTCTGCTGCATTCTGTACTCTGTGTTGTTCCTTTGACAAGTGATTTATTAACTTCCTGAAAGCTTTTGCTTGGTTTTGTTGGTAATGTTGCCCAAACATGCTACAAATGTTGCCTAATGATTTATCACAGAGATCCTCTTTGAGCACAGTGATATTGCTATTTGCAGATGGATTGATGAGACGACAAAAACCTTAGGAAAACAGTCTCCTCTGCATTCTAGGAAGCCAGGGTGAGGTAACTGTGTATATTCAGGATACTTAGCATTACAAATATTTAGTATGTTCAAGAAGAGCTCTTACTGCTGACTTTTAAGTACTTAGCTTTTTAACCTAAACATACTTTTCATGAATGTTTGTCATTAAAATGCAGTTAAAATCTTGTCACATGTACTATTAGCAAAAGCAGTTATTTGCACCCCAGTGGCTGAAGTGATCCATGGTTTTAATTGGGCGTAGAGAGAAGGAAAACGAGCAGCATTCTGGTTTTCAAAGAGTATATTCACAGCAATAGAATAATGTGCATTACAGCTCTGCTGGTAGGAGCTGTCTTTGTGCAAAGCATCAGTCCATAGCTCAGAAAGTGCAGTGACGGTGTAAGAGTGGATTTGTACTCCCTGGGGAACCTGGTTTAGAGGGGCGCTGCAACCTGGGCAGTCAGGGGAGAGGCTTAATGCTTGCCTGGAGTTACAGCTGCCTTCATGATGTTGCCTCTGTGATCCCCCAGCCTGGCACAGCTGGGACGTGGAGGCCACACTGGTGGGTCATATCCTCCCATGGAGCTCTTGGGACAGGGTCAGAGGCACCACTCCCCCACAGATGCTCTGGCAGCACTGAAGAGACCCAGTGAGGGGAACTTCTAAAATGTTCTCTAGCCTTGAGAAAGGTAACCAAATGCTATGATTTGGTGCAGGTCAGCAGCTGTCTGAACATGAACCAGTGTGTGCCCAGGTGGCCAAGAAGGCCAATGGCATCCTGGCTTGGATCATGAATAATGTGGCCAGCAGGACCAGGGCAGGGATTTTCCCCCTGTACTCAGCACTGGTGAGGCCACACCTCAAATCCTGTGTTCAATTTTGTGCCACTCACTTCAAGAATGACACTGAGGTGCTGGAGCATGTCCAGAGAGGGGCAATGGAGCGGGGGAAGGGTCTGGAGGGAACTCCTATGAGGAGCAGCTGAGGGAGCTGGGGGTGTTTAGCCTGGTGAAAAGGAGGCTCAGGGGAGACCTTATCACTCTCCTCAACTGCCTGAAAGGAGAGCATAGTCTGGTGGGTGTTGGTCTCTTCTCCCAGGCAACCAGGAACAGGACAAGAGGAAATGGCCTCAAGTTGCATGAGGGGAGGTTCAGGTTTGATATGAGGAGGAATTTCTTCTTAAAAAAAGTTGTCAAGCGTTGGAATAGGTGGAAGGTGGTGGAGTCTCCATCCTTGAAGGTGTCCAAGAAACAACTGGATGTAGCACTTAGTGCCATGGTCTAGTTGTCAAAGTGAAGATTGGTCAAAATTTGGACTCCGTGATCTTGGAGGTCTATTCCAGCCTAAATGATTCTATGATTTATAGCTCAAAAGAATGAGTGGCTGCTGAGGATATATAATGCCTGAGGTATTTTTTCCCCTTATCTATATATATATATATATAAGGATATATATATATAGGATATATATTATATATGATATATTTTTATATATTATATAGGATATATTTTTTCCCCTGGTAGCTCCTGTAATCCAGTGTGAAAGGTCTTAAGAGGCAGGCCAAGTGTCAGTCACTTGTCCCTTGCAAAAGACAGTCAGTCTTGTACAAGCAGATAAATATTTTGCAGCCAGTTCACACAGGTGGATATTCTCAAAGACAGAGAGGAGTTAGGTGCTTGTCTCCCTTTGACTTGAAGAGATTTAATGCAATGTAATAAAAGTCCTTATGGGAGTGATGGTTGTCCACAGCTGGCCTATGAATGTGAGGTGTTCACAGCTGCCCTAATTTCCAAGCCTGCTACAGTCTAGACACACAGAAACAGCAGCATGCTAACAAAAAATATGTGTTCTGCCCCAAAAACTTGTGAAGTAGCTGGGGGAAGCTGACAGTAGTGAGACAGTAAGCATCGTGCCCAGTGCTCTGTAAGGTCAATTTCTTCCTCATTACCAGTGCCTCTTACTCCTGCTGCTGGGCAGTCTGCTAGCCAAAAACACCAAGGTAATAAACAAAGATTTATTTTTAAAGGCTTTTGTGACTCTTGAAGATATGTCTCAATTAGTTTCTTTTATTAAAACACTCACTTCTCAGTTAAAGGTCAGCTATTCATTCCCAGGCACTTACTTGGTTTTGGAAGGAGGAGTTCTTTAAGAATGTATCAATTAATTCAGGATTTTCTTCCCTTGAGCAGAATAACAACCTAGCATAGGCTGGGCTTCGGATTCTGCTCCCATCTACAAGGGATGTCACAGCTCAGACTTTCTGGGCTTGGGAATGCTGTTGGCATGTTGCTAGAGCCTGCCAGTTTGCATGATGTGAAGACTCTGGATGTCTAAAACAGATACTAACAAAACTATTCCTTCTGTTTTATTGCAGGCCTTCCCGTGAGCTCTCCAACAAGTTTAACAAGTAAGAGCAATAAAAGGGTTTGCTCTATGCACACCGATGAAAAAAGGCTGGTGTGGGTGGGAAAGGGACAGTCTGAGGAAAGGAAATGTTCAGGGAGCAAGAAGGATCTAGGGGAATAATGAACCTGACACA
This sequence comes from Corvus brachyrhynchos, assembly GCF_000691975.1. NCBI lineage: Eukaryota > Metazoa > Chordata > Aves > Passeriformes > Corvidae > Corvus > Corvus brachyrhynchos. The sequence goes on along the minus strand of NW_008238448.1, from coordinate 270,986 downwards.
CAGTACAGAGAAGCAGAAAAGTGATGTTCAGCTTGTAGCATTGAGTAACTTTGCTGTGATTTCAGCTGAGTACCATGTTGGACTAGCAGATACTGGAAAGAAAACGTGGTGGGACCACAAAAAAAATCAGGCCTGGCATATTACATGATGCCATGGGAAGCTGATATAAATAGAGTGTTTACCAAGGCGCTTGTTCTTGCCAGGCTCTCATTCCTCACCCTGTAGTTAGAAGCAGCAAGTCCCAGAGTAAGGCAAGTTTCCTGTGCTAATGAACCTGTATTGTCCTATTTTCCTTTTTCTGGGCTTATCAGGAAACAGCCTCTTCTGTACTGGTCTCTGCAGTTCTTGCTGCCGCTGCCTGCAGAATCTTGACGCTCCTGTTACCATGATGGATGTATTTCTCCAATTCATTTTTATTCTGATCCCAGATTATTCCATAACTGGAAAATACCTTTGAGATCCAGAGAAACTAGACAGGATTGGCTGACTTGTGAGACTTTAATGAAAGAAGTGGGGAAATGAGCTTAAGGTTTTAGTTCCTCACTCTATTTTGTTCAGTACTGTTTCTTTTCAGCTGTCATGTTTCTTATTGATGGTCACAAGTAGTTAAAATGCTGACCTATGGTTTTTTCTTTCCTTCATTACTCACATCTTGGTCAATTAACACATAACCAGGAAAAAAACGCAGTGGATTTCAGTCCTCAGTTTTTCTCCTGAGGAGAGGCACACATCTCCTGCACAAATGCAGGGATACATATTCCTGTTTTTCAGTGCAGTTTGTTTCTGTTGACATTTCCAGTCAGTATCCAGGGTAACTCATTGCTGTGATAATTGCCTGCTTGCCCTCTATATCATGTGGTATAATAGATAAGGTAAAAAAAAGGCAGTAGTATTTCCTTGGGAAATCTGAAGCAATCACATGGAATTAAGAATTCATAGGAATTATTTTAGTCACTTGATGATGGCTCAGTTTCCAACCTTACATTATCACCCCTCAGCAAACAGGCACCGAGGGAAAGTGCTTTAAAGAAACAGTCATTTTTCAGAGATAAAGTCTTGGGCAATGATTGTTTCCTGCACTATAGCATTAGAATGTCTCAGTTATGACTGTATTGTTTAGGCACCACACAAACACTTAGTAAGTGATAATTTTTCCCCAGGAGGTTTCTGACTGTGTCCAGACAAATAAGGGTAGAAGAGTGGGGAAGGGGGAAAGAAAACAACCACAAAAACATTTTTTAATAGTGGGCATAAGTTTAAAATCAGTTTTTCAAGGAAGGGGAATTCCTACACGGTTGGGAAAAACAAACCTTATTTGTTACTGTAACTCCATGGATTAGAGTTATGTCGCGGGTTCGGTTTTAACCGGGCAGAAACACCAATTTAGTGTAGTGGTTTGGTCCAAAATATTCATTACTGTTTATCTGCTGTGAGATAAGAATATGGAGAAATGCAAAGCAGGCACCAAACTTGAAAGAATATAAAGAAGTTTATTAACAGACCTAAAAGAGGGAAAAAAAGAAAAAAAATTATACCACCTTCAGAACTCTCCTCCTCCCCCCACCTTCCTCCCTTCTCCCACTGGCAATGTAAAAAGACAACCCTTAAGATGTTCAGTCTGTTTACCACTTCCATAATAACCTTGTTTAGTCCATATAGAAAGAGAAGTCTCTTCTTGCTCATGCTATGAAAACATTATCACAACGAGACAGCCA
>NW_008238448.1:254360-268651 GCF_000691975.1 Corvus brachyrhynchos | reverse complement strand
CCAGCGCCGGAAACGAGAGAGAGCTTGGAGGGGGAGTTTGCCTATTCTTAAATGTGGATCACAGAGGTGATCACAAATTTAAGTGGCTTAAAGAATTGTCCATATTCAAACTGGCCAGCTGATAGGTTCTGTCAGTTCCCAGAGGAAACTGTAAGGACCCCTTAGCAAGGACATCCCTTCCGGGACTATGCTTGCTAACCTATGACAAGTTACAAGTACTGCCTATACAAAAGTTTCTGTAAAAACAGGGACATGTCTTTCAGAGACTTAGTAGAACAAAATTGTATTCTAGACCTCAAAATGGCCATAAGAAATTGGTTTTAATGACTTAACTAATTTCATAGCTTCCACCCAACAGTTTGAGCCCTCTTCTGCTCTTTGGAAGAGGAACCATGCGATCCTACAGGTGTGGGTTGTGAGTAGGTACCTGAGTAACAAAACCTCAATGGCTGTTACCATGTTCTCACCACTTTTATATGGAGCTATAACCTCTGCTAGGACCCCTTTTCAAGAGATCACCTTCCCCAGATGCCTTTGTTTGAGAGCCACTTCTGATATTTAACCCAGCAATGGAAATGCTTGACCTTGCATCACATCTGTCCAGCCAGTCAGCTCCTTCAGTGGCAGTGAGCACTTGTCTGCTCAAGCCTCCATCCAATGTGGAATGCAATCCCATGTGTTATACATTACACCCAGGGAAACACCGATATATGCAGTTTCTGTTTTCTCTCTGGAAGTTTAGTCATTGTTTTTTCATAGGCTGTATGCAGCCAGGTAATAAATATTTTGTGTTGTTGATACCTGACTCAAATTCACATTAGCACCTGAAGGTAGAAATGTATTCCTTTAAATCCAGCCCTAAAAAATGTCCCAGAGGCTCACAACAGTCATTGCTCTCTCCAAATGTGGCAGAGAGCAGGCACATTCATATATAACAACACTCAAGAAACTTGCTATCTACAAATATTGCACCTCTTCAGAATTCTTCATCTACTATTAGCACTTTTTTTTTTTTTTTTAATTAGCAGTGAATATTTTGGTCTTTCTTCTGTTGGAGACAGGTCTAATTTTCACTCTCTTTCATGTTTATTTACTTGTTAAAAGTTCTTTTCAATGTTGAACAGTACCATAACCTCCTCAAAGTGAAAAACTTTGTAGCTCACAACCTGTAAGTGGACAAGCAGACAATCCTAGGGAGATCTGCACCCATACAAAGTGTGTGTTTCTTCTAGGCCATGCTAGATAAACTTTTTCACCCCTCTTGTCAAGTTTTCCAAGTATTATTGAGAAGAAATATAGATGTGAAGCACCAAGTTGAAGCTCCAGAACTGGGGACACAGAAGTTGTTTTGGGAGGGTGATTTTTCAGAGGGAGTTGTTTGGGGAATTCTGGCAATACATGTTTACCTGAAAGGCAGTATTTCTTTTGCATGTCTAGCTTCTGGAAATCCTAAAAGCAGTTCTGGAAACCAGACTCAGACAGGGAGTGATATCCGCTATTCTAGTGAGTATTCTTACTTAACTGTATGGCTTTTGAGTTTTGAGCTGGTCACTTTTGCTTCTGATGAGTGATTGGCACAGCAGACAAATTAAACCGGCATTTTTATTTGTAGCCTTACTGGACTTAAGCCCTATTACAAACCATTTAAATGCTGGTTATAAAACTCCTCTCAAAGAAAAACAGAGCTTGATAAGTTTACACCGCTCTCACTGTAGAGCAGCACAGGATTGATTCAGAGTGGTAAAATTGAAAAAAAAAAAGAGAAAAAGAGTCATCCCCTCTGAGAGAAGACACAAGGGAACATACAAAAAAGTTGCTCATATACATGTTGTACATATTATATGAGTGTGTTGTTGTGAATGTATGATACATATATACTATTCCTATCGTCATGGGAGGAAAGGTCCAGGAGGCAGTCTTCTGCAGACTCTTTAAGCACTTGATAATTGCCTGATGCATGCTACTTAATCTTTCATTTTAATATTATGCATCTCTGGGGCAAGAGTGTTGCTGCAGATTTGCTCTTTCCTACCCAGCATACTGGCTAAGCAAAATATGTTTGATGCTTTCCCACTGTAAGCGGTCTCCCTCTAGTTCCATAGATGCACAGACACATCTATATGAATATTAAATATTAATTGCATCGAGAGCCATTGAATGCAGCCTCCCCCTGACACGGGGTTTAGGCCAGCAGGTGGAACAGTGCCTGATAAGTTTGAATGTGGCTGGTTGCTGCCAGAGAAAAGATAAAAAGGGAGAAGCTGGGTTTATATGTTTCCCCGGGAAAGCTTTTCTTCATTACATAATGCTTTTTTTTTTTTTGCTTCTTGGCTGGGAAACACCTGTCAGGAAATGGCAGATGGTGGGAAATAATAAAAGGAAAGAAATGTCCTCATTTTAAAAGGAGATCTTGCATTTTCTATCCCTCGTTGTAAGTGCTGTGGGGAATGTTACTGAATTATGTAATTCCTTGGTGTCTTCCTGGGTGCACAATGCAAAGTTAAAATTTTTTTTTTTTTTTTTTTTTTTTTTTTTTTAAAGAGGAAAAAATAAATTGCATGTTCAAAAAATTTATTTCTGGAACACAACTTTCTCACAAAACCTTTGGAGGCCATCAGCATTGGGGTTGAATGACGAGTGTTTTCCTCAAAATTATGATACACCCAGTGGAGCAGATGCTTTGTTCTTTTATTGAAAAATGGGTGAAAGCAGTTCCACAGGGCAGCACAAGTGTCAGGGAAGGAGTAAAGGTGGGAGAAGGAAGGTGCTTCAGTCTTCCCTCCCCAGAGAGTCCAAGCCTGAGGCTCAGTGGTTGCAGGAAGAGTAACAGGAGCAGCAGGTTACCCTGCTCCAGAGAAATGGGTAATGTTTGGTGAAATGGAGCTTAGCACGCCTCTCACCTTAGTGTGTGTTAGTGTGTGTTAGTGCCTATACACAGAGGCAATGTAAGCCAGAGGCAGCAGCCAGAATTGTTCTCCCTCTTTTGCAGATGTTATCTTGCCAATTGTCATCACCCTGATAGTCATTACCCTCTCTGTCTTCTCACTGGTGGCTTTGTACAAGATGTGCCAGAAGAAAACTCCAGGTATTTGGTTTGCTTTCTCTGCAGGGGAGGGGGGGGAAATCAATGTGCTTTTCATTATTAAAAGATCTCTTTTAGATTACCTTAACCATCACTGTTGTGGCAGTCTGGTGGGAAAGCCTTTTGTATTTTGAAGTGCTTTGCCTAAAGTGGGAAACTAACACTTCATTTTCAAAATCAGTAGGAAGAGCAGAGTGAGCAAAAATGATTTTTGGAGAACATATAATGCTGTAAAGCCTTTTGTTCGTGATTTTGCAGCTACAAAGAGCTAACAAACACCTGTGCTAACACAATCAATCAGATAGAAATAGACAGTGAAAACTAAATTTGAAGATATTCAACAAAATCCCTTTATTTATTTTATCTTTCTTCTAGATACAGGCAAAGAAATATCAATGTTTTCTTTTGGGATATACCTGATACATACACACACACACACACACGCACATGACGCACGAGTAAAATTTTCCAGTTACAGTATAATGTGCATGGAACAAAATCCCTGAGCAAATAGTATTTGCAGAAATAGTCATTTTGACAGAGCAGCTAAAGTCAGTATCTGTTTCTCTGTTGTCCATTAAACACTTAAGATAATGGGTTATAGTTCCATCAGAGTCCATTTGATGAATATTCCAGGGCTGCCCAAGTAGGCCACAGGTAAGTGGAAATCTCCATTAAGTGAAAATCCAGATCTGAATCCAGACTGTGGTTTTTCTGTCCCTGTGAGCTGCCGTGAGTTAGGAGACCTGTGCAGAGCTGTGAAATCACCCAGCCTTGGAAATACAAAATCACAACAGGGTATTGAAACTGTAAACCAAGACAAACAGTGTGTCACAACCAATTTAGCCAATGACATGGCAAAACAGACCCAGATAAACAGAGGAAGGTATGATCCTTACTTAGGAAATTACTGAATATTCAGAGTCAAGAGACAAAGATGTGAGATGAAGAACATTTCCTTACCAGCCTCCCCTCTGCGCAAATGTCATCAGGCACTGTATTAGCAAATTCATTTTGAAGATAGAGTAGGTATCTGTGGTGCTTCCTGTAGGATTTGCCCAGACCCATCCAGTGCACTTCCCCTGCGGATGGAAAGCCCCGTATTTGGTGCCATGGAGTTGGTGCCGTGTCTCTGATGTAACCCCCAGCCCCTTCTATCTGCCCACACTTGCACATAAGCATAAAATACATTCAGCATATGATTCATTTTGGAGACAAACCTGTTCCTCATCGATGGGGATGACAAACTCTGTTCTTGGATGTCGTGCCAGGCTGTACCCCACAGGGGGTACGGCCTCAGGAACACCCTTGTTCTCTCAGTCCCCTCAGCCCGTATCTTTTAGCTCAGTTGTTGTGTACTCAAGAACCATTGCATGCTCATGTCCTCTGTGCCAGCTACCCAGGGATTTGGGAGCTGCAGGGAAAAATGTGCTTCTGTTGTGCTCTTGGGCAAGTCCTCTGTCATTCTCCCTGGTTTCCAGAAGCATCAGTATGAGCAGCATCAGTTCGCTTCCATAGATGACCAGAAAAATAACAATTACTATTGAAGCTGATTGATTGTGTGAATGAACTTAATGCAATACTGCAAAATTACAACTGAGCCTTGTGCCAGCAACTGCAATAGTCATGTCTAAACGTTTGGGGTTTGAGTTCCAGCAGGCAAAATGATATTAACTTGTTTTTCTTCTTCCAGAGAGACAAGAGAATGGCGCTGAACAGTAAGTTGGATCCTTTTCATTGCTTGGAGATCTATCACAGGGCACTTCTAAATGTAGCAGATTTTGCATAGGATTTTCTTTCATCTTTCTCTATTCAAACATATAATCAGTTGCCACCCCAAAGAGAAATATCCTGTTGAAAGTGCTGCACTTGCAGTTATTGTAGACCTGTATGCATGATAAGCAGCTGTTTCAGCATGGGTAGAACTGTGGTGACTCTCAACTGTTTTGCAAGTGGTCATTTTGAAATGGATAAACAGCTTATACTGTGCCACAGGACTCACTGGCCCAGTCTTTTTCTTTTTTTTTTTCCACTTTTTCCCCCATTGATCCCTCCCCTCTCCCCCCACATCTTTTCCCACCCCCTTTTTTTTGTTCATGTTTTCCTTCTTTTTAATGTGTTTCCTTTTTATTCTGGGTTATTTTTGTATTTATTTATTTATATTTATATTTACATTTCTTTTGGTCCCCATTTTATCATGTTCCTCTGTCCCATCTTGTTTCCACTAGACCATTTGCACAGGCTCAGTTGAAATAGTAGCAGCATAAGGAGTGTGAGGAGAGGGAAACTGAGAAAGATCCATTAGAAGATACGTGCTAAAGGCCATTGAGCTTGGCAGTGGCCACTTCTATGACCAAAAGCAACATTTGGGCTGCTGATTTACTTGGTAGCCCTGACTCCCTGGGCATCTGAAGTGGTCCTTTGCAATTCAATATGTCTAAAGGGCTTGCATTGACAGAAAAAGTATGACTCCTTTTCCCCAGATGTACCTCCTCTGTGAAGTCCTAGATTAAGCCTGGAGTCATTAAACTTGATTTATTACATATTGTAAGAGAAAGGTATTTTCAGAGATATTGTTATATGGTGTTTTCCACCACCAAGATTTCCACTTCATCACCCCATGCAAAGCCCTTTTTAAGCCTGCCAGTGTAGACTGGAGTAGATGCTGCCTCCTCGGGACCATAATTTTAGAGTTTTGTTTGGCTGACCAGCATGTGTGCTGACTGTCTGCTTAAATGTTTTCTGGCTTCAACAGGGCCCAGTCAGACAAAGAAGGAGTCAAACTTCTTTCTGTGAAGACAACTTCTTCTGAGACTGGTGAGTGTTGCCTTTGTGTGTATGTCTGTTTCCCTGTCTGAGCTCAGAGAAGAGCAGCTTTTGGGATGTCATTTCTTACAGCAAGCCCGTGTTCACTTTCTGTCAGGTCAAAGTTGCTGCAAACAATTCCTCTACAGTGCAAATCCCCAGACTGGGATCCTGTAGAGCTGCAGTTCAGCTGTTCTGTGTGTGCTGTCAGTACTTGGGAATGAGATGTATGACTGGTTTAGGAAAATACTTTTTAAATCATTGATGGTAAGTGATCTAGCTAGGCATGTTCAGGAGTAACAGTGATCATGGTATTTATCAGCTAGATCTGGCTGTAAAAGGAGGTTTGAAGACTGGTAATATCAAAATCACAGAATGTTCTGAGCTGGAAGGGGCCCTCAGGTGAATTTAAGTGAATGGCCCACATGAAGATCAAACCCACAACCTTGGTGTGGTTATTACCATGCTCCAACCAACTGAGCTAATATCCCAGCGATCAAAAGGCTTGGGGTCAGTGCTGTATGTAATCAGGGTTCTGTTGGAGTTGGTGTCAGTCAGTGTACAGTGACTGAGCCCTGTACTCAGTAACCCTTTGCATTCAAAATCCTACTCTCATTGCAAATCCGTCTGTCCTGTGCTTCAAGTTCTTACAAAATCTGGGGTATAAAGCCTAAAGGAACAAAGGTTATTCATAACATGCACAAAAGAAAGCAAAGTCTCAAAGGAAAGAGATGGATGCAGTTATAGATTCTGAAAAAAAATGGAGTAGCACAAAATAAGACTGAGGCAGAACAAAATTCTGACTAATCAATCAAAACCCCTAAATCTCTCATGGTAGAGCTAGCCATGGTGAAACTTCACACCTTCACCCAATGCTTTCTCAGTCATGTAGGTCCCCCCTCATCTGCAGAAGTCTTTCCATCACTTACTTCCTACTTTTTAGGTATAAAGCTCTTTTTTTGTCTTTAAGCTTTTTGGCCATCTGTTTCTCCTACTGACATTTCTGAGGTTGACCAATCACTGCATTCTCCTTTTGTCCAAATCCTTGGGAAGTCCTCTGAAATACAGCACTTCATCTGAACTATCCTCTGCTTGCTGGAGAGGCACAATTTAGACTCTCCAGCCTTCTCTGCAACTCCCAGAAGTTTTCATGCAGTCCAAAACGCCTACAGGGCATCTCTCGCAGCCATTGCAACAAATCAGAGTCGGGCAAGGTCCCTCCCCATGGCCTCATGACACAGAGCTAGGGGTAGAGTGGGACAGGAAGGGCCTGCTCCACCACAGGACACATCATTCTGCCCCACTGTGGGGTTTTTTTGTTCGTTTCGTTTGTTTGTTTGTTTGTTTTAAACTGAATGAAGTTAGAAACTAATTAATGGACATTTTTTGATTGATTCTGCCCTCATGCCATTTCAGAAATAAAGTGACTTCATTGACAGTAGCAGAAATGTTTGTGGCTTACAGCAGGGTAAATGAGAAAAGACACAGGCTCACTTTTTTTTCCCCCCAGATGAGCTCTGGTGCCTGTTAATCAGCTACTGGCTCACAGATTATCTGAGCATCTTCCATCCAGAGGATGCTTGATATTCCTTTATACTGAAGTATGATTTGTGCATGCTATAATTAGAAGGTTTGAGTCATAACCACTTAGAAGACAAGATTCTTGCCCTCTTCTCATTAATACAATTCATATTTAAACTAGCTGCCATTTTCTCTTGAATTCTTACATCATTATATGTTTCAAAATTAAAAATGCATTCACATAAATTGAAGTCCTGCTTTTGCCCAGGTTTTTAGAGTCGCTTTACTTCTTAACTTAAAAGCACTCTGGCAGAGGAGTCTCTTTCTTCCAGAAATATCTGTCACTCATACAGGTATTTCAAATATGTTAGGATGCCTCCCCATTGAAATCAGATTTACTTGCTTCGTTAAAAGCTCAGGCATAAAGGCAAATATTTCTTATAGTATAGGCGCAAGAACTGTCTGACTCATGGGCCTTCTCACAACTACTGACAGCAATTGCCCTGCATAAAACTTCTTTGCCTGTGTTCTTCTTCTTTCCTTGGTCCAGCTGTTTAGAAAGTGTGTATTGTGGCTGTCTCTGCACGTACCAGCAAAACTACAAGGAGTTGTGAGTAGAAAGACTAAAATTAGAAAGCTCTAAAGAGCAGCCTTAACTTTACAGGCAAGGCTACATCATCCTCTCACTATGAATAGGCAGCTCCTCCCTAAGGTCAAGCATATATACAATGAAATTCTGCTTTGATTTGTATTCAAATTAAGCTTTATTAGAAGTATACATTTGGGTTTTTTTTAATTTTTGCTTTTTATTCCAAACAGAAGACTTTGAGATTATATAATTTTGTAAAATATATACAGGACAAATAAGGACCTACAAACTGTTCAAGCTAGCAACTTGGAAAGACCCTGTGTCAGTGTTGTGCATAGATCTTGATCAAAGGTTATGGTGAGTTTAATCTTGCCTTATTTTATCTGTCTAAAAACTATGCCAGCTGCACATAGTTGAAAGAGATGTCCAGAGGGCTGTTTATCCCTGTTTATCCCATCTGCCTTGAGCTGGAACGGGCTGACCTGTGGCAGTCCATGGACTACTGAAGGATCCTATTTCGGGACTTCTAAAATTAGGTTCTGGATATGAAATGAAAGAAAAAGGAAAGACTCCATTTTCAGAGACACAGCTGAATTCAAGAGTATTATTTCAAATACCTACAATTAATGTGAAAAGAATACAGGAAAAGAATGGTTTTCAATTAAGCCTGGACTAATGTAATGTTTTTTAATGGTATTATACTAGGTAAAATGGAGCTTTAATATTCTCATTTTTTATAAATCTTCTTAGAAAGATGGAATTGCTAATGGCTTTGAGCTCTAAGGCACAACTGGTGTAGAATTGATGTAAAGTAAAAAAACCTGAAAACTAAACTAGACTCAGTAAATTTTTCATGCATGTTTGTCAGTGAACTGCAACACCTGATACAAGATAAGTGCCTGTTCTTGCATCTAACTTGAAAACTCGTCTTGGATAAAAATGCTCAGGATGCTGAATCATCTCAGAAGTTTTACACTAATGTACAAATGCAGGACTTACGGCAGCCATTTCATGTTGGCTGTACAGGCAAATTTAGGGTGACTCTCCCTACGGAGAATAAATGGTCTTCTACAATACAGCATTCTAGAAAACCTACCTGCAAAAATATTTATTTGAGATTCAACATAGCCCACAGAACTGCACATTTAGCTTGTCAGTGACAATTATATTTCCTGAGAATATAAGATGAAGGGTTTTAATTGATGACTAAGAGATCAATACCATCAGCTATGAGGTTAAAGTATTGCCTGTCTTGAAAACAGACCTAACTTTTTCTGTAAGGGTTCTTGTGTATTACACTGAGAAACAGCAAGGCTATTGATCACCTTTTAAGGACTGATGAAAAATGTCGAGGAATGAAAATTGTTCCGTTACAGAAAGGTTAGTAAATAGAAAATTGGGTAAGGCTACTCCATACCGGTGTATGATGCGTGATAGAAGTATTGATACCTGAGTAATGACTTGACAATTTTCTTTTATGGCCCTTGCCTGGAATAACTATTCTAGAGCATGTAAAATGTATGAAAGGCCTTTTAATAGAAGCACACCAGTTCAATATTCAATGTAAAGTCTCGTAGGGATGTGCAGGTGACATAATATTTCCGGCATGGGTATAATCCTGGCACCTAAGCATAAGCTGATCCAATAAAGCATGATTTATGACCAGACTGAGCTGTTTTGACGTGAAAGGGTAGGATATGACTTACTTGGCTTGTAGGCGTATTGCCTGTTCTGCACTGAGTTTGCTGAAAGGCACCTGAGGCTGGAGAAGGGTCTGTGGTACTTGTCTGCATTAGGGCTTCCAAAGATACCCATTGTGGACAAAAATGAAAATTCAAGTGTTGCTACTAAACAGAGATGAGAAAATGTACCAGGCAAAGATGGATATTTGGGAGACACTTAACCTGGTCCATTTGAAACCCCTTTAACCTATTGCAATCATGCTGGAGAAAGAGATCGTTTAATACCTAGAGGTGCTCTGAGATGGCAGTGCAGTGCACGATAGCATGAACCGAGGAAGCAGAAAAACTTGCATTCTCCATATGCTCCACATCTCTTCCAAAAGCTGCTGCTGTTCAACAGGAATAATGGCCTTAGACCTGTTATCTGCTGCTTCAACTGAATGTACCTCAAGACAACCCACACTGGTGCTAGGGCTTGGACATGGAAAATCCTGTGATGTTCTGAAACAGTGTGGTCGGATGCCATTGTCTTCGTCACTGCTTTCCACGACCCTCCAAATGCTGAGACTAATTGTTCTGCTTCACTCATCAAACCACAGATGTGGTTTTGGTACAATGGGACAAATCAGGAGCTGATGCAGACCTCGTTTCCTGTTATGTTGAGTACATCTAAGCACAGACCGTGACATTTAAGAAGGTAAGAAATCTTTGGGGTTTACCTCATTACAGACCCAACCAAGGGAAATTTACCCCTGTGAGGGGGCATGGTTCCATAGTGGGCCATGAGGTTTCTCAACATGCATTGGGACTTTGACCTCTTTTTCTTTATATCTAGGATCCAGATGTCTTTAGGAGCAGAAGAATCTGACCCCCTAGATGAGACACTCTGTCAATGGAAATTCCCTTCCCTCTTCCAATTACTTGCAAGATAAGCAGTGTAGGTCAGTGAAGAGCAGTCTGCTGGCATGCTGCATGCTTAGGAACGGTAAGAGTGGATGTTCCTGCTAATGTAGGATATGATACTGATTTTTTTCTGTTTCCTATTCTGAGACGTAGTTTCAGGGTCTTATGTTTTTTCCCCTGCAGGTAGAACACCTAGATGCCACTTTGTAGGAAAGGTTCGCCTTGCAACAGAAAAAGATGTCAAGTACCTCCCTCCCTTTCCTTCTCTTTCTCATTTTCTGATACTCTATTTTTTTAACCTTGTATTGTATAATAGCCTGAAGTTGTGTTTCTTTCTTCACAGAAACTGTGGAATAAACTTTCTTAGCTCCTTACAGCTTGTGGTTGGACTCTGTTTGTGTTTACTCTCACCACCAAGTTCTGACTGCACACACTTCCAGCTGAAACTTTTGGACAAAACCGTAGTCAAAAACATAGTCAAACCGTAGTCAAAACAGCATATGCTTCCTTCTGTATTTCTAATTTGACTTGTGAGCTGTGCATATTTTCAAGGGTTTTTAAAGCATTTACATTCAGACTGCTGAGGGTCAGGTGATGTTTTCCCCTGTGAAGCATTTGCTGACTTTACAGCCTGCAGTTTTCTGAGATGCTCCTCATGAGGGAGCCACCTCCCACCCTTTGCTGCCCATTCGGCAGCAATTGCCTTCCTGTCCTTTGCCTGAACTTTTCCACACACCCTCTCTCTGCCATGGTGAATTGTTCAGATCCTTCTGTCGTGCTAGCCATAGCGAGGAGCAGTTTGCAGGGAAATGGTGAAGTGTGTGGCAGGGGAGCTGCAGTACATTGCAGGTGCTGGACCCACTGGCCCACATCAAACCCAGCCACTGGTTCCCAGTTAATGCTGTTCTCCAGCATCTGTAATACACCCCTCTTTCTTTTATCTCAGTATGGTAAAAATAGATATTTTGTTTCCTGTGTCTGCAGAGGTAGTTTTATACTTTTATAAAAGATAGGCTTCTGCAATCAGATTTTATGGAAAGCTTGCTTTAATTCTTTGCTCCAAACCTGAGTGCCACTTACCAGCAATTTCTCAGCAGCAGATATTACAGTGAAATAACAGCACAATTAATTTCTTTCTTACAGACAATATAATCTGAGATGCGGTACGACCTATTTTTTATGTGAAAGACTGTTTTTACATCCTTTTACTTCCAGCTTTCCCAATAATGTCAGAGGGCTTTACCCAGGTCAAAGGCTTTCTGTACTCATAGTACTCAGTCTGTACTCTCTTTTATGTCATGATGTTCTGCAGTGTGTGTGTATTCTGAATACTATATTCAGATTCTGAATCAAATGTGGAGGGGCAGGGGAAGAGGGCCAATTGTAGTGAGATTAATCCAATATCCTTCCACAACGGTGAGACAAAGAAATGTTTGTTTCAGAGCTTCAAAACTGACCTTATTGTAATCTGTAATTTCAGTTGATTGTACCCATTACTTATTCACATATATTGGCATCAGGATGCAACATTAATAGTTAGAAATGGATATATTTGTGAGTGAAAAATCAAAACAAATACTGCACAAGTGAAATTTTAATTAGGAAGAAAACCCTGCATTTTCACTGCAGCACTATTTCTTTCCTGGCTATCTTTCAGCTTGGAACAGCCCTCAGTATCTGTGTACTCAGTCTACCTTCTATGAACTCAAAACAAGTACACTGAAGGATGAGGATTTATGAGTACAAAAGTTGGGTTTTTTCCTTGTACGTCTTCCTTATCTTTATCCTTTTGAACCATGGCCATGTTTTAGAGGAGGATGTGTGCAGGGTGTATCGGATCAGGCCCAGTGCTTACGCTGCCAATTTCTTTGGGTGGATCGGTGACCAAGGCTCTAGCAGAAGTGTACAAAGGGTAGCCACGTGGAGGCTGTGTATGTGAAAGACCAGTGCTGTATTGTGGTGGTTGCTACAGCACCAACTCCTTTAGTACTGAGGCTAAGAAACCATCATCTGAGCCAGCTGTACCTGCTCGGACCTTGGATCTCTGTAGCCTCAAATCCTGTCACTGAGGGTGGATCACATGAGGTGTGAAAGGAAGCGTGACAAACAGGAAAGGACTCCAATAACCTGTCCTCCACCATAGTCTTCCAGCAGCCTGTGGCTTGGAGACATCCTGAATCAGACTTTGTATCCTTGGTGTTTCACAGATTTCAGTGGCTATTAATTCCACAAATTTGTCTTGTTTGCTGTGATATCTGCAGCCTCCTGCAGCAATGAACCTGATAGTTTGACTAGAGATCTGTCTGTTATATGACAGTAATAGTTAGAGACCTCATGATGCCTATGTCTTTGTTTTTGCAATCCAATTTTAGACAAAAATCAACAAACAGATGCAACACTGGAGGATGAGAGGGAGAATGAAAGGTGTAATGGCAGGCTTTGCCTGTCAGCTAAAACTTCCACATCAGTATCTGATTTCATTTTCCAAATATTCTGCCTAAGGCCTCTTTCTCAAACTGTGCATCATTTCTTTCAGTTTTTGTAGAAGTGCGTGATATATATGAGGTTGGCTTCTCACTGCCCTCTGCCAATCTATCTGAGCCCACAACTCCTCCTCCATCAGGAGAGGTGTCACAAGGCAGGACCACAGGTAAAGGGGGTCACGTAGCACTTGCAGCTGTGCAGTTGGTAGCACTTTAAATGCACCAAATACTTTCTTCCAGTTTCCTTCATCTCCCATTTTTTTGAGGCTGCGCACTTACTTTTCAAGGCGGACAAATATACAGTGAATTTTCAACCCATTATCAGAAAATTATTGCCATAGTACCCATCAAATTGGATCAGAGTATCAGAACACCAACCAATACCTTTATTCAAGATGCTGAATACCTAAATAGTGAGCAGCTGACAGTTCAAGTTTCTCCTGATACCTTCCATCTCCTGCTGCACAACACTAGAGTTTGTGTGTCATCTTTCTCTAAATGCATAATCCAGAATAAATAAAATCCCAGTTTTTCACTGACAACGTTGTACAGCAATTTTGCTCTTGTTGGTATATTTTGTGGAACTACGCCCTTTCTCTTTCAATGATGGCCTCAAGTTTTACCAAGGTAGTTTAGATTAGATATTAGGGAAAAATTCTTCACAAAAAGGGTTGCTGTTGGACCAGGCTGTCTAGGGCAGTGACAGAGTCATCATTCCTGGAAGTGTTCAAAAATGTGTAGATGTGGCACTTGAGGACATGGTTTAGTGGTGAACATGGTGATGTTGCTGGGTTGATGGTTGGACTTGATCTTAAAGGTCTTTTCCAAACTTAACAATTCTATGATTCTGTGACAGCCTTTAAAGGATCCAGGTAATCTATCTGGACTGGTTGAGCACCTCCAGTGCACACTCTATTTTCTCAGTCACCAAAAACTTCAGTGTGAAATAATTTCTTCAATCTATTAAAATGCCATCTGTTCTAACAAGCTACCGAACACAAGTATTTAGTTTTCATTTCCCTTATGGGAAGCAAGGTTCAAACCAGTTGTTTTGGTGGGTGATGGTTTGGGAGCAAGTTTGGGTTTTTTTCAGTCTTGGAACCTATTTGTGTCAGTTAACGCTGTTTTGAAATCATTATAAATGTCTTCTTACTTGCACCTAATCTGAATGTTCTTGGTTTGCCCTTTGAGTTGCATCTGGATATTTAGCAGAACATCAAACTGCT
>NW_008238448.1:242276-254339 GCF_000691975.1 Corvus brachyrhynchos | reverse complement strand
GGACACGTCTCTGTGCAATCTCCAGGCATACTGCAGCCCTGTATCTAAACCCATCCATTACCCTTTTATCTCTTGAACAGAGAGCATCTGTGACCACTTCTTCTCCAGTGTATAATCATTGTCTCATTATCACTGAATTGTTGGCTGGCACTAATGATCGCAGACCTTATGACAAATATCTTCAGGCATATTTGCAACCATGGAGCAGCCATAACTTGGTTTCGTTTCACAAGTCTTGCAGGCTCCTGCCCTCTTGGAAGTGCAAAGCAACATAGAGCATCCCTGCCTGCATCCATTTCTCACCAGACATTGATATTATACTGTTCACTGTTCCAGGGATAAAAGGTGTAGCAGCAGGAAATCTGGATAGGGCGTGAGTGTCTGTGTGCTGCAGTCTCAGGGTGTGCAGAAAGGCAGAGTCACCCCCCCTGGCCTGGCTACTGCTGCGGGCAGGTACCACTCAAACACTCTGCCTTCTGCAGCCAATGCTGCTCGCCCATTTCATACACTGATCCGAGGTCTAGTGGCATAAATGGGATGTTCTCGGGGAGCTACGTTGACTCTGGAGCCTGCCCTTAGATATGTTATTTTCCTGGGGTGCTTCCATGTGAATCTGTCTGCAGAAAAAACAGCTGAGAGTGGAATTGATAGAAAAGTACTGATATTTATTACCACTATTGAATATTTTCTTCTGCATGGTAATATATTTCACAATTTCTCCATCACCTTCTTTTTTAAACAGTTTTGCCAACTTCTCTCTTTCATCCTCTATTTAATCTTCTATTTCTATATATTAAACAAGGAAAGTAGAGACATGCAGAAGGGGAAAAAAACTAAAAAAGAAATGAGCGTTCTTGAAAATCTCATTCCTTTGTTAGTATAAAACTGTGCAATATTTGAACTGGTTCACTTTATTTTAGCTTTTCAAAACAAGATTTTTATCTAACAAAAAACATGCCTTGTTAAGATGTTTCAGTTTTTTCCTAGAAGAAACCTGTGATTCTCTTTTCTCTACCTGAAATGTGACATGATCAGAACTTCTGAAGCTCTATCTTAGCAACACTTCAAAATTACTTTAAAATGTTTTTTTTCCAAAATTGAACCCTTGGGAAGTGAACACCATTCCAGCACATTATTGTTGAACAGTTTTTAGCAGATACCAAGTCTTATACTCATCTCCAAAAAGCTGGACTAAATTAAAGAGCCTTTTTTTGCTGTGAAGAAAAGCTGTTGTAAAACTATTGATAAGTCTTTTCCATTCTCTTCAGGAGTGCAACTATTTAATTTGGCTGCTAATCATTTAAATGCCTAATCAGTGAATTTTTCTATAATCCTAACTTGTGTTACAATTTGCAACCCCAGGCCATTGATCATTTGTAGCTTTTTAACACATATTCACTTCTTCTGGAATGTAATACATCACTTCCTTGCCTCTCGTGTGTGCACAAGGAATTAAATTGTCTCCTGCAGGTGAGTAGGGAGGCAGAAGGCAGTTTCCTGGAGGCATTTGGGGTTTCCCACCCTCATGCCTATCTCCATGTGGCTCTGGACAGTCTGTGAATGCCACTCCCTGTTCATCTCCATGTGCAAATCTCTGACATAAAGTAATTCCACTGCCATTCCTGGGACATGCCCTTGGAAATAGGACATCTGTAAACACGTCCTCATCTGGATTCTTATTTGCCTGCCTGTAACTGCTGGTAGTGCCTCTGCTTCTCCAGGGAAGGAGGATTGAGAATTGTGTGAAGTTCTTAAATATTTATTCTTCTGCTTTGGAGGAACTGAGCTGATGTCAGTGTTACTGGCAAAAATTAATTTTATAGTTCTATCTTCTTATTGTTATAATTCAATGTTCTAATCATAGCTATAAATTAATTAAAGTTTTATTCCTCTTCAACCCCCTTGAGAACTGCCTTGGAAAATATGTTGTGGTAGTAACCCACCATTTTTGAGCAAATCGCAGGGCAGATAATCAATAAACTAGGAAGAGTGCTAAAAATCTATCGTGTGGACAGTTTTTGGCATTATGTAAATCTGACAAGGAGACTGGCTGGTTTGTACAGTGGTCAGTGATGTGTTCCTGCTAGACTCATTGGTCCTTTTGTCTTTCCATGTTTATCTGATGCAAATATATTTTCTGTGTCTTAGGAGAGCACTCATCTCATGGGAAGAATAAAACTCGGCAACTCTTCACATCTCAGCAATAAATATGTAAGTTCATAGCCTTTGTTTTCCATCCTGTAACATTAGTGTTTGTCAGTCCCTTTAATACTTTTTAGTCTTGGTATTGTGCCACATAACTAAAAAAAAGGGTTAAAAATGCAAACCAAAAAGAACAATGACTTAAGTTGGCAGCAGCCTCAAGGAAAAATGTCTTAAAGAAAGCTCAGCTTGAGCACACCATTGTGACCAGATTCACAGGCAAACTGAAGAAGCTGCCAGCTCCAGAGACAGACCTATATAGGCAAGAGCATGTGACTTTAACTGTTCAGCATTTCCTGGATGTAAATCCCTGAGTAAATTTTCTTTCTGTTTGTGTGAGAAAGAATAGATTTTTAAAGACAGATACCTATTAAAAAAAAAAGATTTGGTACCCAGAAATTTTTTGCTCCTTTTTTTTCCATGAAAAATCTGAATCTTTTTCACTTCATGAAAAAAGCCAGCACTTTGATTGAGGTGGTTTATTACCGCTTGAAATCCTTGGTGGTTAACATACACAGCAAGTGCTGGATGCTATTTTTATGTGTGAGGTGGCAGAGACCATCAGAGTGCCTCTGAAACCCAGTTTTTTATGTGGGCACTGCATTGTCCTTCATTTATGAAGCTTTCTCAGGCACCACAGTATCCACTTCCCATGGAGCTGCTTCTCTCATTTGTGGAGAGCTGTGGTCCTTTGCTGAGGGAGAAGGAAGCAGCTGTGGGAAGGGTCCTAAGTGACCAGGGTAGAGCAGGAGGTAGGGGAGAAGGATGGCCTGAGGAGCTGGGTGTCCCAGCATGTGTGGGATGGACCCGACAGAGGCTCTGGCAAAGCCCAGCCTCCCACCAGCACTGTAGGATGAAGCCCCTCTAGAATGGGTCCCATCACCCTCCACTGAGAAATACCTGGCTGACCAGAGATGTGAGGAACATCTTTGATGGTTTTGGCCTATTCTCATTTCCTCTAGCATGCAGAGACCGAGCTTTCCTGATGCCAATAAAAAGGACAAAATTACCTCCTTTGTTCCTTGAATTAGAGCAGCAGAATGCAGTTTTGCCTACATTATTGAAAACCCAGAGGTGGTTCAGTTTGTGTGGATGCAAGACAATGGCCTGGACAATGAATTTAATCCTTATTGTCTAACCTATATTGGATTTATTCTGTGTCTTCCATTTTAGCTTGCTCCTATGTTCCTGAACAACCCTACCTGGAATAATAATCCTGAGATACACTTGTCATTTCAGATGTGAAGCAGCCTGTTTTATCACAATATCCAGGAACATCCCACCAAAGTTGCATTTCAATGGGAAATGTGGAGCAGCTGAAGCTTTTTACCATCGGGGCACTTGTGTCAATGACCAGGTTTTGACTTCTAAATCTCAAGCATCTCCTTTCACTTCTGGAAAGACATGTAATTTTTTGATGGCTTAATTACTGGTATATCATATATATTTATTATTTTCACATATAGTAAAAGCAGGGAAACAGGTTGAAGAGAATGTAAAAAGAAGAAGGGTGAAGATAATGTAAAAATTAGGTGATGTTTGCATAGTAGCTACTAAAAATGTTTTCTGCACACAGAGGAAGGAATATGTCAGTATACTTTGTTGAACCTATGGTAGCTAGGGATCTTTTAATTGTATGTAGCAGAATACAAACAGGGCCTGACCCTTGAAACAGGACTGGGCAAACAGCCACTATGAAAATTAATTCAGTGTTTTCCATGAGACTCCTCACTGTAGCACATGCTTTGCTTGTCACAAATGTTTACAGGGTGGGATGCCCGGCTGAGATGCTGAAGTGTGTGCTTGTTTTCTGTGAAGGGAGGAATATACCTTGCACTGAGCCTCTTTTAAATTCTGTAAATTACTGAATATAATCCTTGTAATGTAGCAGGCAATAGTTGGTTTTCACCTGTTCCTTGGCTAATTGCATTATGTTTGCTACAAATATGACTCCCATATAGCCTGGGGCACACAGTGGGAATCAGCAAGGGAAGCAATTTCACAGATGAACCTTCGTCCCTGTGTTCTGAGTAATGCATTGGATTCCTGTGGGTTATTGAATAACTCTGGAAGTTTAGAGAGTGTTTCAAGTGCTAATTACAGTAGCTCTTAATTTGTACAGAGCTGGCAGTTCCAAAATATCAAGTAGTGCTTCTATCTGCATGTACCCTACCTTTCTAGAACTATAAATGTTTGAAAGTTATATTACTGTGAGCATCTGCTCAGTCTCAATCCACTGACTTGTAGCATTCCAGGAATTACTTTTTTTTTAATTGAAAATTGAAAGAAGACAACTGTTGGTCTAAGTGTAGGACCAAGATCCAGGATGATCATCTAAGTTTTGTTACCTATTGATACAATACTTTTGAGGAACTTCTCTCTCCAATTTCCTTCTTTGAAATATTAAAACTTGCCTAGCATTATGGTAAGAGACTGAGCAGATTTATTAGTTCATGTCTATAGACAAATCTGAAAAGTGTTTATTTCCCTGTGCTTGGCCATTGCTCTTACTTCCACTTGGGTGGGTCTGATAATCTTCTGTCTTAGTGGCACCATGGAAGACTTTTGATGAAGCTTGATAAAAGATGGGGAACAAACAAGTGTCCATGCTGCAGCTGAACTTACGTGGTTCATTCAGGTATTCCTGGATCACTTGTGTTCTTCAGGAGCAGAGGAGTCTTGGATGCCTACTTTGGAAAGGTCAGGCCATCTGAAATATGCTAGTTGGCATCTACAACTATTCTGGTTCCTGATTGATGAAGTTTCCTTCAAAAAAAAAAAGCAGTCACTGTGGATTTTCATGTTGATTAAAAACCCAAGATATTTTGTGGTATATTGTATCACAGTGAAAGGACAGTAGAAAAAAGCAGAGAAAGATTGTGAAATACCTGTTTGTGTTTTTGTGCAAAATACATTCAGAAAATACCATGTTGTGTCAAGAAAAAAAATGTACTGCCTATTAAAATTTATTATCTTTATTAAGTAGCTATCCTTTTCTGTTTGCAGAAATGCAATCCATTACCCATGTCTAGCACAACTGTTGTGCATTACTCTGTGATCCTGTATCACAGAATGAGCTGGACCCTTTATGACAAGCCTGGAGAGCAGACATTATATATTCTGGGCATGGTGGTGGCAGGAGCTCCATGAAACCTTGCAGAAGGCATGCTGGAGGTGGCAAGTGGAAACTCCTCCTCATTACAATCAGCGACAGGGAGAGAGCAGGCCTCTGCAAATCCTGATACTGGAAAAGTGAAAAACACCAAAACAGGGAAGGTGTTTGGGCTCTTCATGATAAGGGGCACGGCAGACAACCAACTCATCAGAAGGCTGGGAAACATCTCTCAAAGGGACTGACTTGTGCTGAGTGTGTATGAAGTAAAAGAGGTGAGTTTAGTGGAGAGCAGAAATAAGAGCCTGAGATCCTCTTAACCCCTGAAATGACAAAACTTGTGGTAAAGGGAGACATATGAACTTCCATGCTTGTTAAAAAAATCACAAGGGAATTAATGTTGGTGTGAAGGAGAGAAGACAGATTTGCTTGAAGGATATCTGTAAAGCACAGAAAGGATTTGAAAGAATATTTGGGGCACTTTTCTTCTACAGGGCTGGAGGTGCTGGAATTGGCTTTAACAGGAGGTGATGAACTGTCTGCAGAGAGAACGCAGTATTTAAAGAAGTTACATGCAATGGCTCAGGTAGATGAAAAAGAAATGAAAAATCAATTCAGGTTGTCTGGCTCAACAGCTCCACTGTAATACATGTCTAAAAGAGCCACTACAGTTTTTCTAGCCACTAGTATGGCAAAAAAAGCCCCCAAAAGTTAAAGCTGGTCCTCCACTGTGAGTTTTGTCTGTATGAGAATACCAGGAAAATGGATCTACATTTGTAAAAGTCTTTTCACTAAAGTTTGGCTAAATCTTCTGTGGACAGTCCTATTTAAATTTTGTGTTCTTCAGCTTCTGTGTCCTAATTTGCTAAAGCAGTGAATGACATCCACTTCACTGTGGAATGAACGTGCCCACAGAAATGTAATTGAACTGGATCTGCTTACAAATTAGTTCAGCTCGTGAGATACTAGTTGAACAAGTTTGTAGGTCAAGTATATGATTCTGATCTACATGTTACAATCCAAGACTAAAGAACGTATTGGGCTGGCAAAGACTTTGGGGTATCATTAATCACTGCCAGCAAAGTGTGCAGGGCTCAGTTTTGCCAGGAGAAAGTGTTTTCAGCACTGCTCATCTCAGGCTCAACTTGGAAAAGCGAGTCACTATCTTCAAGCACAGAAAAGTTTCCCTGAGCTCTTCCCAGAGTCTAACCCTGCTCAGTAAAAAGCTTTGCAATATTTTGGGAGTGACCAGTTGCAGAATGCTGGGATTTCGGACCCAGCTCTAAACAAGACAAGTGAGCACTGAAGAAAAAGAACCAACCAAACGCAAAAAACCCCATGTGGCACAGTCTATTGACTATTGGCTTTCTACTCTAAGATGCTGTATCAAGTAACTTATCTGACTCACAGACAGAAAAATGCTTTCATCATTATTTACAGGGAAAAGGTCTAGAAATGAGAAAAACAGCATAGAAAAGTTGAAAATAATTGTTTCTAAAAGGTAAATGCTGAAGAGGTAAGCATTAAGTGCTTTTCAAGCACAAGCAGCTTATTAGCCTTCTAAGTACTTACATTTCATTCTCACACGGTTGGCCGAGGGCCTCATGTTGGCTGCTTGTGAATGGGCCAGTCTTCTGGGGTTTATTCTGCTTATTGGATCACAGAAGAATCATTCTGATCCTTGACACTCCATTGTCTGTGGACAGAATTATTTCACAGGCACTGCTCAGAAAGTTGTTTAAATGAAAAATATTCCTTGGCCTGTTTGTTGTGGGAAAGTTGTATGGCCTGCCAGCAAGACTGTTGCAAGGGAAAGCAGAAGCCCTTTCAGGATACTTCACCTTCCAAAACCCCCAAAGGCACCTGTAGTTTTGGAATGACTCCACCCCACTGAAGAGGAGTGAACCATTTCACTGCATACCAGTGCACGGTAGACTTAGAGAAAGGCATAAAGCACATCAGTCTCGCTGGCTCGGGACAGGGAGGCCATTGGCAGCATCTGTGAGACTCCTTGGTTGTCAGCAGCCCCGGATATGGCTTTTCTGCTGTGCCCTGTGGTGACAGCACTGCCTTCACAGCCTTCCCTTCAATTTCTGGGCAGAGTGCTGGCTACTGATTTGCTGTTGGATTTCTGCAGTGCTCCTGGGAGCTCACTCACCAGAGCTGAGTGAGCCTGGCCTCAGTGCTGTGCCCCAGCATGCTGGGCATCTCCAGCATGCTGCCTGCAGCAAAGCACTCTCCTCAGGAAGCTTTGAACATACATCTCAGGACCTCTCTGGCACCATTAATTATGGCTCCTCAATTTTTTCAAATTAGAACCCTATATCTAATAAAATAAAAGAGCTTAAAGATTACTCTATTGATTTCCAGTTGAGGCAGCTTTTCCGTTTATGGCCAAGGACAATCTATAAAACACAGACTTTAATTAACCCTGGTGAATGCAGCTGACATGAAATGTCAATACCCTCAAAATTTTCAGCATAGACAGCTGAAGGATCTTCTCAGCTCCCTCACATCTACTCTGCATGTTCCCTGGGTGGAGAGCCACAGTAGAGGCGCTTCCCTATCAGGCTGCACTGGGACAAGGATGGAAACCTCTCTGCAACCACAAGCATGTTTATTGCTGGCTGTGCTGGCTGTGCCTGTGGGTGTGCCTCTGTCTTTGCTTCATCTTGAGGGCTGGACTAGACCTTAAAGGTCCCTTCCAAGCCAAATCATTCTGTGATCTTCTCCCCCCATGGCTTTGCAGGTAGGCAAGACAAAGACCCACAAGTAGCCTGCTGGTGGCCTACAAGGGACACCCAGCCGGTCCTGCTGGGTCCTGGGGACCCCGTGCCATGGTGGGCAGCTCTGGGGCTGTTCTTCAGGCACCCACAGGTAACCCCTTCGTTCCGCGGCTGTCACATTGTGGCCGCTGTGCTGTGCTGGGTCTGTTCCCTGCAACAATGTTCTGTAATTTAAAGGTGTTAAACTGCACAGAGCTTAGTCTGTTATTTGAGGTCAAAGCTACTGAGGTGCCTCAATAGGGCAGCCTCATCAACAGTTCTGATGCACTTCAGGACCTGCATGGGTGGCAAAATTCCAAAGAGAGGAGCAGCAATCAGGACCTCTGGCTGGTCAAGAGTGAAACACAAACCTGCCTGTGGGAAACTGCCTCACTGCCTCGCATGGAGGGGCTTCTGTAGCAGTGCTGTCATCTTTTGGGGCCACATCACGGCACTCAAGGGAGCAGCACTAAACAGTGCAGCTACAGAACTCAATACCACAAAAAAACACACTAAATAAAACTGGGAAGAAAGATAGTGCTATGTGGGAAAAGAGCATTTCATCGGTTTCCATCTCTGCTTTCCACAGAGCATTTATTTTCACCAGATTTGGTGCTTTCTGATAGAAAAGCAACTGTGTTACTGTGTTCTTTATTATTATTAACAACTTTCACCTTTCTCATTTCATCAGTAGGACACTTCCCTAGTCAGGGCTGCTGTTTTTCTAATGAACGTGGCTCATTTGTCTGTTTCCCTCCCTCCCTGCTCTGCTTTTTGTCTGCTTGCTCTTTGGGTAGTAATTTGATGTATTGAGCTCTCACCACCTCCGCTGCCCCCGGGGCTGAAGTTCTGACAATGCTAAACAGTTAAAATGCAATGCAATTACAGGCAGTACAGAACAGCAGAGAATAAGCCAGCAAAAATTCAGTCGTGCATAACGCTGTGGAGACTGTGTGGCTGTCAGTCTCCAACTCCAGGAGATAATTTGGGCTTTTTAAGAAGCAATAATTGAGCCTTTTGCGTATGCTGCGGTTATGAACTAGTCAAAAGTCTGTTTGCTCTGCACCCTGGAGTACCAGATGGATTGGATTGTCCCTGCAGGTCTTCAGGGGCTGCCAGCTTCACACTTCAAGACTTTTCTAGCTCCTGTACTTGTAAGTTATTCTTCTGACAGCTCTTATGCATACAAGCACCTTGTCTGAATTTAGCTGGCAAAGTGAGGAAGGAAGGGTGAGGAAGAGCATACCAAACGAAATCCGCGTAGCCTGGGGGAGTTCAGAGCCAGAACTGAACTCTGCTGCCACATCATCCAAAGAAAAGCCGCATGTGAGAGAGAAAACCACCTCAGACATTCAGCCCTCAGAGTATGGTAAGTGCTGTGTGCTGCAGGTCAGGCTGCAGCTGCAGCTGCCCCATGCCAGCCAGGCTGGTCACACTCGGAGTCTTTCAGTCCTATTTTCACAAATCCCACGTGCGCATTTCCAAAGAAGACTCAGTACTAGGAAGCTCAACAAAGAGCTGTTACTAGAAGAAAGTAATCAGAGGGAGACTTTTCCCTTGGGATTTAGCAGCTGACCTCAGTGGAACACACACCTGATGGAAAGAGCAGAGAGGAGGTGATTGCAGGTACCTGCAGCTGCTCTGCTGACCATCGGGGATGATTGGACTTGCAGGTCAAATCCCAAAGGTGAGCTACAGAAATGTCTAAATGCTCCCCCCTCTCAGTCAGAGCCCCTGCTTACGGAACGGGGAGCAAGAGGCAGGATGGGAGGAAAAGCACCTACTGGGTACAAACCCCTTATCGGCCCCAGGCTTGCTGGGCTTGCTTACCACACTCTCCCTAGGTCGCTCCCTCACATCCCCAAACCTGTGGGCATTCGTTGCAGAGAGGGACAGAAAAGACTTAATCCTACTGCACTATAGTTTTAGTTCTGCTCAGTGCTCGGCATGAAGGGCCTGGCCTAAACCTCTGGAAGACAGAGATAAATGGGGCCAGGATATGAACCAGATTGCACTTTCATGCTGCTTAAGCCAGGTGCTTTTAGGAGCCATGGCAAGCTATCACACACCTGTGCCAGACTGTGCATGGCCAAGGGGCTGGGAGAGACACCAGGAGCCCACCTCACAGGAAAGCTGGCCCTGAGGCACTTGTGTTCCCCATCACCCCAATAATTTCTTTCAGATGCCACTACTGTGTATTAACTGGGAAGATTTTGCCTCCCATATCACCCTCCCTCTCTCCCAGGTAGGTTTCTTATTGTTGGATCTGCTTTGCACCTTCCTAAATGCTTCTCTTGGCAGAGGATGGAGGCTTTGGGGCATCTTCCATCCTCCAAAAACCTGGATATATTTCGGTCCCCTTGAGTTGCCCAAGCTTGGCTGCCAGCATAGGAGCAGGAAGGCTGAGCAGTGGGAGGAGGGGTTTGCTGGGGGTCTGTGCAGTAGTTCAGTACATTTCAGTTCCTGGTCCTTGGCACGGGATGATGATGGGTCTCAGTGAGGGGGAAAATTGTTACTGTCCTGTTGCCGCGTTCCTTCCCTTTGGAGAGGTGCTGCTTTCATCTGCTCCCTCAGGCAGTCTGCTTTTCCCTCTTCTAAAAAACCACAGTGTTACAAGGGACAAAGCATCCACCCCTCTCCAGGCTGTGCCTGCTGCCCTCACACAGCCATGAAGGTGTCTGCACACTGAGAAGAGCCCTTTGTGATGGGCGCCATCTGGCCCCCTCCACACAGCCAGCATGGAGCTCTGTACCTAAAAACATACGGCTCAAAACTCCATTTTAACCTTGGTGTTCAAGGTGGGTGCCCAACTCCCTGTTCCCAGTGCCCAGCTTCAAAACCTGTACATGATGCAATCCAGAGTGATGTTTGCCCCTTCAAACAGTTTCTCACAGCTCATAATTTTTAGACTTCTTTTAGACAGCATTTTAGCAGTTCTTTGAAACTTCGCTGGCCTGAAGCAGTAGCATGCACAGGACTGCAACACAGTGAAGGTGATGGAAGAATGTGGAATGAGAAGCATAAACAGGAGTTGGGCAGGTGGGGAGGGGCCAGCCTGCTGCTTCATGCAATGTCTTGAGAGCAAAGGTAAAGGGTGGCTTTTGATAAATGAAAAATGTCAATATGCTCCATCTCTGCTTTCTGGGCTTTCAAAGCTCCAAAAAAAATCAATTCTCCTGTGCCTACAGATCAATAATGGAATGAGCTGTTTGGGGATTGTCCCCTTGGTGAGGTGTGCCCCACATACTCCTTGGAGGAACTTCCACAGAAGTCATCCCTGTGCCATCTGTAGTCTGGAAAACACGTCCCAGCCTTCCTCCACGTGGCTTTGTTAAATACTGCCCTTTTCAACACAGCAGGGCTGGGTCAGCTGTGGTGGTGCTTTGTGCACACACTCAGTTTTCTACCTCCACACAGGTCATAAATTAAAGTATAAGGAGGAGGAATCCTGACACTGAAAAAGTCAGTGGGGTCCTGCATCCCTGGGGCAAGTGGGTGTGAATTTATGTACCTGTGCATCGTCTTGGGGAATGAAATTAAAGTGTGTCCCCCTCTATTTTCCTGGAGTGCACCAGGTGATCTGATAAGATTGTAGCTGTCTCTGAGGGACTGCAAGGCAGATGCGTGGGTCTGATGGGGCGATAAAGAGTCTTGCTTTCTTGCACTTGGAAAAAAACTTGTCTGAAAAAACTGCAGCTTTCTGAGCCTTGCCATTGATTGCAGAGTGGAGGTGACTTCTAGATCCAGAAATGCTTGGTCTAAAATATTCCAGACTTTTTTTATTTCCCTCCTCATTAAATGAGGACACCTAACCTGCTGGTTTACTATACCAGTTTTAGGAACAGAATCATTAGGATTCAGCTGCAGCACAAAGACAATGCACTAATTTCAGCTGAGCCTCAGTCATTAGGCACATATGGTTTCTATTTTCCATAGCTGTGTCTGACATATTAAATTAGTTATTTTGCCCCTGTGTGTTGGAAG
>NW_008238448.1:238827-241893 GCF_000691975.1 Corvus brachyrhynchos | reverse complement strand
AGGAATTAGTGTAGAGTTTAAACAACATACCTGGTAGAGCAAAATAAGGAAGAGTTAATGACCACAAGTACTGGAGAAAGAATTTTAAGTATTCAAGGTCGTGTTCAGGGAAGAAGAAACCCTATTATGGATCAAATAATCTCATGGCTTTCAGAGAACTCTTTCCAATAGAGCACATGAGTACTTAGAGTCTGTGTTTTGTAAGAGAAAATGAATGACCTTATTCTCACATTACTAAGGGAAAAAACAAGACTGAAAGTTCATCACGTTGCCAAGGCATGACAGGTGCCTGTGGTGGGGACAGGGACAGCCGCCATCCAAAGGTCACTCCTGTTTTGCTCTGCAGGTTTCATGTCCAGGGAAACACCTTTCAGGCCTGAAGTCCTGCGAGTGAAATAGAAACCAAGGGAAGCTGCAAGGGCCAGTCATCTTTTTAGAGGCTAATATTGGGATAATGTTAACCCACCCTGTTTTATTTTGGGTTTTTTTCATTTAAATGTAATTTAACTTTTTAATTGTTCACCCCTCCATGTTTTTGTGGCTTACCTGAGGCTATGTGACAGCAGGTGCCTTACCAGAAATATTTGGTAGTCAAACTTGTTATATCAGCCCCCAAAACCGCCTCTTGCCACCTCAGAGCATCAATGCCCCAACCACCACTCCCATGCCATTTGCTTTCATCTCCCACATTAATCAAAACTGGTTTTAGCTAAGCTGACTTGCAATCTCCAGCACACCACAGCGAATTGCTAGAGAAATACTGAAAACTTCTGGGGCAGGTGTAAAACAAGCAAACAAGATCAAAGCAGTGGTTTGGATCTGTTGGAAGAAGTAAAAGCTCAGCTTCCCAAATACACAACCTATGAAATCTATAAACTTATGATAGAGAACTAAAGAATTCTATCCTAAAAATACCTGTTAAAAAGTTCATTTACAAAAGGAAGCAGAGCTTTTTGTATTGCACAACTTGCAGCACACTTCTGTCTTTTAATCCAGAGAGACTAGAAATGTCAGTGTAACGAAGTAACCGTCTTTTTCTTTTCATCCTCCTCAAGCAGCAAGAAATTTGGTGTTCTGATTGCAAATGCCCTTAGCTGAACCCTGGGTGCACCACTTGCAGTGGTGGTGGGTAGGTAGCAAAGCCTGTGATGGTTTATTTTTCCTTGGGGTTTCCGTCCCCTGGAAGTGAAAAGTCTGCTTATAAACTGAAGAATTTTTCAAGGGGAAATGCAAGAGGAGCCCTTGTGCAGGGCTGCCATGCAGGGAAGGATATTGCAGCAGCAACAGCAGCAGCCACTGAGCTGTGAAGTACCATGGCCAGCTGGCAGATGGAGATGTTCACCAGCCCTGAAACCAGAGCTTGGGAAGTGTAGGTCTCACTTAGCCCTGCAGATGGTTAAACAGCTGTGCCTTCAGAGGGATGCTTTCTCCCGAATACATGGACAGGTACATGCCATTGGCACTTGCTGGTCATGTCCCATGTAACTCCCTGTGTTGAACAGGGCCACCTGCTGCCAGCCCACATCAGCACCCTGGGTCTAGGAGCTGCTACTGGCTCCTTGTCTCCCCTGGAGACAATTTGCTTTTGCAGTGGGAAAGGTAAATGGTGATGATGAAGATGATGATGATAGTGATGGTGATGCTGATGGTGGTTGCTTTATTTCTTTACCTCACTACTTACTTCTGTCTTCGGTTTTGCAGGCTAAGTGTGGAACACAGTAGTCTAAACATCTATGTTCTTGTGATTGCCCTGAAGCTTACAGGCTTTTTAGAAGGGCGAAGAGCTTCAGAGAAGCTGGCAGTGCTCCTGTCATCAGCTGGCAGTCATCAATGGGATGCTAACCACAACATAATGGAGCAGCTTGCACCATAGAAAAGCTGTCTGGATACCTACAAGTTATTCTCAAAGAAAACTGTTTTCTTTGCATGCGTGCACAACCTGCTGTTCTTTCAATCTTCAGAACACCGAAATCATGACATTTTTACCAAAACATCCACCAGAGTCTGTCCTGAGAAATACAAGGCCTCACACCCCAGCAGGGCCTGTTTCTTTCTCCCCATACAACACACTCTGGCCACAAGGACTACAAAGCTTATGTCTTTAGCACATTTCCCCCAAACCAATGACTACAGTGGGATGAAAAGAATGAGCTTCTGACTGCTCAAAGCAAGAGCCTTATTTCCACCTGTTAAACAACATCTCTGTGTCAGCAGAGTCCAGCATAGAGGAGCAGACAGACTATGTTTAAATCAATCATTTCTCATTGAATTAAATGAAACTATATACAGGAAGAACTATATACATGAAGAAACAAGTCTTGACATCGCTTATTCTCCAGGGTACATCTGAGTCTGTTCTGAGCAGCAGAAGCATTCATAAATAAATGGGATGATACAGTTCTGGACTGAGGTCCACCCTGCAGGTTGGGCACATGTCAGCAGTCTCCAGGGCAGTAGCAAGGCACCGACTACAGAAGACATGGCCACACAGAGTTGACACAAGCTGTCGTTCACTTTGCATAATCTGGAAGAAAGAAAACCACAACATGTATTGGGAGGAAAGAATCTGACTTTGCTGCTCCGCTGGCACCAGGCAAATGAGACTTTAGAGCACCTGCAATCAGAATAACGAGGGACCCACAGATCTGCCAGTGCCATCTTGGCCAAGGCTCCTTCCTGTACCTTCACCACCAAGAAGGGACTTGTGGAGCTTCACAGCAAGGGCTCTGCTTCCAGCAGCTGCCCGCAGCATCCCACATCAGCCAACTGACTTGAGCAGCTCCCCTTCTGGCCCCTTCCCCCTCCCACAAAGCAGAAAGGATGACAGTGCGTGGATCCTCACCTCTGAGTAAACATCCATGCAAATCGGACACCTTATAACAACTCCTCGCTGGGCACTAGAGGAAACAGAACCAGAAAGAACATGCAGCTGTTAATATCACCACACTGCAGTGCTTATTGATACATAAAAGCTCACATGATCATGCAACTGCACTGACTAGCCATGACACATTTCCTTTGAAGAACCCTGCTGTCTTTAACTCTCTTTGCTGCACATGATGAGCA
>NW_008238448.1:234882-238807 GCF_000691975.1 Corvus brachyrhynchos | reverse complement strand
AAGAGTGTCCTGGTCTTTCCCCAGGAGAAAGGTGCAGCCAGTCACTCTGCTCTGGGATTTGAAGTAACAGCAGTCTCCAGCAGTTTAGGTATGGCAGCTTTGACTTCCACCAGGTCATCAATAACAGCTTTGGAACTGCAGCATCCAGCTTTCCGCTGGGAACTATTCACCCCAGAATATTCATTCCAGGACCCAAGTCTAACGCTACAGAGTAACACGGCTCTGGCCAGCTCCAGCCCCAGGAAGGAGCCCTTGGTCAATGTTAAATGCTGCAGCACTGAGCTCTTTCAGCCTTACCTAAACAGAGCAGCAAGGCTCATTCAGTAACAGAGAAGCTTGAGACTGAAGGAACAAAGTATTCCTTTTTTATATTAATCAAGTGGTGGGATTTGTTCACCGACAGACTAAACAACCAAAACTTAAACATCTACAAATTCACTGGCAAAATGCATTATGGTTTAGAACGGCAGAAGCCCTTGAGGTGGTATATTTACACCTAAAAGTTCCATACTCAAATTCTCTCCTACGTTGCCTTTCCAAAAGGCTCAAAGCACACCAGCTTCATTAAAACCTGTGTCTTTCCCCCCCACCCCAAAGAAACACTTCAGAAAACCTTATACCATAATTCTCATGTTCTTTGTCTCCCCTAGTGACACGGACACCTGATTTAATTTCATCAGTCTAATGCATTACACCTTTCTTATCCTAATGGAGTGCTCCTACAGCAGGACTTTCCTGTTTCTCTGCAGAATGGGGGTTTTACTATGCAGGCACCCAGCTTCGACTGCAACATCCCCATCACACATGCAAACAAATCAGGCCTTGTGACTGCCAGGACTGGCCATAAAAGCATGACCTCCACAACCGCCTGTGTGCAAGCCTGCCCTGGGAAGAAGGGCTCCAGCTCCAGGAGAGACGCAGCCAGCTGATGCCGCGTGTGAAAAAGCAGGGAATTTCTGCTGGCATTTGCCCGGCTGCTGCCTGCCGGTCCCATGATGCCAAGCCTCACTGATAACGATGGAATTATTTCCATATCTAACAGCGCCACTAGAGCTGGTCAGAAAAAGTAAATGCAATACATTATGAGCTGTGGCCTGTGACCAATCCCCCTTCCTTGCCATACCCCCACACTCGTCTCTAAGGTTGTGTGCAAAGTTGTACATCTGCCTTGGGCTGCCCTTTTCTCCCAAAATGAAAAAGGTATCATTCGCTCATCATGCAACACGGGAGAAAGAGGGAAGTAAGTAGAGTAAGGGAAGGCTTCCCAGATAAACCAGGCACAGCAGCATAACTCAGTCGTGTACAGAAAAGGAAAAAAGGCGACAGAATTCCGTGTTTGGTAGGGCATGAGCCATACGTACTCTGAACTTGTAGTGGCCTCCTCCTCTGCTCCCTCTTCTGCAGGGGCTGCATCAGCCACAGGTGCATCATTAGCTCCTGTTCCATTAACAGAGCCATCCACCTGCTCGTGGCTGTTCCGTGTAACGTTTCTCCTTTGCTGTTGATACACTATAATTTAATTTTCAGAAGTTATATGGGATGCAAAATGTAGAATATGTAAAAGATTTCTTAAGGAAGGATGCTGTTTGTATAGATACATTGGATCTTTGTATACTTTCAAGCCCAATCAACTAGAAGGGAGATTTAATCCATGAAATAGACAGCAACTACCAAGCAAGCTCTAAGTGATTCCATGGGTTAGAAAAACTGATTCCTTGTTGGTAGAAGTGCCTTGTAAAGGTTCAGGGCTTGTCATGCTTCAAGGAGCTCAGACCTAGGGGAAGGTTAACAAAGCTTGCCAAGAAGGATGCCCACTGAGAGTGGACACAAAGAATGCAGAATTGCTGCGCCAAAAGGAAACCTGGCACAGCTCCCGAGACAAGGAAGAAACTGAAGTAAGCAAAAATCCCAGCTGTCCTGCAATCAGCTCTGGCCGGTAAAACCAACTCCAGCAGGGGGAGATTGCGACCACCGACTCACGGAGCAGGAACTCAAGACCAAAAGCAGGAACTTCCCATCCCAAAAGAAGAGAGAGACTGAGCATGCGGACTAATTACCAGGAGAAGTGAGACAATCGTTAACCAGGAGAAGACAGAATACTAACTAATAAGATAACCATGTAACTTGTAACCAATAATACTCATTCCTTTGTTTGCTAAAATTTATAAGTAATGAAAAGTTTTGATAGCGGGTGTGCCTGATTTGTGAAATACCACTGAGCACCCAGACTTGTGTAAGGCTGGAATAAACAATCACTGTCTGTCTCAAGTGTATAATTATTGACCTGTTGCACCCCAGTAACAAATCCAACTTTTGTGGACAACATACTGACCAACTTAAAGGGAGATCAATTTTTAATGGCCTGGTCAGTAACACCCAAAGGGTCACAAAATGCTGTTTGCCTTTTAACTCTCAGAAACCACAGGCAGCAATGACCTCTGCAACTCCGGTGTCCATGTAACACTAATCAATCACTAATCAATTAAAACTGCAGAAAGAGCCACCAAATTAAAGTTCCTTCTGCATAAGTATTCTGCTACAACTTTTACTGCAGGGATTTTCTGCCATGACTGATGGAGGCCATCACACACACATTGGATCCATTCTCTAAGACGCTGGCCAGAGGCTTTAGCCCTGGCCTTTGCCGTTTGCTAAAAGTAGTTTCAATCCCTGCCCCTCGCGGTTTTCCTAAAAGTAGTTTCAATCCCTGCCACTCGAGTTTCTTGGAAAAGAACAACAAAAAGACCTATAACACTTCAGATAAAATCCGTTTTCAACTGTAAAACTTCAACTCACCTTGAAGAAGCTTCCATCGATGCATAAGGGAAGGGAGAGAAAAGAAGATACAATTAGGCTTTGGTGCACACCCCTGTGCTGCAGCAAACCTCAGCTCAGAAAGCAGCTATAGCACAGGAGGTGAGGAAGGGTGGGGTATTGCCCTCTAAGTTTGGTTAAGAACATTCAAAGCAGTAGCACAAAGAGCTGCTGCCCTGAAAACAAATAAGTGGGTGCCACTGATTCTGCTCTCGCTACTGCAACGGGGTAGAAATGGAGGGCCTTAGGAACTACCAGAACACTGTACTCCCTGCTCCCCTGTTTCAGTCCCTACTTGGATTTGGGCTGGCGCTGTTTCCGTCCCTCTTTCTCCCCAAACTGGCTAATACTGCTGTGATAACTCTAAACACTTCATATTGGGTTATCAGCAGCTCAAGAATGGAAACCACAGAAGGGATTTGGGACTAAAGACTTCCATCAGTCAATGCTAGAACTACAAGGAATGCACAGATCTGCCAGTGCCATCCTGACAAGGGCTTCTCCCTCTACAGACACCACCAAGAAGGGACTTGGAGGGATGTGCAAGTTGGAGCTTCAGAGCAAGGGCTGTGCTTCCAGCCAGCTGCCCACAGCATCCCACCTAAGACAACTGAGTTGTGCAGCTCCCCTTCTCTCCCCTCCCTTCCCACAAATCTGAAAAGACAACAACATGTGGATCCTCACCTCTGAGTTGTCATCATCCCTAGCCGGAGGACTAACAAGACCTGCTGGCGGCTCACTAGAGGGAGCAGAACCAGAAGAACATGCAGTCGTCAATTTCACAGTGCACAGAGGGTTACCAAGACATAAAATTGCAGAAATCAGAACATCCCCTTAGTCTCATTTGCATCCCAGCCCAGAAACACAATCCGCGCAAGAGCTTTTATGTACTGCAAGCATTTCAGTCTGTCACTATCCATAGTGTAAGAAACGTTCAAGAATGACTTCCTGAATGGAGAAGAAAGGTTTCTCCTGGATTTTGCTGAGTTTAGGGGTTTCTTTTCCATTACTTCTCTTCCAGACAGACCACTATGTTTCAAGTCCAAATTCTTCAAGCAGAATCAAGCAAAACCCAAAAGATTGGCAAAATCCTGTGGCTACAATATATCAG
>NW_008238448.1:201096-233097 GCF_000691975.1 Corvus brachyrhynchos | reverse complement strand
TGGAGGGACGTGCAAGTTGGAGCTTCAGAGCAAGGGGCTGTGCTTCCAGCCAGCTGCCCACAGCATCCCACCAGGGAAAACTGAGTTGTGCAGCTCCCCCTCTGTCCCCTCCCCTCCCACGAAGCAGAAATGATAAGAACATCTTATAAGAACATGATCCTCACATCTGTGATGTCATCCTGTGAATTTGGAGGACTCTCAAAACGGTCTGGCCATTCACTAGAGTTGAAAGAACTGAAAGAACACGCAGTCATCAATTTCACAGTGCACAGAGGGTTACCAAGACATAAAATTGCAGAAATCAGAACATCTGCTTTGTCCGTTTAGCAACATCCCAGCCCAGAAACACAATCCGCGCAAGAGCTTTTATGTACTGCAAGCATTTCAGTCTGTCACTATCCATAGTGTAAGAAACATTCAAGAATGACTTCCTGAATGGAGAAGAAAGGTTTCTCCTGGATTTTGCTGGGTTTAGGGGTTTCTTTTCCATTAGTTCCCTTCCAGGCCACTATGTTCCAAATCAGAATCCTTCAAGCAGAATCAAGCAGAATCCAACAGTTTGGCAAAATCCTGTGTCAACTGTATGTACGAAAGTACACTTTGGAGAGACACTTCATGTGTCACATACCCATTGTTGTCTCTTGGCTCCTCTTCATTGTCACCTGCCCATAGCTCAGCTGAATTCTCTGTCTCCCTGGAACCAAGTGGGGACTGCTGGCTCTGCTCCCTGTCCTGCACCTCTGAGTTGTCGTCCTCCCTAGTCACAGGACTAGCAGGACCTGCTGGCCATGCACTAGAGGGAACGGAACCAGAAAGAATGTGCAGCCATTTGAACATGCAGCCATTTATTTCACTGGGCACCAAGGGTTACCAACAAAGAACATGGTGGTACTTAAAACATGGCCTGTTCTGATTAAGCAACATCCCAGCCCAGAAACACAAGCACTGCAGCACCTTTTATGTACTGCCAGCATTTCAGCATGTCAAGCCCTTCTCTTCTATACAATTATGGCTTCATAAACAGAGAAGAAATGAACATGCAGCCATTTATTTCACTGGGCACCAAGGGTTACCAACAAAGAACATGGTGGTACTTAAAACATGCCCTATTCTGATTAAGCAACATCCCAGCCCAGAAACACAAGCACTGCAACACCTTTTATGTACTGCCAGCATTTCAGCATGTCAAGCGTTTCTCTCCTATACAATTATGGCTTCACAAACAGAGAAGAAAGGCTTCTGCTGGATTTTGCTGGGTTTATTTTAATTCTCTTCCAGGCAGGCCACTCTATTCCAGGTCTGAAGTATTTGCATAGAGTTCAGCAGAAGCCAAAAGCTTGGCACAAACTTGTTCCTACCACATATCTGAAGCTGGAGTTTAGATAGACCCTTTCTCTCTCACATACCCATCATTTTCTCTTGGTTCCTCTTCATCATCCCTTGCCAGGGCCTCGGATGAATTCTCTGATGCTCTGGAAGGATGTGGCTGCTGCTGGCTCTGCTCCGTGTCCTGCAGTGCGGTAGAAATGGAGGCACTTAGGAACCACCCTGAACACGGTACTCCCTGCTCCCCTGTTTCAGTCCCTGCTTGGATTTGGGCTGGAGCTGTTTCTTTCCCTCGTTCTCCCCCAAACTGGCTAATTCACCTGAACACTGCTTAGTACATGAAGAGCTGCTGAAGACATAAAACCCCATACCCAAAGCTGCTCTTGTGTTTGGTAAAAGTGGAGGTGGGTCATGCAAATTCTGATGTAAAATTGGAGGCCTTTTCTTTGCAAAGGTTCAGCAACAAGCCTGTCAGGAGATAGCTGCCATGCTATGTTTGCTGCATGTTTCTGCTTTGCACAGCAGCAGTGGCACCCCAGATTTGAGCAGACACACTGCACTGTGGGCTGGATCAAAAATATTCTGAAACATGGATTTTAAAAGAAACAGTAAGATTTTAGTTAAAGGCTAGCTTTGTTGAAATTAGTTAAAGTAGATGGCCCGGCTGGAATTGATAAAATGTTAATAAGTAGTCAAAGAGAGCCAGACCCGAAATAAGTTTTTAGATGTAGGTAGCTAATTGCCTTTCACTTTCTATTTGTTTAGCTGTGCTTTTAATGAGAAACAGAAACCCTGATAAATAGATTCAAAGAAACGGAGACAATCACTAATTTCCACCTCTGAGAGACTATTCAGAAATCACAAAAGGAGGAACTGGAAGTCCCCCAAGAGTAATTTGTATTGTCAAAAATCAGAAAGGTAGAAAGGTCAAAGTGAGGGAGAGTAGCTTTACTTCATCTTTTAAGACCACTCCCCAAATAAAGAGACAACCAACACAATTCAAAGAACAAACTACGCATGCTTCATGACTTTCAAACTAAATACTATACGAAGAAGAGAATGGAAGGTGTCAGTGTTATAAATCTGCATTTGTATTTTGAATATTCAAGACCTCTGTAATTAAACAGACTCTGTATTGGCTTGTAATTTTGCACTGCACATTAGGGAGCTATCCTGCACAGCTGCCTGGCGCTGGAATAAACATACACTTTCTAACTCTACACTGTTAGAGAGTTTATGTCCGTCTTAGTTGGGTGTCGATATTAGATCAATACCCATATTTTGGTAAATCAATTCCTTCAAAATAGAAGGGGTAAATTTAAAAAAGCAAACAAACGTGACTCTGTTAATGGCTTCTTGGAATAAGGAACAGAACTAGTTTGCACCCCAGTAAGGTGCAGTTGTGTTTTACACCTCAGTGAGAGGGGTACCTTAAACTGATGTTGCAGCTAAAACACTTCTCATTTGAGAAGTCAAAGACTTCCTGTGGTCTCCTTTAAATCACTGAAGAAAAAACCTCTTTTAGGTTGTTCATCCCCTCTCTGCAAGCGATTCTCAGAGATGCTGATGTGTTCATGAGTGTGTTTGGGCTCGACTGGGAACTGTGTCTAATGTGGTAAATCAGAGCCATGTTCCAACCTTTGAGGCCAGGGTATTTAGTAAGATGCCAGATGACAGGCAAGGAAACTAATTTGACTGCAAGATGGAGGGGAGTGTGCCATTCACTACGTACTACATCAGACTCATCGTCACTGATAACGATGACTTCAGGCCCAGAAGATTCGCCCGTGAGATCTATGATGACTTCTTCACCAGCTGAAAAACAGAACATTAGAATCAAGATCAGAGATTGCAGAAGAGTTAAAAGGGCTGCCAGTGCGGAGCAGGCCGAGGTTGGATTCACTGAGCCCTGGGTTTCTTTTTTTCAGGAGCACGTCCAACATTGCACTCAAGCTTTGCCCCAGCAGTCCACAGGGAGCACTACCAGCCCTGTCCTCTGAAGGGGCAGTGCAAGAGGAAGAGCGGCTGAGTCCCTCACAAGTTCTGTTGGATGTCAACAGCTATGGGAGCTTCACAGCAAGAAATGATTCATCTCACACAGGGGAATGTTTAGCACACAAAAGAAAAAAAGCACCCAACCAACACTACAGGGGATCCTCTTTTTTTACAGTTTTACCATAGTGTAGATTGTTCCCTTGAGGGATGGGGCACAGCTAAAGACAAACTTTTCCTTATCTTCATCCAGCTTGGGAGATCCCAAACTCAGCTTGCCACCCTCCACAGTGGCATCTATGGTGACTGCCAGCTCATCAGAGCACCCATTCAGGTGTTTGAGCAGCACTTGAGGACCTTTGCTGCAGAGCTCATCTCCCACTAGCGGCCACTGTATTGAGCTCAGGAACAAACCAAAACAGCTGTCAGAAGCCTTGCTGTTAGGGATGCCATATCAGGTGCTTCCTAAACCCCAAGGTTTCCCATCCTCCCCAGTAAAGGGCCTAGAAACTGGCAAAAGCACACATTCAAATGAACCCAAACCTTCCAGAAGCAATTGCTGTTCTTAGCATTTTCGGTGGCAGCAATATTAGCACGGCCCTCGGGTTCTGCAGCACCAATGACAGCACACGAGGATACCAAAAACACTCCCGCAAAGGCTGGAATAGGCATCAAATGGTGCTATGGACCATTTTCACCTTAGCACATCACATCAGGGAAAAGACATCGCCCCTCATCTCCTACATGTTGCCTCACCAGCAAATAGCCTGTCCAATGGCTTGAAAATGAGGAGACCAGTTCCCAATTCTATCATGTTGTTACTCACACTGTAAGCATTTCTGAACAATTGCCAGCACCCACAGAGATTCAGAACCTTCAATATCCAAAAGCGGGAAGTCACAGGAAGTTTGGAAAGATTTCTGTTTCTGTGCATTTACTCCAAACTCTAGAATTCTTTTCTAGAAGTCCCCTGGAAAATGTTTCAAGAATCAGATCTGCATTGAGTAGTAAAGTACTTACTGAGCTCATGGTGTTTCGTGATCTAAAAGCACCAGAAAAGCAAGTGGGACAAACACCAAAAAAGGAATGTCAGGGAAGAGATCAATCCCTTAGCTTCCTTCTGGTAGCCCACTGCAGATTTTTCAGGGTTCCAGAAAACTGTTCTTCCAAACCTATCAGAAAAGGAGAGATCATCAATTTGGAATGCCTGTTCTCTTGAATACCCCCATGCCCCAAGACTCCCACTCCCCAGTCTCCAGTTTCTGTCCTTAAGTGGAGGGGGAAGTCCGTGACCCCAGTACTTGGGCCCACCTGCAGCCCATCCTGCAGCCCAGGCCAGCCCCTCAGCATCAGAAGCCTTTTCAAGAATCGGCTGCACTTACCTGTACAGTCAGTCCAGAGTTTGCCTCGCAAAGGTCAGCAAATCGCTCTCTATTCCCACCTGGGATGGAGAAGACGGATGCTCCGCGTCTGCTGCGCAGCAGAGAATCCGTCAACTGGCTCAGCAGACTCGGTGTCAACACAACCTTGGGAGCAGGAGTGCCCCTGGCAACCGGTGCCAACATTCCATGCCCAGTAACGGGTCTCCGTTTTGCACACCCATGGAGCTCCACAACGCCATGGAGGCCCCTCAACGATCACCTGGTTCTGCTGCCACCCACCAGATCAGGCTGCTCAGGGCCCTGTCCAGCCTGGCCTGGAACATTCCAGGGACAGGGCATCCACAGCTTCTCTGGGCAGCCGGTTCCAATGTCTCACCATCCTCACAGCTCTGCCAAATCTCTGATCCCAATCTCCCCAATCTTCTAGTCTAAAACCCTTCCCCTTTCCCATCGCTCTCTGCCCGCTTTAGGCACTGGGAGGCCGCAGTGAGGCCTCCCCGGACCCTGCTCCTCTCCAGGCTGGACAGCCCCGGCTCTCCCAGCCTGCCTGCAGAGGACAGGTGCTCCAGGCCTCCACACCTGCCCCCGGCCTCCTCCGGCCCTGCTCCACAGGCACATCCTGCTGCTGCTGGGCAGAGCTGGACACAGCTCTGCACGTGGGGCCTCACGGGGCCTCGTGGGGCAGACCTGCACCTCCCTCTGCCTTCAGCCTGAGGAACCTGAGGATCACTGCAGCCTTTAGAGGGCAAAAGAAACCCCACCAAACCACACCTGCCCAAAACAAAGAGAAATTTAAATGCTTCCTTAACCCTCCTCCTCCAGGTTTATTAGTCTGTTGCTGTTTTATAAGAGTGTTTTAACTTTAACCCAGGTAAATAGCAATTAAAATAAAATAAAGTTTGTGGGGTTTTTTCTGAACTGTTGGAAGTGTAACCATTCAGATCGTTATTTCAAGTCTCTGAAGTCTTGACATTTTCAGGTGTTCAACTATTCCTCTGCCAGAATTTTGTAACAGGGCTGAGGAGGTTTGCTCTGCTCCCAGGGACCTGCTCTGTCATGAAAGGTAAAACAGCAAAAAACCAGAATTAATATTCTGTTTTCTTCTAGCCATGCTGCTGCTGGACCTGTGTTCAGAGGGATGGGCTGGTGCTCCTGAGAGCAGCAGGGAACCCATCTCAGCCCTGCCAGAGGCAGGGCTGCTCCTCAGCCATTGGTCTCATGGGCGCTCTCTGGTGTGGGAAGAGGGGTGGAAATGCATCCAATGCTGAATAAGGATATTTTAAGCTCATGCTTTACATGAGGAAGATCATTTCTCACAAAAATTTTTCCATTATAACTGTTGGGTTTAGGTAATAGGCAACACATTGAATGTTTAAGAATGGGTGGGGATGACTTCCCACTTTTCTAATTCCTGTGTCTGGGAGCTGAAGCACAGGCTTGTTCCGGTGATCATATTCGCATCCTTCATTTCTCATACTCAGTGCTTTGAGACCAGTAGGATTATATATAATTATTTATATATTAAATACATATTTGGAATTGCTTTAGCATATTAGCATTTTCATACGAAGTATTAAATCACCTTTAGGATTTTTCTTATCTAATCCTCTGCCCTTTGGACCCAACATTTTTGGAAAGCAAAAGTGTTTAAACAGCTGAGGTTGTCTGAGTGGACTCAGCACCATGTGCATTTCGGGACAGGACTGGATGGCTTCTAGAAGAAATGTGTCATCATGGGTAAGGGACAGGGAAGCACTGAGGAAGAGGGGCAGCTTTTAGTAAGACAAACATTTGAAGGCTCTAGGGCTTGATCTCCCTCATCCCCGCTGGACAATGGCAGCAGGGGCTGGGAGACCTTTACTGTAAAGCCCAACACTTTTTAATTAAAGATGCTATTGAAAATACTCATTGCTCAATGGTGAGAGGGAGAGAAATTCCCTGCCCCTTCACTGCACATCCCAGGGAAGCTGCAAAAGCCACATTCCTGTTTCATCTTCTCCCATGTGGGTCAGCTTTGAAGCAAGGTGTAAGACCTTTAAAACACCCCACTTCCTTTCCATTTCAGGAAGGAAGAAGTTTTCATCTATTACCTTCCAAAAATAAAAGGTTATTTATAGCCAACAGCCTAAACTAAGCCCAAATTGAGCTGGCTTGGTATACTAATCACCTGGAGGTACAGCATCAGTGTTTTGCACATGATTAGCTACAGTTTGCCAGGAATTTTTGGCAGGAGAAGACACCTCAGGGAGTGAGAAACCCAGAGTTCACTGGACAGGGGTTGTCAGCTCCGTACTCTCCCAAATCAGGTCTATCCTGAGGATCAGAGCAAGGGCCATGAAGTAATTTAAGAAGGGTGAATGTAGTATAGGATATTGTATATAAAAGTAGTCCACTGCAGGGCAACCACTGATGACAAGAAAACCTACAATGACATGAGAAAACCTACTTTCCACCCCAGCTGGATCAGTGCTGCCTCTCTCTCTGACTCTCTCTCTTTATTAACCAAAATTATTTTGATCTGAAGGTAGACAAACAACTGGATTCCACAAGGCAGCAGAGGTCCAGCAACGAGCCCAGTCCTTCAGTCCCATGACCATGGTTGTGGTTGCCCACAGGGGTCCTGCCCATGGGCAAGCAGGTTTCACTACCAGGCAACCCAAGTGAAAATGGGATGCATCACCCTCCTAGGCTGCCAGGGACATGTGGTGGGTTATTAGCGGGAAGCAGCCAGACACCTGGCTTCCCACACAGGTTGGCACAGGAGCAGGTCTGCACTCTCTAGAGCAACCCTGCAGACCAGGCCCTCTAAATCCACCATAGGGATGCAGGGAAATAGCAAGGATTACCAAAAGAAGCCCCAAAAAGATTATATTCTTGACTAATGATAATTTTTACTAGTCTCACTGAGGATAGCATTTCACTTCACATGTCAAAATGTGCCTTTGCTTGACTCTAGCAACGCTTGTGACTTCAGGGTATGTTTTCTCAAAGTGTTGATGGATGGTCTGTTAGAGAAAGACATATTAAGACTGTTCAGAGTAAGTAAAAACATTTTTTACCCTCCCTGATGGTAGGCAGTAGGGGATGGCTTGTTCTGCAGAACAAATATGTCTCTGTCTCTGATTTCCTTCACTCTTTTTTTCTAATACTCCACAAAGGTTTGAAATTCTTCCACTGAGTCTACATGGTCTTGAAAGCTGAGCAAGATTTGTAGCTTGCTCTGAGTCTGAGACAACATCTATGAGTGTGCTTGCAGGGAAATGGGCTTTTCAGGCAGTAACGAAACGGGGAATGTTTTTCCATATATAGCCTATGTTGCTTGTTCATACCCCAGGCCTAACACTAGGAAAACTCATTTTCGTAAATTGCTTTCTTGTGAAGGCAGGTAACACAAAGCGTTTTATACAGCATTAGGCAAAAATCGTCTTTAAGAATTGGGTCACTATGGTAACCACTTCTTATCTCAAAATCAAATAGCCATTATGGCTGTAATTAAACAATATATGATTTCTACTAAGAATTATTCTGAATTATAATTCATTTTCTGTCACAAGCTGGAATTATTTTTATTGTCCCCAAGGGCATCAGCATTTGATCTAATTCAGCAGTGCAAAACTTCACAGAGAGACACTATAACCAGCTTTGAATCTACTGTCAGAAATCATGGTCAATGACTTCAATCTCTTAAATACTTCAACCAACTCCACAAAATATCAGTAATAATTTTTGAGGAAGGCAGAAAGTAAACAAGGTCTCCTGAATCTTGTGTTTCATTGCAGCTAGCCACATGTCCTGAGCCCAGTGGTGCACAAAGGGGCCAGGGTTGCTGCTGTACACAGGTGAGTGGGCAGGCCACAAATTCAGATTTTCCCTTGGCTTAAGCAGAAACTTTATTTAAAAACAAGCAAAAAGTATTTTAAAAATAAGAAAACCTCTCAGTTTTTCTTCCTTGGGCATTTTTACCTGTCACTTCTGTTCTTGGGACCAAGGTCATGCACAGAAACCTTGGCAGACTAGTGGGACACAGTAAACATCATTCACAGGTGAATCACTGTGACTGCCTTTAAAACCATAACATAAGTAACAGGAGCACGATGCTCCACGTGGAGCCCAACCAAGCCAGTAGCAAAGCTGGTTTTCAAATAAAGGGGAAAACCCCAGCCTTGTGGTTAGGTGAGCTGCACCAGCTGGCTCTGATAGGAGTTGTCCACAGGTGGCTTCAGGGAGGAGCAAAGCCCCCACTGCTAATATGAACCATTTCCAAGGGAGTAGTGGTAGGGTGGTTCTGTTCTTTCCTTTTTGGTCTGGAGCTGTACCAGGTCAGGAGACTTTTAGCAGGACTTTTTGGTACTCACACCTGGGAGTCTTTTTTTTTTTTTGGGTGGAGGGCTGCAGATGGTTTGTTCTCTAGCTAACACATTATGGAGCAAATATATGCCTATGTTCTATGTAAATATTAATAGACTTGTTTGCCTGAATGTTTTTGGGGTTTTCTCTCTCTCTCTCCCCATAGAGGGAGGCAAAACAAACATTTATTTTCCTAAAAACCTGTAAATTTTTGAGGC
This sequence comes from Corvus brachyrhynchos, assembly GCF_000691975.1. Lineage (NCBI taxonomy): Eukaryota > Metazoa > Chordata > Aves > Passeriformes > Corvidae > Corvus > Corvus brachyrhynchos. Next base: position 223,832 of record NW_008238448.1, on the reverse strand, counting down.
ACTTGTTTCTCTATAATGCAGTTGTGAATCCCTGTGGGCTCTTGAGTGTTCTCTCCTGGAAGTGAATTTACTCCTTAGTGGCTGCAGTTATTCCAGAAAAAAAACATGGAAAGCCTTTTGGTGCCTAAAATGAGGATTTTTCTCTTCCTGGTCTGGAGGAGCAGTTTCCTGTGCTCCAGATGAGCAGTAATGTTAGTTTAATGAGCCATGGACTAATATTTTTTATTCTTTTGGAGCTATTCTGGCCACCCATCCACCCCAACAGCTCTCAGAGGAAAAATATTTACAAATCATCAGGCTGCCTAAAGACTTTCTGGAAAGGACCCTGTAGAAAACCCCAGCCAACCAGAAGAACCCAAATATGTCTATGGAGCCTGAGCATTGCACCCAGGACAGTGGCAACCCTGTCTGCAGTGGCACAACCACTGCCTGTGTTTTGGGTCTTGCACAGGGATGCTCTCAGCACTGACTACAGCCTCCCCACCACAAGGGTAACGCTGTGGGATTTCCAGGTGAACCTTTTGAGTGGTGAATGGCTTCATTAAGCCTGGACTAATAAATAGTTTAATTTGCTGAAGCACAGCTCAACAAAGTGCAGTTCAAAGGTGAGTTAGCTCCAGCATGCCGTGCAGAGGGCAGGGGAGGATGCTGGCAGTGGGAGGGCTCTGCAGATTCCTGCCGTGGTGCTTCCCCAGGCATGGAGTAACACTGAATGGGAGAGGCAGCATCAGAGGAATGCCCTTCGGGAGAGGGGTATTCCTGACCCTGCAGTTTTCCCTGTCACTGCTCAGGGACAGGGCTAAGTGTAAGGCGGCTCCTGTGGCAGAGGGATTAAGCCTTCTGGCCTTGAGGCATGTCTGTGTCTTTGCCCTGGGTGTCCATCCCTTAGCTCCACTGCAGAGCATCAGTATTTTGACCTTTCCTCTGTTGGCTTTTTCCAGAGCCTCTCTCTTGGTTTCTCTATTCTTCTTTGGCAGCTCAAGCTAATGGTTTTGTCCCCAAACCAGTGTCTGCTTTTTTTGTCTTCTCTCTTCAATTTTTTTGAAATATCCAGCAATTGTCCTTTTTCTCTTGAGCTGCTGCAAAAGAGTCACAGCTGAGCTGTGGTTCAAGCTATGGGAAAATATCCTGTGCCCACTCCGGCAGCATCAGAGGAATGCCCTTCGGGAGAGGGGTATTCCTGACCCTGCAGTTTTCCCTGTCACTGCTCAGGGACAGGGCTAAGTGTAAGGCGGCTCCTGTGGCAGAGGGATTAAGCCTTCTGGCCTTGAGGCATGTCTGTGTCTTTGCCCTGGGTGTCCATCCCTTAGCTCCACTGCAGAGCATCAGTATTTTGACCTTTCCTCTGTTGGCTTTTTCCAGAGCCTCTCTCTTGGTTTCTCTATTCTTCTTTGGCAGCTCAAGCTAATGGTTTTGTCCCCAAACCAGTGTCTGCTTTTTTTGTCTTCTCTCTTCAATTTTTTTTGAAATATCCAGCAATTGTCCTTTTTCTCTTGAGCTGCTGCAAAAGAGTCACAGCTGAGCTGTGGTTCAAGCTATGGGAAAATATCCTGTGCCCACTCCCCACCCCAGCCCCCAGTGCAAGTAGATTTTGCATCATGATGGTTTTAATGTCAAGCAGTGTCTTCAAGTGGGTATCATTTGCAGGGGCTGGATCTTTGCACTGCCATGAATTGTTAGCCTCCTCTGCCACCCTCATTTTCTAGTTTCATGAAGGCAGTTGTTTGCTGGCATAGCCCTACCCTTAGATTCAAGAAATGAACTTGTCTGTGTTGACACTCGAGACTACACTTTTAGTTTTTAACAGAGGGTGTCTGCAGTGTGAAATCCTGCTCACTACCAAGGACGTGCTTCATAGTCCCAGCCAGTGGGGACAACAACTCCTCCCTTGACAAGCTGCTTCATGAACAGTGGAGTTGAGATGTGCTGCCAAGTAGCATGAAAAAATGGTGTGTTAGTGCTGCACCCTTGAAACTAAAGAAAGGCCTTCTTTCTTTATCCAGCCTTCTTATTTTGAGCTGATCTTCCCTTCCCAACTCTCCCAGCAGCACTTGGGGTCAGAAAGAGTTTTGAGGGAGGGGACTTCTCTGCAGCACTGCAATTTTGGCAGTCCTCGTGCTGAACTCTGAGGAGCCCTTGGCAATGATAATTACTCAAGATTGCAGAGGCTATGCAATCAGAGCCATGCGAAGCTTGGAGGAGCCTACTTCAGTTTGAAGTACATTAGCCTGCTCAGAACTGGAGAGCAGAAACCAGCATGATGCACCCTCATGCCATGAAGTGAGAAACAAATCCTGCTGTTTGAGCTGGCTACCAGGATGAGGTGGCCCTTCAGCTACCTTCTCACACTGAATTCATTTCCTCATCCTCTGGAGAGGGGAGGACACGATGGTCCTTGCCCATCAGAAAGAAGGAAAGAAGAGAGATTTGCTCACAAGACAGCAACAATACATTGCCAAGGTAGGACCCACCCATCACCTCTCTTTTGGCAAACAAAACATCAAGCAGAGAAAAACCCTCCTGAAATTCCAACATTCACTGCACTCATCCCCTACTCATTGTCCTAAAGATGAGGTAATGTTCTTAAAGGGCTTCCCTGTGCAGGAGCATCTACCCTGCAACCTTCTGGTAGAGCAGCTCAAGAAACTGAGCCATCATGCTGCTTTTTCTTCTCAAAATGACATCCTGCCATGCTATGGCTTTAGAGACTTCTCTTAGGTATGGCAGTGGGCTGGTTAATGGGATTGGAGGAGGAAAACCAGGCTGAAAGAGGTGACCAGGAGATCCAAGTAATGAAATGTGACATCAGCAGGATCCTTGCCTCTCAGCAGAGGTCCTTCAGCCAGGTGTACCTGTGGGGGAGAAAGGACCTATGGATGTATCTGTTCCTGGTGCCTCTGATAGCTGTTGTGTGTGAACAGATCGCTTGCACTGAAAGATGAGTACCTGAATGGCCAGAACAGCCTTTACAGTTCCCTGTGTGAGTTTTAGACTTCAGAGGGGACTTGTTGGGGTACCTTCTCTGGTGTCTCCTCTGTGCCCAAAGCCTGTTTGCAGTTTCAGCCACTGCTGTATCAGTTTTACAGACACATCCCAGATTTCTGGTACCAGAATGCCTGGGCCACGGGCAACCAGGTGCTCTCTCTACTGCTGTGGGCATTAAAGCACCTGTAACTTCCTTATCCATTTACAAAAGAAGAGTTTGCTCCAGGCATCCTGAGTGGATTACTGTTGGTCTCATGGCATTTCTTTAGTTAATAAAATGCTCTCATCTGGGAAAAGCCCATGCTCTGGGACCCTGCAATGTAAACTATACATTCAGACTGGTTTATTTAGAGAGCAGTCACAAGCACAGGCCTCCTCTTGCAGCACCTTTATTCAAAGGTAGATAGTCAAAAGACATTTGCCACTTGCATTTACTGAGGGAAGAGTCATTGTAATCACCTGATGCTTCTGCTGGGGCTTAGAAAATTTGTAGTCTCTTGCTGTCTTCCCCTCTGCCCAAATCTGGTTTTCCCTGCTCTCACCAACACAAGTACCCTGTGCCTCTATGCTGAACAAATGCAAGAGGAAAGGGAACTCTAAAGGGTTTCCTCAGGCCAGTGTTTTCCTGCATCGAGCAAAAAAAAAAAACCAGGGATGTTTTGCCACAGGGATGCAAATGGTGGTCAGAGCAAACTGGAAAATTGGGTGTGTTACTTTTGCAAGGGCTGAGGCACCAGTGGCTGGTGTCCAGGGCTTCTGGAGCAGAGGAGTGTACGCAGCTGGGAATTAGGAAATACAATAATAGTTCCTGCACTGTGATGTAGGGTGGGCATCTCATTCACAGGTGCTGCTGCCTCCCCTGATTCATGCTGTGCTTCTGCTACACTGAAAACTGCCCTTGCTGTTATGTAAGAGGTAACAGGATGCCAGTAGATGTATCAGTGAACTCTGATGTTTATGTGACTGCTGGTTTTAAGATGCTTAAAGCCCATCAGGGCTAGGTTATTTTGTCTGGTTGAATCAGGGCAGTGCCTGAAGTCCCCAGGTTACTGCTCAGACCTGCTGCCTGCCAGGACTGGCCCAGTTTAGTGTTGATGTTATGGAGATGGGAGTTGCCTTGGTTGTTTTGTCTCAGCAAGTTAGATCAAGAAAGCTTTAAGAGGAGTTTCCATCAAGCTTTAGGACAAATGGATGATAGATTTAGCTCTGCTCATCTGCTGCAGTGTGGTCTTGCTATTTGGCCAAGAGACCTGGGTGCTACAGCAGTGGTGCTGAGGCAGAGAGAGACACATACACAAAATTCCCATCCTCAGGAGCCAAGGTGAACGCAGAAGAAATACCTGAAAAGAAATTTTGCACTATCTGAGCTGCCCATTTATAAGGTAGTGATCAGCTGATATTGCTGGGTGGATGAGTGCTTGCCAACTTCGAGGCAGGTCATTTCTATATGTGAATGAGGGTGGCAAAGGCAGGTGCCATCATTATATACGGGCAAGAAACCAAGGGATCTTCAGGGTCTTTGAGCGACAACTTGTCACTGCTCCAGCAAAGTTTGCATGGAAACACGTCACAGTGGCTTCATATTTACTTATCCAACAGGATTCTGGGTTTTGGTTTGAATTTTATTAGCTATGAAATGGGACTTATGGAGCACCAGACTGCATCCTTGACAGGTTGTGAACATGCGTTTTATTCACAAAACTCGCTCCCCTCGTACAGCCAGGTGTAAAGGTGGTCAGGAAAGGACCAGCTGGGCTGGCAATGCTGTGCCAGTCCTCAGTGGCACTGGAACCTTTCCTCCATCTCTCTGCCGAGCACTCATCCTTTGGATGATGAGAATTCATTTTAGTCAGCTTTTTCTAAATGTTGGAGCATCCACAAAAGGCTTTTCATGCTACAGTTTTTCAGCCATTATATACATAGGGGAAAAATTACCCCAAATCTTATCTTTCAATGCGTACAGGAAACTACTTACTGGTCTGTTCTCACCTCATATAAGAAGGAGGATGTGTGCAACTGGGTTTTCCCCTCATCACTGAAAAGGTGAGTTCTGTTACAGTTTTTACTGCTGTTTTGTCAGTAAGCTTTGGGCAAACAGCCTGGGAACTGCTGAACATGCCAGAGACTCAAGGCCCTGACTCATTTGTTCATCCCACTTTGTAAAATAATTTAATAGAAAATAATTTAAGTGTGGACTTAGTTGTGTTGCTGAATTGAGACTTTGGGGTAAAGTGCCTGCTGGATTCAGTTCATCTTAAGCAGATATTTATCAGAGCTTGGGCAAAGCCACTGACATTTTGCTAAAAGTGTTTCATAAAAATGCTGTTGCTGATAACTTGGACACAATCACACAGGCATTTTGGGAAACAAATGAGTACCAATCAGTGTTGTGCTGGATGAGTCATATGGGAAAGGGGGAAAATTGGCTGATTTTGATATTTTTAAGGCAGTCAGCCATACTGATGTGAGTGGCAAATAGGAGAGCCAGGCAAAAGCCATCTATGATGGAGTCTATGATAGCCTGCTATTCATTTTGGAGGAAAACTGGCAGTAAAAAGGATCTGGTCATCATTGAGCTCCAGCAGAGTTTATTCTAATTTTGTCAAGCTGACTCCTTAATTAAATGGCTGCTTTGTGGGGAATTGGAGAAGCATTGGATGTGTGGTAGCAACAGGTAGAGGCTGTCATCCCAATTCATCTATTTTTTCTGAACTCTGAGAAAACACTTTCCACCTCTGAGAGGCTCTTCTCCCAAAATCTACCAATCCTTCCCTGAGCAGGCAAGATTAAAAGTGTGCATGTGGGGGTCCCCTTGTTTCTGTCATAGCCACCTGCTGCTGTACTCCAGCTACAGAGGATAATTCTGCTTTTAGTTTCCAAACAGTGCCCAGACATTTTTCTTTTCCTAAGGGACAATTCAATTCCTTTTGTGAACTCATTTTGGGTTATAATGTGACTATACTTCAATCCTCTTATTAACCCCATATTGAAGGCAAGCATACTACAATTGGAGAAAAAGAAGTACAGTTTGTTTATCTTTACTGAAGGTCTTGTTTCCTTCTCTCCATGCCCAGGGCTTTCTCTGGGTTTCAACTCAGCAGCCCCTCCATCTTAGTGCTCTTCTAAAAGAGCCACAGGACATGCACCAGGGCACTTGGTGGAGCAGAGAAGGATGAACTGGGGGGTGCACAACTGCAGAGGTGCCACCTTCACAGTCACAGCCGATTAGTGTTAGTAACCTGTCACAGGTAGGTGTTTTCCAGACTCCTTGTGTGGCATGCAGTGGGTTTTTATCTGATCCCCCTGCCTAATCATGAGCAAATGAAAGCAGATGGCAATTATCCACAACTCTAAGGGAGGCTTGGGGGGAAGGTGTTGTGCCTTTCCTTCCCAGTGCCTCAAGTGTGAAAAAAAGGTAGCGAGTCCTTGTTTACTGGGGTGAGGCAAAGCTCACAGCTAGCAGGGGTGCCCTGATCTCCAACTTGTGACTGAGGGAAAACAGCTGCTTGGAAAAGGGTTTGAAAACGGGTTTGAAAACATGGTGGTGCCTGGTTTAAAATGTCTAGCTTGATGATGTTGTGTTTTCAGAAAGTCCCAGTTAAGATGTATAACACTGGAAGATGCTTATTCTGCCTGCACTTAAGTCTTTCCCCAAACAGGTCTTGTTGATTGCTGAAGAGTATGTGTTGACATACCTGGTAGTGATAAAGTTCACAGAGCTGGAGAATCACAGATGCTTTACTGCCTTTGGGAATACCCTAAGGATAATTGCATTTAGAGTTAGTATTCTTTATATATTTTACTGTCCAGTGAAAAACTCTGCTCCCTGAGGTGTGGATCCACACCTTTCTTCTGGTGAGGCAGAACTACAGTCTAATTCATTATAAAGACAATTTGGCAGCAGGAAACTCAGAGGCCCCTTGATAATATCAGGGAAACGGACACAACCTTAAAATATTTAGATTTTATTTTGTGATGGAGGTTTCCATGCAGCCTCGATTTTTACATTGCACTGCTTTTCCTCCCTGTACATCCAGGGCAGGGGATGAGGCCAGACACACCTTGGTGTTTGCTTGTAAGGCTAGGCTTGTGCTGTGGACTTGTGATGCAGTGCTGCACTGGGGCTGACAGTGCACTGCCAGCTCTTGAGAGCTGCAGCATCCCCTGAACCACTCAGCCTCGTGCTAAGATGTGTTCCCAGGGAGGCCTGAGGGCTCACACCCACCTTTAATTAACACTGCCCCATCCAGGCTTTGGATAACCTTGAGTAATTTCAGGGCTTTGCAACTTTTACCATAAAAAAAAAAAAAAAAAAGGAATTTGCCAGTGGAGAGGGGATGTTGCCAGGTGCTGTCCCAGCAGTACCCATTATGTGGCAGAGGTGGTTTTACAAAAGGTCCTAAATCCTTCTGGGACCAGTTGCCAGGGAGCATCCCATGCAGAACATGAACCAAGTAAAAATGCAAAGCTCATCTTGCATCTGTCTTACCTCAAGAAATTCTTAGTGCACTAAGGACATAGTATTACAGTACTTGTACCTTTTAAATCCATAAGTGAAAGCGATGTGGGTTATCATATGTGGTAATGTTTGAGAGCTGAATGACAGAGCTGTCAGCTGTGGGACACTGAAATGACAGCCCTTTAAAGTGCTGTCAGGTCTTGTCAGACACTTTTACCATAACACTTATTTTAGCCTCTGGAAGACAAATCCATTGTGTCTTCCACTTCTGGGGGTCTCCTTAAAGCACTGCTATTCAGCAGTGGGATGTTTAACAAAATGGCTTTCTTGAAGCTGTCTGCACTGTAGGTAATATCTCCTCCCTTACCAGATACAGGAACCCCACCAATGCCATAGTCAGGGGCTTTGAGCAGGGTTCCCAAGACACAGAGACCTTTTCCAGGCCTTGTGGCTTCCACAAAATGCTGACCTTGGGAGATCTGTGAGCGATGCTCTGTGATTGCCTGGTGTTTGCAAGTGACCTGCTTGGGCCTGCATGGGATCCCCCTGTCTGGCAAAGCCCACCATTTCCCAGGCCTTGCCCTCTCTGGTGCAGAACAGCTTCATACAGCAGTGAAATCTGCTGGGGCTTGGCAGTGTGTTGGCCTGTGCACTCATTGGAGTGATAAGAGGGGACACTCTCCATAATACCACCAGTGCTGAGGTGGGCTGGGCAGAGCCTCGCTGCTCCCATCCAAACACGAGTGCCAGTGTTTGGCCTCGCCATCTGCCCTCCCTTCCTCTGGAAGTTGAGCCGTGGTCTTCATCTCAGTGCCAGTGAAGGGCCGGCTGTGTTTTGTATGGGGGAACAGCTGGGGTGTCCCATGCCCTTTTAACATCTGATGGATGCAAAAAGTGCAAATGATCTGCCTAATCCCACTGCTGGCTCCTGTCCCACAGGAAGAGCCCAGCTCCTTGCCAGCTGGAGGAGGTTTGGTGCAGTGTGGCAGTGCCACAGCAGAGCTTCCCCTAAAGCTGCCCACACCCATTAAGTCTCCATTACAGGACCCTGAATTCACTCTGCAAATGAAAGATAATGTCTCCTGAGGAAAATAAACTAAAAGCAGGGAAGGGGATTGGCAAAACAAAAACAACCCTTCCTACTGCAGTAGCACTTGCAATTAAGAACAAAACAGAGCAGGAGGCTTTGAAGCTTGACTTTGGGCAGAAAGAAAAGGCCCTCTCCGAGAGCCCTGGGTTTCTGTAGGCCCAGCACAGCGGCTGCTGTCTTCATTTTACGTCAGAGCATTAATGCTGTTGTTTTGCCCCTGGTATCAACAGAGTTTGCCTGGTAGGTGGGTGGGGTACTGGGATTTATATTGTAGACAAATTCAGGAAAGCTTCAGCCTTTTTTTTCTTTTTTTTCCTTTCCTTTTTTTTTTTTTTCCTAACAAAGCTTTTGAAAGTCCACTGGGGACCCCTAATGTTCAGCTACTGCTGAAGCAAGCGCTTCAAAGCCAGAGCTGCACAGCTTCTTTAGCCATGTATGGGTTTGATCATTCTAGTGGGCTTTTATTAGAGGCAATAACACTCCCTTCCCTCTGCTAAAAGTCATCTTTCTGGGAAACTCTGAGAGCTCCTCAAAATGTTTGGTAAAACAATATTTCTATGGTCAGAAAACATGCCAGCCAAATCAAGCCAGGATGGCCCTGGAGATGCTTTGGGAGGCAGAAACCTTTTTGCCACCTGCATAGCAGGTAGGATCCCTCCCTGCCCTGAGCTGTGGCAGCAGACACACCTAACATGCCCAACAGAAAAGTCCACAGAAGAAAAGTGGATTGAAGAAATGGTTATTGTAAAAGGGGTTGGGAGAAGTAACCCTGTGGACATTTTTAAGGATGTCAGTGACAGACTGTGTTAGCCCTCCATAAACTCCCATTGCCTAGTCCCTATTCCCACACATCTCCCCATGGCTGCCTCCTTTGCCCCCCAAAAAAATCTCCACTGACCACCTTCTAATGCCCATAATGAGTTAGGCAGCCTCCATTGATGCCTTTAGTTTTAACTTTTATATGTTTCAAATTCTGTGCTGCTTAGTGTGTGACTCTGAAGTTTCTTGTAGCCTGTTAATTTCTGCTCTCTCATGCTAGGCAGACATAACAAAGCCTCTCTGGCCCTGCTTTCCAAGGACACTAAGACTGTCCTAGGCCAAAAGTATAAACCAAAGAGCCGCTAAGGGGGGGGTAAGCTGAGGGGAAAACTCAAGCTTTAATTGGAGAATTAACCCTGCTATACAAATGAACCAAACCTATAAAAGAGTGAAGAACTCGTGACCTGTTGTCCATCTTGGGGTCCATCTTGAGAATAGCTTCAGGCTCCCCAGGGGGTACGTTTGAAGGCCTTTCAAATAAATACCTACTTTTATTCCCTTACTCCTGTCTAGTCTCTGTTTCTGGGAGGCCTCTTAAGGCATCACCATGACCAAAACCGACAGTTCTCCCATTGCCTTCAGCCAGGGCAGATGGGAATTGCTGTTATCATAGGGGTTTTTCTTGGTTTCCTAGTGCCTCTGCTGGTGGGACTAAACAGGACACACGGATACCTCCACAACAGCCTGATTTAGGATTTTTTCAGCCAGATTCCTGGAGTCAGCTTTTGTCTCTCTTATGACAGGAATGTGTTGTCTTTCCTAGACCAGCATTAATGTAGTTCTAATTTTGCCTCTCAGCCAAAGGCAACAGCATGGTCAGTTACTGGGAGAGCCACACCAAATGCACTTGGAAGTCTGGGCAGAAAAGTGTTAGAAATGCAGCTGGAGTAAGTTACCTTCCTCTCTTTCGTGTCTCCATCCCTGATTCCAAGTAAATCAGAAAAAATTGTGCCTTCTAAGTGGTTTCTAACATAATGAAAGTCAATTAGAGTGATGCAAACGGAGCTGATAACTGCAGGTTTTCATCACTGACTCCGTGCTAAATATCTGCACTGTGGGGTTTGCAAGGAAGTAAGGGTGCATGGAGAGGAAAGGATGGGGTTTTTAAAAGCACTTAAATTACCTCTAATTAGCAACACAACTGTAGTCAAAACATAATGTAAGGATAATAAATTGATATTTGCATAATGGAAATACTACCAAACCGTACTTCAAATAAGATGAATTAGATTGTAATTAGAGCTGTGTTTTGGGAAAGAAAATCCTTCTAATTGCCTGAGTACAGGCAGTGCCAAGGAGGGGAGGGCTGGCAGCTGCCAGGGAGGTCCAGCCAGTGCTGTGTGGGACAAGTGCCCCACAACTGGGGGCCATTCCTTGAAGAGGTGACAGGGTGCCCACACCTACCAGGAGCCAGCACAGCCATGGCAAAGCAGGTCTGGGGAGAAAAAGGGAAAAAGCAGGAGGGATGTGTATGTGTGCACCCTCAGCCATCAACTGCAAAACCATGAACTGAAAGAAAATCCAGGGTGAAATTGTATGGACAGCAATTAGGGTGGGAGACACCTGTGTCTCAAGGGCAGGTGGTGCAAGGGTAAAAATGCAAGACCTAATCCTGCAAATTGCAGGAAACCAGTGTACATCTTTTTCTGGTAAAATCTTATTTCCACATTGAGTTGCAATGGCTTCTTCCTGCTGTTGTTTGATAACTGACTTTATTAAACTAAAAGTTGTTTTCTTTATGTTAAATCACATGCAAGGTTGCTTGTGATTTATTGTCCAGCTCTTACTGCTCTTTATTACAAAAGAGGCCACCTGGACAGCACTGGTCACTCTCCCATTGTACAAGACCATGTACACCAATAAGGAAATTACAGCTGATACCTTATATTCCAAAACAGCTTTTTTTTTTTGAGAAAGCAGACAAAAGAATTACACCTTGTCACTGAAGTGAAGGCACCTTGAGGCTGGCTTGTTGTCTGGTAGCTGCAGAATCTTATGGTTGGTGCTAATGGACATTTTGGTGCTGGGCAATGACATTGTCAGGTGGAAAAACTGATGAGCATACAAAAGCCTGCTGTCTCATTTTGGCTGGGGGACAGAAAAAGATGATTTCTTAAGTCCTGTTTGTACTGGGTTTGTGGCCATATTTTTATAGTGAGGGGGCTATGGGATGGCTTCTGTGAGAAGCTTCCAGAAGCTTCCCCGGTGTCTGACAGAGCCAATGCCATCTGGTTCTGAGACAAATGTGCCACTGCCTAAGGCTGGCCCAGTCAGGAATGATAGTAATGCCTTTGTGATAACATATTTAAGAAGGGAAAAAAAGTTATTGGACAGATGTAATTGTGGCCAGAGAAGAGCAGAAGGGGACTTTTCATGCACCCCATGAAAAGGGACCACATTGGAGCAGTTCATGGAGAACTGTCTCCTCTGGGAGGGACCCCACACTGGACCAGAAGGACTCCCCTCCCTGAGGTGGAAGCAGTGACAGAAACAGCTGGGGTGAACTGTCCATAACCCCCATTCCCCAACTCTCTGCACCACTGGGAGGAGAGGAAGTAGAGCCAGGGAAGGAGGGAGGGATGAGGAGGAAGTTGGTTTTAAATTTTACTTTTCATTATTCTGCTCTGATTTTTTTAGTAAGAAATTTAATTAATATCCCCAAGTTCAGTCTGTTTTGCCCATGACAGTATTTGGTGAGTGATGCCTCCCAGTCCTTATCTCAACTCATGACCCTTTTGTTATATTTTCTCTCCCCAGTCCAGTTGCAGAGAGAGTGACAGAGTGGCTCTGATGGTGTCTAGCATCCAGCCAGGGGCTATCCAGCACACCGTGAAATGCAATGACCCTGCTCACCAGGCTCTCAGCGTATTTGCTTCTCACATACTTAGGTTAGTACGCCTTAGCTCACTGAGGTAGTGCCTTATGTCACATCTGGGCCACTAACAGCATCATCCTGGAGCCGGTGGCAACAGGAAAGGTGTGTGGATTTGGCCATCACTGGCTGACAGAAGTGTGCAACAGGATATGACTCTCTGCAACCATGCTTGGATGTCCCCCTGACATTGGCTGCTGCGGTTAGGGAGGATGGAGAAAACAAGGAGGATTATTTTGGGGGTAGAGGAGTGGCAGCACACACTGACTCTGGGTTTCAGTGGGGTTTTTGGTAGTGGCAGCACACACTGACTCTGGGTTGCAGAGGGGTTTTTGAGACAGCTCCTCATGTTACTCGCTGGGTGGATGCTGTTTTGTGGAGACAAAGACAAGGTTCTCCTGCCCCCAGGCATGGAAAAGAGGGTAGCACAGGCCTGGAAAGGATGCTTGATGCACTTAATTGGTGCATCTCTCTGCATATGAGACATAAAGCATAGGTCTAGTTTCCAAATCAGGAGCTACAGCTCATGCATGTTTACTATATGAGAAACAAAAGAGCAGGGTATGAGATGTGATGCAGCACAAGCCTCACGCCAAGGGAAATATTATCCTGCCTTCAAAGGGCCCTGGCTCAGGGCACCAGTCTACAGCCACTGCAGAGGCCATGGAAATAAGCTCCTTTTTGAGTTGGCAAATGGTGTCTTGTTTTTCTACTTGAAGAGTAGAAAACAGAAACTCACCTAGAGCTCTGCTCTGCTGTGCAGTTTGTGGTACCAGATTTAATAAAGGGCTGTGTGGGAGTGAAAGAGAAAGGAGAGGAGTGGGGGGAGCAGGCAGCTGCACTGCACCAGAGAGCATTGGTCTGCAGCATGCTGCCAGGGACAAGTGAGAGAGGCAGGACAGGCAGGTCACAGGTCTCCTCTTTGGCCTCTCCTGTTGGGAGCAAGATGCGGAGCTGGCCCTGAGAAGCCCAGCCTGGGGACAGCCAGGCAGAGAAGAGGCAAGGCCCGGCCATCCCTTAATGTGTGGCCACCACACAGCCTCCACCAGTCTCCACTGTGCGGGGTGCTGGCATGCTGTGCCTGTGGGATGCCCCTCAGTTGCTGCCAGGATCACCCTAGAAAGATACTGGGGCTGGCACCCAAGAGACGACAGGAAAATGGGAGCGTGGATAAAATCCTTCATCCCTTTGTCTACAAGTCATGGCACAGTAGCAATTCCCAGAAACTGAAGTCTGGACCCCACCATGGACTTGCTCAGTGGCAGCCCCTTGCTTTTGGGCTCACCAGTGTGGCCTCAGGCACCCAGGGAGAATGCAGGACCTTGTGTCATGCAACAAGTGAGCTGAATAATCATGGTAGGAAGAAAGGAAACATTGCACACCAACAAAAGCCCTGGGAAACTATTTTATTGCTAGCAAAACTCTGCCGGTCTTTGTTTTGTGAGTGCACTTCCCATGAAATGCAATTGCTCACTGTGGTTTTAAACTGAGACCACCCTGAAAAAGAAGGCAGCTTCCATTAAATTGAATTACTTTTCCCCAGAACTGGCATGACAGTGGTAATGTTGATAAGGAACAATAGATGTTAAGTGAGAGCATCATTTATATTTTCTGTTAAATCACTGCCATTTCCAGCACAAATGGATCATGCATGCATGTCATGCTGATTTACAGTGATAAAGCCTTAGTCGTGATCAGTTATCACAGTGCCTAAGCAGAGCATGAAAGGTGGCACAAACATGCAACTACACTGCACCAAGCCCAGACCAATATTTGGATCTAACTTAGCATTAGCAGATGAGCTTGTGCAACAGTGATGGGAATTTTTTCAAAAATGTTCATATGCCCATCATCAGTGTAACCTTGAAGGCTATTGATCTCCTCCATCTCCCCTTTCCAGCGGTCTTCAGAAGTGGAAAGGCAGGAAGCAAACGGAGAAGGAGCAGCAGCACGTGACTGCCATAGATCTCACCATGGAGATGCAGCACAAAGCAAATGTAATGTCCAATGAATGATTCAACCTAAAGACTAGACACTCAGCAAGGAGAAAGTGGGGTTGCTGAGTGCAGAAGAAGGCAAGGTTGGACGAGCATCGGTGTTGCAGCAGTCATTCAGGGAAGGTTTCTGCTCTTGAGGATGTTTTCCAAAAGTTGCTGAGCTTCTTGGAGCCCATGGGCTGCTGCCACACTGAGGAGTTTCTCCACTTCCCTGAAGGACATGAAACCTTCATCAAGAAAATCTAGGAGGAAGTCCTAAATTCAGTCCTAGCTAAATTTTAATTACTCAGGCTTTTTTAAGAGGAACAGAGCTACTCAATCTGAAAACATCTAAACATCTGTAAAGTTAACTTTCCCCTATTCAGAAAATGATCTGATTTTCCTTCTGCTTTTTCCTGTGGTCTGAGCTCATATGTTCTAGGTTTGGTGATTTTTTCTTCTTAGTTGAAGGAGAAATGGCTTTGGAGTTCTTGAAATACCACCAATATGTGAGTCTGATCATGCAATATGCAGTGGAGACTGAAACAGAATGCACTGGCTTCAAATCACAAGGTTTACCCAAACAATGCTTTCTTAGCTTTGTTTAGCTTACAACTGCTCTTTTCAACTTCATTTTCAATTTTCAGTCTTGGAGCAAATGAAAATACTCAAAATGAAACAATACACAAAATCAAAAAAGGGCTGGGTTTCACTGTGATAGGATCAGTTGTTCCAGCTTCATTTAGCCCCAGAACAAACCTCCACAGTGACTGTACAAAGCACAAGGCAAATCTTCTTTGTCTTCGGGAACACTGGTGTGTGCTGTGTGCACGTGCACATCATGGACAGAAACTCATCCTAGGCAGTTTCAACCCACCCCCAGGCAGTCAACAGGAAACCTCTCATTGACCCCACTGGATGGAAGGAGAGTGAAAAGGGAACTCCCTTAAAAGAGAAAGGCAGGTCTTTATAGCAGAAAATTCACATGTCACTTCAATAGCTCTTTCTACACCAGTACAGGTCTTGTCCCTTGCCCTCACTAGGAAATCATCATGGAAAAACATATGCAATCAGACCACAGGCATTTTAGGTACTGTGACACCTAATTTTAAAAATGTCTTTGGACTAACTGTGGTTTTCCATTTCCCTGCTTCAGGTTGGGCTGCATTACTGACAGTACAAAAAGAGGGCATTAGAAATGCTGGAGTAGCTTCATGCATGGAGTACCTAGAGCACCAGGTTTCCTTCCCTCCCCAAGAGGAGGTGGGAATTGAGCTGTAATGGGAAGGAAGAGGATTATCTCAGGTTACCCTTCTTCAAGTGCCATGGTCATGTTTCTGAGTGTCCCCACTGCCAGGTTGAAGGAGGAGTGGGGATGGCCCTGCCCCGCAGCTTGCCTACAGCCAGGAAGAGACAAGCACAGAAAATGGTAAGAGAAATACAGAAGAAGAGAACCTGAGTTTGAATGTTTTCAAGAAAGGTAGGAATTGGTTTTGGCTGAGAGAGTTACTTTTCTTCCTAGCAGCTGGTACAGTGCTGTGCTTTGGATTCAGTATGAGAGTAATGTTGGTAACACACTGATACTTTGGTTGTTGCTGAGCAGTGCTTACCCTAAATCCAGGATTCTTCAGTTTCCCACGCTCTGGCAGCGAGCAGGTGCACAAGAAGCTGGGAGGGAGCACAGCCAGGACAGCAGACCCAAACTTGCCAAAGGGATATTCCATGCCATGGAGCATCATGGTCAGTGTATACACTGGGGAGGTTGGTCAGGAGCTGCTGATTGCTTGTCGGGGATGGGCTGGGCATTGGTCAGAGCATGATGAGCAATTGTACTGGGTATCACCTCTGCTTCTTGGAGTTTATTCCTCTCTTTTATTACTATTGTTATTGTTACATTTTACTTTGTTTCAATTATCACACTGCTCTTATTTCAACCCATGGGTTTTACCTTATTCCAATTCTCCTCCCCATCCCACAGGACTGGGAGAGAAGGGGAGAAACCAGTGAGCAGCTGCATGGTACTTAGTTGCTAGTTGAAATTAAACCATGACAGAGCAAATAAGGAAAAAGTTATGTATCATTCACTTTTTGAAATATGACTCCTTTGAAATTTCAGGCCCTGATTTGGGAAACATCCTTATTCAGAAAAGCATGAAGGCTTCAGCGTTTCTCTAGGTATGGATGTCTTTAATGATGCCTTCTTGATTTACATCTCCTGCTGTCACAGGCATAGTTATTTCCACCCTAAAAGTCCTGCAGCTTGATGCTGTTCTATGCCTTGAGCAGGCAGAGATAGCATCCAATGTGCCTACTTCTCTCCCCTTGCTTTTTGGGTAGCATAGTAAATTTCCCTGTCCTTAATCCTTCCCATTTCTCACCAAGAATGGGAGTATTCTGGGGGATGCAGCCCAGGCTTCCACCACAGGTGTAACTACTATGGGTACCACAGCAAATGCACACCCAGGCATGGCTGCATCACTTACATGGCAGAAGCCTCCTGGAAGGGTGTGCTGAGAGCAGGAAAATAATACACTGCTGTAACTTGATTTCCTGTAGTCTCAGCAGCTCCTGGCTCACTCCCATCCTGCACCTGTGCATTTTTCCTGCTGCCCACCTGCAGTGCAAACCTCCCCATAAAGCCACACAGCACCAGGATCCCTCCGCACTCTCACTGTCAAGACACTTCCTTTTTTCCCACCGATTAAAAAAAAATAATACTAGCAGGTGGGGAAAGTGGAGCAAAGTGTATAATACAACCCACAGTGAGAAGTCAGGAGCTCCCACTGTCCCTGCTGCCACCTGTGAGCCTCCTTCCCACCAGCACAGGACAGCTCAGTGCAGCTTTCCCCGCAAAGCATTGCCAGCTTTTTCCTCCTCCCATACCACAGTAGCCTTTCCCCAGAAGAAGCCAATTTCCCATGGCAGGAATTGCTTGGGGGATTTTTGTGCCTCACCTGAACCAGTGCATGGCCATGTCCTCATTTTTTTCCACTCCAGCTCCTGGGTGTGAGACAAGGCAACAAAGTCACAGACAGGTTATAACATACAGTGTCCAAATCCAGCAGTGTGTTGGTACCACAAAGCCACATTTGTGGTTCTGGCTTATAAGCACACACACTCTGGCAGCAAGGTAGCCACGGGCTGGAGAAACATTACCTTGCAGATACCTCTGTCCCAGGATGTGCTGGGCATTGGGGTACCCCAGGCGAGCATACACATGAGCCACATGGAAATGGAAATCCTCGTAGCACAGCGGGATGTAGAGCAGGAGGAGGCCAGCAGTGATTACAGCTGCCAACTGTAAAAGAGAGGAACAGTCACAATGCAAGGAAGAAAATAAGCTGAGGGCTAGCTACAGCAAATACTTCATCTGAGCTCTGAAGCCTCCCAAAGCTATTCCCCACAGAGAAATGGGAGGAAAGGCCCACACAACCACAGAAAATCGAAGTCACCTTTGATAGAGAGCCAGTTCCAGAACTTCCACTGAAGCTGGCAGAAAAGGCCCTGCTGAATTCAGTGAGCAGTGTATGAACTCCCAAGTTAATTTCCCCTTTAAGCTCTGCTACAGCAAAGGAAACTACAATCATTTAATTTTCTAGTGGTCCTCTTGAAGAAAATGGGGAAAAAAACCCTAAGGTGCCACCAGGCTTTTAAAAACAATTCATCAAAGACACTTACCAGAAGGAGCCTCATTCTCCAGGTACCTGGGGACTTGTGGCCCACCACTGCCCACATAATTGTCATACAGATGTGAACATTCACAGAATCCCAAAATGGGTCCGGCTGGAAGGGACAACAGGGTGTCATCTGGTCCAACCTCCCTGATCAAGCAGGGTCATCCCAGAGCACATTGCACAGGATTGCATTCAGACAGTTCTTTGATATCTCCAGTGAGGGAGACTCCACAGCCTCTCTGGGCAACCTGTTCCAGTGCTCGGCCACCTGCACTGTAAAGTTCTTCCTCATGTTCAGGTGGAACTTCCTGTGCATCAGTTTCTGCCTGTTCCCTCATGTCCCAGTGCTTGGCACCACTGAGAAAAGCCTGGCTGCATCCTCTTGACATCCTTCCTTCAGATACTTATAAATGTTGATGACTTCCCCTCTCAGTTGTCTCTTCTTGAGGCTGAACAGGCCCAGCTTCCTCAGCCTGTCCTCATCCCTTAATCATCTTCATCGCCCTGTGCCAGACCTGCTCCAGGAGCTCCATGTCTCTCTCCCTTTGTGAACATCCGCAGCTAATAAATCCTTTCATTCTGTGTTACAGTGAGGACATGTCTACACCTGACAGGAGAATAACCTTGAGTCTGAAACTCTTGTTGCATCCAAGGTATAAATCAGTGAAAAGTCTGATGAACTGCACCAGCAGGGAAAAAATATGAGAGACCAGAATTAGACTGTTTGCTTTTTTTGGTGCCAAATTGGATTTTCTTTGGTCAGTGAGCTAGCTATTAAATTCCAGTGAGAGGAGCTGGCAACTTATGCATCCACATCTTGGCAGAGTCAGATATCCCTGGCTGGGGGAAGAAGAACATATTTAGGAAAAGGCTGTAGGAGGCTCATGTGGAGCCTTCTGCCCACACAGGTTACCAGAAGCCCTTTGTCTCCCTGCAGGGGAATGCAGCGTGTCTCACCAGTGGTGCCAGCCCTGT
The DNA here is from genome assembly GCF_000691975.1 of Corvus brachyrhynchos. Taxonomy (NCBI): domain Eukaryota; kingdom Metazoa; phylum Chordata; class Aves; order Passeriformes; family Corvidae; genus Corvus; species Corvus brachyrhynchos. The sequence goes on along the minus strand of NW_008238448.1, from coordinate 204,982 downwards.
AGAAGGTAAAACCCTTCCCTAGTACGGGGGAAAATGGAGACGAGGTACAGTCCCAAGTGGAAGACATGGTTCTTTGAAAACATCAAGGAGGCAAGTGCTGATTAGTCTCTCTGTGCGACTCTGTGCTGAAAGAAACCATGTCAGTGGTGTGGGATCTGGAGGAGACCACTCATACCTCATCCTTCAGATCTGTAGCTTTGGTGAAATAGTGATGGACTCTTGGACCTGATGTTCATGGGGACATGCTGAAGTGCCTGCAAGTGGTCTGCATGCCACAGTCCCTCCCTTGTGCATGTGGAAGGAGAGCAGACACAAGTAGCCCTTCTCAACAGCCAAGTCAGAAGTAAGCCCCAGGGCCTGTCCAATTGACCACAGCTGTTGCAGAACAAGGTCACTTTTTCATCTGGGCATAATTTCTTGCTACAGCTACCTGTGCATAGTAGCTACAGCATGTGTGTGGGTTTGTCACCATGTCATGTTCAGAATGAGCCAAGGGGACAAGAAGCAGCTGCAAAGGATGACGAGATATGAGCTTTAATGGCCAGGGGCTCTTCTGGCCACTATAGATGGTTTGATACAACTGATACAGACAGGTGCAAAAACCAACTCCCCCTCACTTTTTTGGGGGGCAGGGGGAGAGGGTATAGTGCTCGAGATATACACAGACCATTGCAAAGTAAATGACACATTTAGATCCTGATCTGCTGCTCAGTTGTCTGTATAGCTTGAGCACAGAGGTGATGTGGGTCTACAATTCCTTGCTGTTTCATGGGGGCTCCTGCACTCCCACACACCATGATCAGCTGCAGGGATTTCTGGAGGCAGCAGATTGCCAAGAGCTTGTTATCTCCTAATTGGGATCCAGGTCCTGGTTTGGGCCCATCCCTAATTGGGATTAGTGAATGCTGGGGATTAAATGAGCCTAGTTAGCTAATTAGGCTAAGTAGAAAAAATAGGTAAGCAACAATGACATGCAAATGCCCCAACATTTGATTTTCTGACTGATAATCTTAGGGATGTAGGAAACCTGGACACACACACACACCCACGCACATACCCATTCAGGCTGTGTGGTGCTGTTCTGAAAGTGCTGATGGGAATGTAAATCCCTATAAGCCAATAGCAAGTCCAAGAGGAAATGCAAGTCATAGATCAAACTGGTTATTGCTGAATGCTTTTGATCTTATTTAAAAGGAGGAAATTATACTCCTGGTAAGAAGTGCTTCTTGCTAGAAACATGGCTGATGTTAAAGGTCCAGCTCAGGCAAAGCTGAGTACAGACCTATGGTGAAGGGTAGGACAGTGTTTCTGAAGCAGCGCAAAAGCTGATGAGTAAGGGTCTGGTTTCACACAGTGGCCGTGGGCTGTTACTGTGATATTTTCTCACTGTTGCAGTGCCTGGGGCTGGAACATGACCGGGAATGTTTCATGCAGCTGCAGGAAATAGGGTGCACCATATTGCAAGAGGCAGTGGCAGTGCTTTTATAGGTGCAGATCTGTGACCTGCAAGATGCCCACAGCTGCAGTGTCTCCCTTGTGCTCCATGATAGGTTGTCTGAAGCCTCAGGAAAGGAGTAGGAAAAGTGGCATTTTGGAGGAGCTGTTTTTATTGCGAGTCTGGTACAGCCAATACATGTAACAGCAAACAAATGACCAAGTAAGTGAAAGAGGAAAGGATATGGTGGACAGGTGCTGCAGGTCACAGGGGAAACCTCTGTGACCATGCTCCACTGCCATGGGGGTACATCCTGACATATATGCTCTCTGTGGGACACCACCTTTCCACAACAATGTCCATTATGATCAGCCATGCCCTGATGGCAGCCTCTACCCTCACAGCTGTAGAGATGCTGTGTCTGGCTCCTCTGAGGCAGGTGGCCCAGGAACCTCTGGATGTTCACTTTTTGTCCCAACAAAACGGAGCAGAGGGGAGGCTTTCAGCTTTTTGCAGTTGTGTAGGCACTGACATGTAGGGCAAGTTCACATTTTACAGGGAGTTCCTCTAGAAATCCCCCACTGAGCATCCCTAATCTGATTTGCTTGTTTGTTTGTGTTTGGGGTTTTTTTTCTATTTTCTTTTCCTAAACAGTAAGAAAAACTGAGACCTATGCATGACAAAAGGCAGGTGCACAAAGTACTGGAGTGCACTGATCCCAGCTCAGGAAGATGGTACCACAAACAGCTGTTGCTTGGCTGCCTACCAAACCTGAAAAGGCATCTGCAAGAACACAGCTAGTCCCACACAAGCAGAGACATTAGCAAGAATACTCCTTTGTCCTCCACTGTGGTTACATCTGAGTTCAGGTAAACGTTGTGCTATTTTAAGTGTCTCCAAGACCAAGAGAGGAAGGAAACAGCTGCTGGTGGAGGGGGGGCACTTTGAAGTAAGGTCTCCCTGCAGAAGGGATGTAAGAGGGAGCTGCAAGTCCCCTGGACTTCCTCCAGGTTGATTGTCTGCAGCACTTCGCCCTCACAGCCAGCACCAGGGACTAAAGGCACCAACAGTCCCTGGATCCAAGAGCTCCTCAGGGACCCCAGCTGGGCAACAAGTATTACTCTACCTCAAATGCAGGAAGGAAAACGGGGAACCTGTTGCGTTGCTCCGTGTAGAGATGTGAAGCAGATCACTGCCCTGAAACAACCTTTGTAGTCTTGCGTGACAACTCTCAGTTGCTCATCAAACCCTTTTCTTCTGTAGTGACTCATCAGAGGCTACTTTGCATGTTTGAACCCTGCATCCTTAGGGCTGCTCTAAAGCACAGGGAAGCCCAGTGGTATTGTTGGGGCTCTGCTGGGGAATCAGGCAGTGAGGGAGATAAATCAGGCTGTGCATATATATTTATGCAACCCGGTTCCTACGCAGCAGCTCCAGCATTTTGACTGCACCATCACCCATGCGCCAAAGCCAGGTGAACAGGATCAAAATTATGACCAAGAGGAATGCCTAAAAATCCCACCCATAATCACTGCCCTCGAAGATGCCATATTACTGTGTGCTAGCAAAAGCCTCTGCTCCTCAAACTGAGAAAGGCATCACCAGCCTTGCAATTTTGAGAGGCTGTGGTGTGCAAACAGCTCCTGTGGCTTTGACTCTGGCACCAGTGGCTTTCAGAGGCAGGGTGTGATATAACACCCACTGCCAGCACTCCCACCCTGAGCCCATCCCCACACTTACCTCCCAGCTGCTCCATGCCAAGCTCGGGGGGTGGGGGCTCCCACCCCCCAGAGAAGGATCTGCCCCACAGGTATCAGCTCTGCCCCTGCCCTGCTGTCGCCACCGCACTGCAGGCTCCGTATCCCCCATCTCTCCCTCCCACAGGAAGTCCGAGCACCTCGTTTTAAGCTGCTCTGCTGTCTCTCACCAGGCACCACCACCACCCTGCCATAACTCTTGCCTGTCACCATCCCTTGGTTTTGCTCCTGATTTACAGCAGCAGTAGCCCAGCTGCTTCACTAAGATAAGAGGGATTGGATACACATCCCCCTGAAGAGTCACAGAAAAGAAGATGCTCCTGACGAAAGCCTTTCAAACCCCCGATGTTTAACTCTCCCCGTCCTGAATATTTCTCTTCTTTCAGACTGCTACCAAGTGCTGCAAGGCCTCACCAGTAAATTGTTGTATTTGACAAACTTGTTTACATTTTTTCTGCTTTTTACATGCATGGATTTGGGACAAATACAAGACCATGCAGGCCCAGGCCCAGGTGAGAAAATTAGAAAAGATGCAGTGATGTATGTTATAAACGTATATTATAGTATTGGCTTCTCGCAAAGTATTAAGGTAGATATTATATAACGTTAGAAATGCTTTTTGCTGTGTGGATGTAGTTTTCTCTCGTTTTAGCAAGAATGTTAGCAAGTGTGAGCAAGTAAGATAACCTCCAAG
>NW_008238448.1:194256-200982 GCF_000691975.1 Corvus brachyrhynchos | reverse complement strand
AAGGGCGGGCAAGGGGGGTCCGAGAGCCGCTATCACCGCTCTGCCCGGGGGGCAAACAGGCCCAAAGCTGCAATCAGCCCTGACTGTCTGGAGAATTAAGAGATCCACTCTACTATCAACTCTTACCTAGCGGGCCCAACCCCAAGAATCAAAAGAAATAAAACCACAAGGCAGAAGACTACGCATGCTCTAAAAAGGCGGAACCAAGGAGTGGCTATGCAGAACAGCTCCTGGAAAAGTTTGAATATGAATAGAGAACAGACAGTAAAAATGGTATAAAAAGGACTCACCTCGAGCATCAGGTGTGCTCTTGGCAGAGCGCCAAGGCACCCGGCCGTTATCCCTTTGCTTTATTTTATGTGTCTCTTATTGTCTTTATATTAAACTCTTTAAATTCTAACAGGAGAGTGAACCTCGTTTTTCACATGTATAATCAGAAAGTTATCAGGACATACAAAATCCCCACAAAATTTGATGGGATGGGAGGGGTTTTTTAAGCTGGAAAAGAGCTTACTTGTTAAAGTCAGTCATTTTATAGCTGCATAATTATGCCTTTATTCATCTGCAGCAGCCTCACCTAGTGAATTTCACATGCTAGATTTTGTTTTGCTTTCACATTTAAGAATTTTTTTTTTTTTTTTTTACCACAAGATCCCTAATGCATGTTATCTTTCCTGCTCTGAAATCCTAGCAGAGGATCTTAACCAGATGGCTGCCAGGCAAGGTCCATCTCGTGTGAAATGCTGACCTGGCCTGGTCTCCTGACTGCAAAAAACAAAATGTTTTTCTTTCCAAATTTGCAGCAATATAAGTGCTGTGCTTTGGTTTTAACAGCAATCCCACCTCCAGAGAACACTGATACCTCTTTGGTGATGATGACTCAGCCTAAAAAACCTTACTGAAGAGGAAACCCTTCATATTTTCGTATTTTATTTCTTATGTTATGCTGCCACCATTGGGACAATTTCATCTGGTCAGTCAACAGCCCCATTACAGCTGAAGAGATTAATCTCTATAGCCCTGATCAAAGTGTGACTCATTTTCACAGTATATCAAATTTAATTGAGCAGTAATAGTCATACTGCAAGATCAAACACTTCCAAGTGCAAACCTCTGCATTAAGGAAAGTTGCAAATTTCCAAAACAAGTCCAGTGCAGAAGGCCCTTCACTGCAGCAAACAATAAAGAAAGGATGAAAGAAGGTGAGGAGTCTACTTACCTACTTACCCTTTTTTTTCTTTTTTAGGTACAATTACTAAAACTTAAAGATAAATTTTAAAAAAACCAACCTCTCTGGGAGTTACTCTTCTTGGGAATGAGATGCCCTTAGCTATAATCCCAAATTTTGGCAGAAATGAACTCTGTTAATCTTACTGTTGTTTGTGAAGGTGTGTCGGTAACAGTTATATTTGTGCTGACACCTCAACTCGCTCTGAGAACTCGTGATTTCTCAGTATAAAACAGGCCCTGGGGCTTGCAGTTCTTTGTTGCAGATGACTAAAAATGAGAACATATTATTAATTATGTATAATTCAGTGAGGGCTAGGCTGTCTGTGTCACAAGCCCGGTGTGGTACAGGATCTCACTCCAGTTGTGAGCTTCAGTTACTTCTCTACAAAACCCTATTTACACCATGAGGAAGAAATGATAGCTGTAGTAGCTGCCTCCTACCACCTAAGAATCCTTCTAAGATCCCTTCTACTTGCAATGACTTTGGCAAGGAAAGGGCAAGCCCCCCAGTGAATTTTCTCTCTGGACTTCCAAAGGGCAGATGGCATTTCTTTTTTCCTTTCATTTTTACAGAACAAATTGTGTAGAGATTTTTCATTTTGTTTGAAAACCTAGAACAAGCCACCTTCAGGAAAATGCAATTTTCTTCCCATTTCTTTTTCACTTTTTTTCCAGGTTGCTTTCTTAGGAAAAGGAATTGGTATAACAAAGTTTCTACAGCTGGTAAAAGCCTATTTGATTACAATGTCCTCAGGACATAGGTATCACAAGGCAAATTAGATTCACCTGAGAGCTCCCCAACTTGAACATAATTGGAGTAGGCACTTGCAAATGACTTTGTAGCCAACACAAAATACCATGTAAATATAACTTCAGTTACTATATTGAACAGAGCTCAGATATGGGTAAGGGGGAGGACCAAAGCAAACAGCAACAAGAGTGTTGAGGGATGAGTTTTGGTGTAAGACAATGGGAAGGATGAGGTTAAGGAGTTCTGGCTGTCACCATCTCTGACAGACTCATTTCACGTTTCCTAACTAGCTGTAGTTTCCTTTCAGAGGTGGCTAAACAAGAACAAGATAAAAATCTATTCAGGCTAGTCATTATGACACTGTTAATAGCAAATACAAGGGTGTACCATGAAAAACAGTGTAGATGTAGGGGTAGTTCAAGTCTTTCTGAAATCAGTATGCAAGTGTTAACTGCAGAACTATTACAGAGATCTGTGTTGCGTGAAGAGCATAGACATTTATCAGAAAATAAACTCTCCTGCTTTCCAGCTAGTCCTTAGAGAGTCTGGGTGCAGCTAGGTTTAATTTTTTTATTATAACCAATTCAGCACTGTAAGTTAAGTTGCATTCATTAAGATCCCAGATGCACCAATAAAGTGGGTTACGTCCTAAGTCTCATTCACAATCAGAGATTTACAAATAGTGAAACTTCCCAATGAGACACTATAAGTCTGGCTGGGTTCAGAAGAACTTGCATGAACACAGACTCACAAACAGTGCAGGTTATTGGAACAACAAGTTGTAGATTCTTTTAGATTGGCAGTGATAGATTCACTAGATGTACAGAATATATATAGTACTATGTACAAGTGTTTCCAGGTATGTTCTAGAGGTGCAAATCTTACTAAAAAGGCATCCCGACTTTGGGGAAGGAGACAAGAGTAAGCCCTTTGACTTGTCTGCAAGGTGGTCTTATTCTCATCCTCTGCCATGGAGTATTTCAAATACGGAATTAGATTTTTTTGTAGAAGTGGAGGTGAGAATGTAGTCAAATATTCTGTTAGCTGCTGTCACAAAGGGGAGGGGCAGACACTTTATACCTAAATGAGGAATACTGGGAGTTACAAAAAGAGAAATTACAAAGGCTGTGTGTCTTGGGCAAGGGCAGAACAGAACTGTGACACTTTAGTGTCACTCCTTCTTCCAGCTGGATTGCAGTGATGAGAATCACCTGCAACCTATAGATAAACTGTCACCCCATCGGCAGGCCATCATGTCTATGGTAATCTCTTCAGCACATATCTCACACCGTATCTCATTCCTACAATGAGTGAAGCTGTTTAGAGATAACAAACAGATTAATAAATGTATCTGTTAAGCCGAGCAATTGAATCCATTCATCACTACAAACAATACAACAGAGCAGCCAGAGAGGGTGGGATTTTCCTGAATCCAAATACAGCAGCCAGCAGAGAGACCCAGCTGAGCAGAACCCTGCTATTTGATAGAGATCCTGGAAAAAGGCAGAAGGGAAGCTCTCTGCAATGGGAAAGAACCCCGGGGGCAAATACAAGTCATACTGGAATTCATCTCACCACAAAACCTAGAGCCTAAATTCATTTAAGTGGTGACTAAAAAAAACCCTAATAAACTATATTACTCACCTAAGGGGAGTTAGTTCAAGGTTCGGCATACTAAAACCTCTGACTAAAAACTGTATACTAAAAACAAACTGTGTAGCTGTCACCTAAAAAAATTAATTTCTCAAATACTTTCTGCTGCCTGGCTTTTGAAGTTCCACAGATATCCTGTGAATACCATGGCAGAGCTGAGCACCTAGACATGTGTCTTCCACTTAAACTTGTGCAGGATCCAGAAATTGTATAGTTCTGAAGGGTATGGTACAAAGAGCTTTCCGGGAAAAGCTTCATCGGTCTACTAAAGATGATCTCCACGACTTCTGCAGAAAGTCAGATCCTGAAAAAAATTAATTCAAGAAAGTCCAAATAATATCATGTTCATAGTGAGGGGTGAGAAGTAGTACATGCTTTAGAAAACGTGTTTCTATTTTGGAGGCAATTGGGAATAAGTGCTTTTTTCCAAGGAAATATTACCAAGTAGTAGGCAGAGTAGAAAAGAAAGCAACACCACACCCCAGTTCTCCTGAGGTCTGAGAAGGTAGCCAGGCGGTTGAAGGTCCTTCAGGTACAACTCTGTCTCCAAGGCAGAGGTAACCTTTACCCAGGAGCTCACAGTGCAAGGCTGATGGCCTCTCAGCAAGGACCTGCCCCAAGCCGGCCCAGGCAGGGCACCAGCAAAGCCACCCGGCTTCCCGGGCAGGTGGGAAGTGCCGCGGTCCAGGACAACGCAGCAGCAGCCCGTCTGCTGGGCTGCGTGCGAGGGACTGCAGCAACAGCAGGTCAGGCACAGGCTACCCAACACAGGCAGCACTTGTGCCGACACAACATCTGTATGAGAAGCACCAGAAAAACTTCGTAGTAATAAAGCAGGGGCACAAGGGCTGGGTAAATGATGCAAAGCCCTTCACCTCTGTGGCCTTCAAAGGTAAGAGACAGACACTTGGGGATAGGCTTGAGGTACAAATACCATTAGGAAGATGGAGGTGGTTAAGTGCTCCCTTTGGCTCCTTTTGGGCATGTGGGGTTGAGGTTGAGTTATTTGTGCTAACAGCTGGGTCTGAAGTTGCTTTGGGATTGTTCCTGTGTACCTAAGTTTGTTTCAATTTATCTCTTTGAACAGCAGAGAGGGAAGTTCAGGTTGTGCTTGTGAGAGAGTCTTGTTAGCTGGCATAGGGTGATCTGAGGCTAGTTTCATGTACTCTACCTGATATGTCCCTAACCTGATCTGTATGGTAAATATACATCCTTGCTTTAGCTTAACCTTTGGTGTTAGGCTGCCTTGCCTGCGTAATCCCGGCTATAAGGAGCTCTGAGCAGCTGAGAGCGCGCAGCCAGAGGGAGCCGTCGGGAAAGCTCATGTGTGAGCCAGGGAATGTCCGTGGCAGGGATTATCTCCATCTCATAGGAGGCCTTTTTGTTCCTCTTCCTAGCACTTCTGTGGACAGAAACCAAAGAGAAAAATATTTTTTTTTTCTTCCTATATCTTGAATGGTGTTCCCACAGGGGTCTTATGGCCTGCAACTTGGCTCCCTTTTCCTGCAAGGTAAAGGGCAAATGGATTCTTGATTTTGAACAGAAATTGTTCTTAAACAGCATGTTGAATGAAATCTTAACTTCTGCAGGCTTTTGTAAAATGTTGAGGTTTGTTTTTAAACTTAAAAAAAACCCCAAAATTCTTCAAACCCTCTTATCTTTTCTTGCTGAAGGAGAATATAAACAACTGATGCTTCAAATAGACAGAAGCACCAGACAGTTACATAAAAACAAACTGCCAGATCCCTGCATGTAGGAGTGTCTGCTTTCAATTCAGTCCTGCCTCTCTGTGAATGTGCCTGGAAGTAGGTCTCCCCATCCTGAGGCAATAGCAGCTGGGACTAAATGCCCGACTGAAACTGGGCGCTGAAGGCACTGATGATGTGGCCTTAGGCTGCACAGAGATTCAAGCAGAGTCCTTTGTAGCCAGGGGACCAAGTATTTGTAGTCAGACATTGGAGAAGAAGAGCCACACAGTTTTAAATCTTTACTAGTTCCGTGAACAGCTCGAAAGACCTTGAAGTGAAGCTCTAGGGATCAGCACATATCCTCCTGTCTTAAAGCTTCCTAAAGTATTTGAATTGTTGTAGACCTGAAAAAAGTGGAAAAGTTACAGCGAGGACAGAATCCTCATGAGAACTTTATGCCCTCAGCTCTACCTCCTTTTAAATGTCTGGTTGTAATTGTGCTCAGGAGCCTTCAATACCAAGGTAGAGGAAATACAAGCTACACCTACTAAAGTGGTGGGTTTGTGATCAGATTGTTAAAGTGCATGACAGATCCAGCTCATCTTCCCTCTGAAGAGCTATTCAGCCATCTAAGGGCCAGGGTTTCTCCCTGAGCTCATTGCATGCTCACAAATGGACTGCAAATCGCTCAGATAACACAGACTTACAGTGTTCTGGAAGAGCACAGTGAATTGTTACTTTTTTGAAGCTGAAAGAATTGGATTAACCAAGAACACCCTTAAGCTGAGCTCTGAGGTTAAATGATAATGTACTGAAAATGGCACCCCGAAAAACCAAGGAGGTTAAGGCTTCATTTTAGGGAAACACAGGCAGGGATTCGAAGTGCCCAAGGTGAGGAAATTTGCACTGCATTGTTACACTTGGAACAGAATTCGTGATAAACTGCTTTTAACTGTAGTTTGTGAAATATCTGGCACCACAAAGGAGTCTGAGGCCCTAGGTATTGGTGCATCCCCTGCTTAGAGGTAAAAATAAAAAGCAGCCCACGTGTGTAGAGTTGTTCCCCACCCCCGGAATCTTGAAGAGTTGATGGGAGCTTTATTCGACGCCCCTGGGCAGCCTCGTGTCCTCGGCAACGCAGTGTGAGAGCCCCTCATCCCAAACCCTGAAAGAAGATAATCTCCTTCAGGCTGCTCCTGGGGCGCTTAGCACACAAAGCCAATGAACTCCATTGCGGAAAGAAGGCTTCGCCGGCAGTGCGGCGGCTCTGGTGCGATCTGAGTACACAGGCGAGGCTCGGAGCCGGAGCGGAACTTGGCGATAAAGAACCCCGGGTAAATGAGTGGAGTGACTCTTGGCAGGGCCTCTCCCGCCGGGGACCCCATTGAGCCCCATCCCCCGCAA
>NW_008238448.1:190633-193504 GCF_000691975.1 Corvus brachyrhynchos | reverse complement strand
GGTGGGGCGCATGCGCGGTGGGGGATGTCAGCTCCTGCTTTTCTCTTGGCGTTGCCAGGCTGGCGGGAAAGCTGGGAAGGACTCTGGGAAGACCAAGACCAAAGCAGTTTCCCGTTCTCAACGGGCTGGATTGCAGGTGAGCAGGGGCTGGGGCGTGGATGAGTGACAGTCAGGCTGGCCTTCCATCTGTTGGTCTGTACAGTGTGAAACCTTCACACTCTGCTGTCTGCCTGTTGTTTGGAATGATGTAAGGATAGCAAACCAGACCTTAGAATATCCGGCCGGTTTTAGACATTTGCATATCTGTGCAGCTGGGAAAATAATGGCCACAAATTGCTACTGCTTGTGCTGAAAATTGTGAAGTTGCTGATGTGAGTTTGGCATGTAGTGTCTTAGCTGGATTCTCAAGTTTCGAAATGCAGCTTGTGCTTCTGCCACTGGGATTCTGCTGCCCCGGATGTGGTTTTGTGCAGAGGCTTTCTGTTGTCACAGCCTGTTCATCTCTTATTTTCCAGTTCCCTGTTGGCCGCATCCATAGGCACTTGAAGTCTAGGACAACCAGCCATGGGCGTGTAGGAGCCACAGCCGCTGTCTATAGTGCTGCAATCCTGGAGTACCTGACAGCTGAGGTAAAATTCCTGCAAGGAGTGCAAGCAAGTTGGTCAACTCCCAAATGGCATAACGACCAGAGCTTACTGTATCTGACAGTTTGGACTGGGTTGTGAACTCTCCGTGTGTGCTTTGAGACAGTTTTAAGTGCATGCATCATCAGAGGACCATTAAATATAAATCCTTTGCATTTTGTGCAGATCCTGCACTGTGACTTGCAGGAAAAATGCAGTGTGTGAAAAAACTTCTAAAATGGGCTATTCCAGCATGTCATACCTGCTGTAAAACACTCTATTATTGGGAAAACTAAATTCAGAGCTCCAAAGGAGGAGCCTTTTCAAAAGACTCATTGTGCTCTCTTGGTGTCACCAACAGTGACAGTGTATTTGGAACAGAGAATTAAACAGCTACGACTGTGCAGTTGGTCTCACTTGATTGTGTAACTGATGAAAAATGGTCTTTCTCAGGTCTTGGAGCTGGCAGGAAATGCATCCAAAGACTTGAAGGTGAAACGTATCACTCCCCGTCACTTGCAGCTTGCCATTAGAGGAGATGAGGAGCTGGATTCTCTGATCAAGGCAACAATTGCTGGTGGTGGTATGTCAATTGCTTGCTGTTTGTGGGTACTTGGGTGGCATGAACTGTCACAGATTTGAAGTTCCTTAGTACTGTCATTTCATTTGAAGCATGAAGTTTAAGGAAATCATTGAAAAGAAATAGCATGGTCTTAATTGTTGTTCTTTCTTAGGTGTAATACCACATATCCACAAGTCCCTCATTGGCAAGAAAGGACAACAGAAGACTGTCTAAAGGATACCAGGATTCCTTGTTATCTCAGGACTTGAAGTACTTAATTTGTCCAGTGTTGGTGATTCCAGTGGACTGTATCTGTGAAACACGATTTTGCCTTTTTTTAACTTTGAGAAGCTAAAGCTCCCTTGAGCTTTCTAACAAACCAAATTTCTGCATTGAAGTCTTAACCATATTTAAGTGTTACCATGGCTTCAAAGAAGCTATTGTGTTTGTAGTGGGTTGTAATTGAGCTGACTGTTTTTAGATTGGTTTAAGTAAAGGAAATGTTTGGTTTTGTACAGACTTTTCATCTACTAGAGTGGAAATAATAAATGTTATGTCAAGAGTGATTTGTCTCTTTTCCACTAACTGGAAAATATGTGGTCTCCACTGTGCAGCTCTTGAAGTTGTTCCAAGAGCATGTAACTAACAACCCTTTCTTCTGGGTTTGGGGCATCTCGAATTGCAGCCTGCGAATACTGCCGTTAGTAAATAAATGCAGTAAAAAAGGGCACAGGGCTTTGTCCTGTAAAGCTACATTTCTTCCCAGCTGAACCTGCTGTGATGTGTGCTGAAGTTGTCACATAAAGGCTGATGCTATTTAAGGCCAGGTTATACTCAAATGTCAGCCTTCATAGAGGAAAAGGGTCTGTCACAGAGGAGGGAAAGATAAGGTGAAGGGATATTGAAATTCCATGCTTCACATAATTTCACGTTAGGGCCTGGCCCCTCTTACTGTTTCAGCTTGCAAACGCTCTGGCCAGACATCCATGAAAGCAGCGGCAGTACTGCAGCAGCCTTTAAACTGTCAGGCAGTAGAGTCCTCAGTAGCAGTGGATTACAGGGGTTTCTGGCCACACCTTCAGTTGTCCTCCACTCTGCCAGTTCATTTCGTACAGCAAAGCCTTGCCGGTTGCTGTGGTGAGGGAAACCTTTTGTTGAAGTGGAAGAGAATGGTTACTGTGTGTGGCTGGAGGTGACAAGCTCCCTGCCTTCCAGAACTGCAGTCAGCAGTGAAGTACTGCAACTGGAGATGCTTCTGCTGTGAACAGGCTCTTGTGTGTCCCTAAGATCTTGCAGACAATAATCTCTGCTGCAGCACTGTAGTTGGAAGGTGGTGACCTAGATCGGAGACGCTGGTTAGACCTGTGCTAACTGCACTCCTCTGGCGGCGCGGTGTTTCCCTGGATCAGCACCCGACTGCTTCCTTCGCGGCTAAGCAGTCCTTGCCGGGTTGTAATTGTCACTAATTACAGTGAGCCGTTACGAGGAGCTAATGAGTACCTTAAGGCATAGTCAGGGCACGGGAAGCGGTGGCACCGCGTGGGCTCCTCTTACTTCTGTGCGGGGCTGCAGTGCTGCGGCAGCGCGCACGGTACTTTTCCATCGCAGCCCGCTCCCTCCCGGGGCCGTGCGGGCGGCTGCGCTCCCGGCTGGGACGATCCCAGCACTCCCGGCCCTTCCATGCGC
>NW_008238448.1:160854-190048 GCF_000691975.1 Corvus brachyrhynchos | reverse complement strand
TAAAGGAGGCCGGAGTCTGTGCCCAGGAGCAGGGCACAGGGCAGCTGCCTTCCCCCCGCCAGTGCGTGACTGGCGTGAGGCGCTGAGGAGCAGTGGGTTTACGTCCCCCGGCGCCAGCGGGGGTCTCCCAGGACCGACCCAGCTCCTCGCCTGCATTTCCCCTCCTCCCTTCAGCCATCAGTATAAACGCAGCCATACAGACGAGGCTTAGCCCCGATTAACATCAGGACATGTCAGGCCCCAGGCCGAGACAGGCTGGGTTGGCTTCTCTTCTGTCACTGTGAATTACCCCTCTCTAACAGCTTGCAATGAGAGCTGCAGCTCCAGAGTGGACTGTGTCTTCATTCTCAAATATACTTGTGGTTTGGGTTTTCTTGGATTTGGTTCCCTTTTGGTTGTACAGTAACCACGCAGGAATTGCACACAGGTTTACCTTTTCTAGAGAAAATGGAATATGTGGCTTCCTCTAAAACTTAATTAGCTCTTCTGACTATTCTGTACTAAAAACTTGAAAAATATTTAGCATCTTTTGAGCAAAAGGTGTTTAGAAATAATTTTTTTAAAGGAACAGTAGTAAGGTTTCAGTGTATGTAGAACTGTTACCTGTCTTGGTGTCTTTCTGTCACACAGTGCCAGAAGTCAGTTCAAAACACCTTTGGACGCAGCAGGGACTTGTTGCATTCCTCTGGTTCTCACTTACGTGGTCTATGCTGTAGAAGGAGTAGGAACAACTTCAGTGTGCTGTACCACTTAAAGGCCTCAGTATTTGCCATTTCTGGAATGTAAGTTTGAGGCAAAATCCTGACTGGAAGTTGCTGTGAGAAGATGCAGTGAATATTTTCGGGCCTCTTATCTCATGACTACTTTTTATATGCAAACAGTAAATGAAGGTCTCACCAGCGCTTTTTTTTAAATTAGTGTTTAATTGTTCAAGTGTTTGTTTTTTCTCCTGCAAGACAGCATGGATGTTGCCATATTCCCCTACGTTTCTGTGGCTTGAGAACATGAGATGTGTGAAAATCTTCGAGCTTTTTAGAATCTGTGTTGGTCAGGAGGCAGGAAGGCAAAGGATTTCAATTCAGCTTCTTCCACCAAGGAGAGCAAATAGCTTCATCTGCTTCACACAGCTTATTATAATTTTATATCTCAAAGATAAGAGTTAGAGTAGCTTTCAGGAAAAAATCTTCATCTGATTTGTTTTGAGCATTTGGGTTTTTTTTTTTAAGTAGGACTGCCACTACATAACCACCATTATAAAGTATTCAGTGCAAGAAATAGATGGCTAATTAGGCTATTGTCTGTAGGACACTTGTTTCATTCACTGTGGAAATTAGCAAAGTCAATCACGAATGAGGCAGGCACAGACCTGGGGAAAAGAAGATGGTCTTGTGGTAGTGGGCTGTAATCTGGGGAATTGTGTCTAAAGAGAAGCTTCACAGAATTTCTCTGTGGTGTTAAATAAGTCAGTTCACTCCGTTTCCATTAGTGACCAGCTAATTGTTTGTGCTTTGTTTTTCAGGTATTCAGCTTGAAACAAGGGCCTGATTTGTGGAACTGGTGGGCAGTTAAAACTCCATCTGAAGCTAAAGAGAATTGCAGATGCCCTAATATTCCTGAAAAAATTCAGGCCCTAGGCCTGATTTGAACTAGGTACTTAGAAATTTGGAGACTCTGTAGACTTGTAAGTCTCTGTGCTTTAGTTTTCTAGCTGTGGAGGTTGTTAAGTATTTTAAACTCATTTCCTCTGAAAACAACACCAACTCATTGAATTTATTTTGGTTTTAAAGTTTGAGGCACTTAAAAGGCACTCATAAAAGTGCAGTAAGGTGCAAGGACACAATGTCTTTTTTTCAGGACAGGTTCTAGAAGGTGTGCAACAAATACAACTGGCATTTTACATTGGGTAAGAACAAATTAAATTGCTCTCATTGACACCTTTTAGTGGGGAGTCCACTTGAAGAAAAAAATCCAACCCATAATTCATAATTAAAAATGTGTGATAGCACATACCAGAGAGAAAGAAGCAGTTAAGCTTTTGTGAGCCCATTTAGTTCTAACACAAATTCTTATTTTGCAGTCATAATGTGTTGGGTTTATATGGTGCTAGGACAATGTGGTACAGCTCCAGTTGTCACTCTGCTCACTTATTTTTCTCTTTGGAGTGTGGGTTAGAAGGTAGTTGAACTAATTTCTCACTGAAGCTGCAGATTCTTCATATGTTGTACCTTTAGCATCATTTTGAGAACAATTGCCCACCATTTCACAAATGAAGTTCTGTCAGTCATAAAAGCAATGAGAATGGTAATGCTGAATCTTTTACTGATGGGAGCTTCCTCCTCCTGATGTTATAGTGGATTACAAAAGGACAGAGAATAGGTTTTAACTATTGTCTCTAAAACAATACTATGTGTGATCTGCTTTTGGCAACATTTACATTTAAAGGGCATTCAGCACTAGTTCAGTCGTCAGTGAAGTTTGGTTTTGCTAAACAAAGCTTCTGCCTGAAATACGCTGACTGCAGCAGTGCTATTTTAAGGCTTTACTAGTGTGAAATGTAAGGTCAGTGCTTATTTAATGATAGTGAGCTAATGACTTCATAGTAGCAGTGTTCATGTTGACGTCATTCTTTGCTAGAAAATCGTTTTACGCTTCAGCTGTTCAAAAAATTGGTTGATTTTGATTTTTGCTAATGATTCATCTTGCAACTGAATGGAACCTAATCGCTTTTCTGGAAAAGATTTTTAAGAGTGGATTTAAAGATAACAAAGGACAAGATGTCCTTTTCAAACTTAGGTGCCATTCTGTTTGAAGGCAGAAAACAATGTTAAAGAAAACTTTATTTTTCAGTGTTTCTTAAGATTTTCTTGCCCCGTTTCTGATGCTGCCTTTAAAAACAAATTTTTTGGGAGCATGTCAGCTTAGTTTTTAGGTTGTTGCATTAGGACAAATTCTGAATTAAACAGTTCTTCCATTAGCGAAAGTGTGTGGGGAGGTCATGTTCAATGCATAATGGAATTAAATGTAGTCCAAGGATCTTTCATTCAACAGCAGGTAATAGTACACACAAGAGAGGCTTCAGACACAATCAGAGATAAGATTTGTTGTCTTACCTGCTAACAAAATAAGTCTTTGGTTCCCTGTGTGCCCTATTTTGAAATACTAGATGCACAACAGAAGTTTTCTTTAGTACACTGTTAGTACTACAATTCTAACAGCTGGTTTTACCACCAGCAATTCATGGAGGAGTCAGATTTTTTTCTGACTATCTCAACTGTATCTTTTATTTGAAGAAAACAATGGCCCTATACCCTTGGTGTGGTTTTCTTTTTCAGTGTAGAACAATAGTATGTTTGTATATGCTGTGTCCTGCTATTTTAAGAAGTTCACGCTGATGTATTTGAATTTTATTTTTGTTAAGCATCCTGCATTGTATTCTCAGCAATGCAGCTCTGTTATGAGGTCTGAGAAGGTGATTAGTAATGTTCAAAGTATACTGCAGCCAAACCTGTTCATTAAGAGACTTAGAGCTACACTTGCTGTGAAGAGACATTGGATGTTAAAAATGCAAACTGTTGCCCATGCCTGTGTTTCTGCCATTTCTGCTCCCACAGGTTCTGCACAAATGTTGGTGCAAGGATGAGAAATTTCTAGAGCAATACCAATATAAAACTAGGAAGTGTAAAACTTTTGAGTAAGCATTATTTCAAGAGTGCCACATGTTCAGTAGGATTCTATGTGATACCATTATTAAATGCCATATTCACTGGATAGAAATGTAATTATTTTTTTGTTTTGTTTTCTGTTAGCACTTGTTTGGAGCACATTTGGACTGAAATGCTTCATTCTGAGGGCACTGTCTGTTCAAAGCTCTGTTCTTGATTAGTTCTTAATCTGCAGACCTGGTCACCTCGTTGGAGTTGTTATTACTTCATTTACCTCACAACTTTATATGCCACAATGGAGGATATTAGAATAAAGTATTGCAAATATTAAATATGTACTTCAGTTATAATCCATAATGCAACTGTAGCTCTCCTGTTTTCAAGCTCCAGATTTCATTTGTAGTGAAAGCATCCCGTCAGTTACAAGTAGAGATCTAAAGCTTAGTTTTTTCCTTATATCTGCAGTAAAGAGCCTGATCTGATCAATCCATGAGTCTTGCAGAGACGGGCAGAGCACAGGACCAGCTCTGAAGTCAGCTGACTTTCTTGTTCAGGCTGAGTGTAGCTATTCAGTAATAAGTGAATGTAAAAGTAAATAGTGGCGAGTTTTTAAGAAGTGATCACTCTCCTTTTCAACAAAGCACCGCTTTTCTTTCCTGTGAGATACAAGCTCTGATGTGTAGGATCCCAGTTTTCTGCTGCTCTTGAGAAAGACCATGCTAGGCAGAGGAGAATTTTTTTTAATTTAGGAGAAAATTCTTAAGGATTCTTCCCACTAGATTTCTAGAAGAAAGTGCTATGGTTTCACTGTGCACGGGACATTTTTCCTTAGCAGTTTTTATTAGTGCATTTTTAATGCAGATAGTAACTAATTTTCTTTGTGAAACAAATTTGGCCTATGTAGTTTGCCATCTTGCTCTGAAGGAATCTGTTTTCAGGAAAGCAGGACTATTTAATAATCTTTGATTTATATTATGCTTTATGTGCAGTCCCTTATGTTAGAGTGGTATTGTTTCTGGTTCATTGGTAAGACAGATACCCCCAAAATACAGGCTTATATATAGAAAGAAAAACCAGACTTTGTGTATAATGTTTATTAAGACTGCTAAATTTGGGATCTGCTGGGACATGGAATGAAAGAGGATTTCAAGAACTAGCAAAAGCCAACTGGTTCTCAAGATTCAGGTCTTGAGTTGGATGTACTTACTGGTCCTGACTTTTTGTGGCATTTTAACAGTGGTTTGAATTTCAGCTGATACTGCCTGGAAGGAATAGAGCGTCAGTTTGTGGCACTAATGACTCAGGTTACAGATAGGTGTGTACTATAGGAACTGAAATGTCTTGGAGATTGGCTTGATCTCTGTGTGGAATAATTTGCAGTTTCTATAGAGTGTAAGGTTAGTTCCTCTTCTTCAATTTACAGTTGCTTATTCAGGTGTTCAGACGTTTTCACCCCAAGGCACAGGTTCAGTGCCTCTGAAAAACATCTAGAAATGAAAGCAGCTGGACAAGTTCTCTCCAGTGTTGCATTACCTTGGCAGAGATGGAGGGGAGGAGTCCAGTCACTAATTTTGAAACACTCTTCCATAGTCTTGCCATGAAAAGGAATTGCTAGAGTGGCTTCAGAAACATTTGCATAGTGACAATCAATAAGGAAGGAGGATGTAGTAGCTAGTCTTGTAATGTGGTGCTCTCATTTAAGATACTTGGGAGCCCTGACTTAATCACTAATACCTGTAATGATACTATGATAATACTGTTGTTTTTATAGTTTTGTTGGAAGCTATTATGAAGAATGGAAGTACTGCTGGGGGAGGCGCTTACTGCCGAAAACCAGCCAGTAGCAGTGATCAAAGTAAGCCCAATAGCACGAAGGAGAGCAATGCAACTGCTGCAGGTGAAAGTGGAAAAGGCTACAACAAAGACCAAATGGAAGGAGTATTAAGGTATGGCTTAAATATGTCACTGCTTTTCATTCTGTGTATTATGTATTTATGCTTTCAGCTCTAGCATCTGAAGGAGCCACAGAAATTCGAGATTAGCTCAGAGGGATTAATTTTACTGAACTTTGACTAGAAGGAAGAGGAGAGTTTTGCTGGTATTAAACACCGAATGAGACACTGTCACTTTCTGCAATAAAGATGCTACTCCTTTCTTTAAACTATCAAGGCTACTTTATGTAAAAATAATACTCAAAATAGTTATTAAGTAGATCTCATGGTAAATGGAAGAAGTGATGAAAATTCTGTAGTACAACTTGCAGGACAGTGCTTCTATTAAATATTTTTATACATAAAATACATGCTCACTCCTAAAGTTTGATTTCAGGCTAATCCTGCTGTACAGGCTGGTCTTAGACAAGCGTTAAAATTATTTTGGTTTGGAAGTAAAGATGTCTGAGAAGCACTGGAACACATAGTCCGAGTTGCAGTATAAACTCTGTTTAGTGCAGCTTGATAGTATTAAGATGAGGTGACATCATGAAAGGATTTTTGAAAAGAAACAAAGGTCTATAAAAATGTCATTTTGCAGCAAGTAACTCTTAAGTCATGTTATCACTGCACACTTGCTGGCTGTAGGAGCAAGAAAAAATTTGGTATGTGCGCTGGGTTTCTGCTAAAGAAATATGGGTATAGCCACTCCAAAATTCCATGCCTCAAACCCTTGTATTTTCAGATAAGCCTAGCCCCAGTGTTTTTGAGGAAGCTTGAAGGGAAATCAAGAGGTGCCTGTCTCCTAGTTTGTATATATTGGATGAACTGTTGTGCATAACAGAAATTTGTGGGGGATTTTTTGGTGTGTATCTGTGAAATGTATGTTACTGTTGATACTATCTTGGGATCTTCCTGAAGTTCTATAATCTGTTCAGCTGTGCTAACAGTGAGGAAACAAGTAGCTTTTCTTTGTTGCTAGAGAAGCTCTGCATTCAGGCAGGTAGACAGCAGCAGCTCTCACATGGTTATCCTCTTGATGTTATTTACTAGAACTTTTCATTTACCATCATCTCTGCTTAATTAATGTTATTGCCTTTTGTGATACATCTAAAGTAAAACATGGATAAGCCTGTACGTTTTTGGCCACCTTATATCAACTATTAAAATGAATGCAGAGTGTGTTTGCGTACACACATGTGTGAGACAAAATATCCAGAAAGAAGTTCTCTATAAAATGCAGTTTAGGTCAAAATAAGATATGTAACATACTCCCAGAAAGCTGCTGCAAAGAGGACTTTATTAGTGCCAGTAGTCACTCACTTGTGACGTGCCATTCTGAGCTGCAGTCTGCTTTGACATCAGGCTCCCTGCAAGAGCTCTCTGTTTGTTTGTTTCACCAGAAGGTATGTTGCTTACTTTGTCTTGACTGAAATGGTGTTGTAGAGCCAGCTTTTTTCTCCGGTAGGCTTTTGTGGTACTGGGTATTGCTTCCTTGAAGGGATTTGTTAGATGCAATATAAACTTAATCCAGTTGAGATCAAGACCAGAGTTAGGGATATTCAAGAAGTTGCACATTGAGGATAATCTTGATGCAACATTGCTTCAAGAATATTGAATATTGGAGTTTTAAAACCTACCAAGATCTTTGCAAAATAAGCAACTGTAATACCTTACAGAACAACCCATGTTTATTAGTGTTTTACATACCATTTAAAATCGTGTTAAAACAGTATCTTCACCTTAGCTTGGGTAAGCTGCTGTCCTTTAATACAGCAGTTCATGAACCTTTGGAGAGAGACTGAATTTTTGTTTAGATGTGCAGTGATCAACAGAGCAAGTTTCCTGTTCATCTTGGAAGTTTTGAAATGGTTGTCATGTTGTTAGTTAATGACATAAACAAACCACTTCAAAAATTTGTGGTTAAGAATTAAAAAACGTGTATGCCTTGCCAAGGAGAACAGAATTAAACACAAACAATGGGCTAAAACTTAATGGAAAAATGTAACACATTCAGTGATGATAACTGAGAGAAAGTTCATGTTTAAACTGCTGTGAGAATGAGCTTTCTAGTTGGAAACATGACAGACAGCATATGATATTGCTTCAGTCAGGCCCCACATTTTTCCAATTAAATGAAACATGCCTCTCTGTGGAGGGTATTCTTTAGAGAAAAGGGCTTGTCACCACCGTATGCTTCTGCTGTACCACAGTGGAATGGTTTTCAGATGTTTGAATTGGTTAAAGAAAGAGTGTGTGAGAAGAGATGTTTTTAAACAGTGTTTCATGCCCAATTTTTGTCTTTTTTTCATGTAAGGGAAAAAGTTTGTAGACAGCAAGGTAGCAAAATCTTCAAAATTCAGTGAATTCTGACACTCGGCATGAATTTGATATTGGACAAACAAAATTGGTTTGCATGTGCATGACTCGAAAGGTGGTCGTTATCCTCAAGTATTCTTGCCTCTAGGAGTTCTTGGTTCAGTAACTAAAGGAAGACATAAGGAAAATGCTCCTGCTTTAAATACACTTCCACGCCGTTTCCAATGCTTTTGTTGTAAGCTTTAGTGAGCTGTCAGACAGGGGGACTGACTCTGAGTTCTCTGGCTTGGATCACTGATTAGAGTTCCTGGAGTTGTCCAGCTATTTTGAATTTGCTTGTGACAGCAGATTTAAGAAGCATAGTGAAGACGTGCTTGGAGCAATGTAACTAATTTAGCTGCATTAATTTTCATCAGGGTTGCTCTAGTAATGTGAGTAGGTATGAGTACAAACAAGCACCTCTGTGCTGGCTTCATTTCTTCCACATACACAGGGGACACTGATCTCTAGCAAGTTACCATAACAGTTCTGTAGAGTATTACATGAGCTTGCAAGTTGCTCAACAGGGAGAAGCGTAAGGTGTAACATATTTCTTCTGATTGCATAAGTGCTGGGTAATGCTGCTCTTTGTGAGAGCCATGCTCGCTCTTTCTGTGTGACAGTTTGAAGCTTGAGAGATACCACAGCACTTCGTTGCTTTTAAACGGAAATGCTTTGAAAATACCATCTGTAGTACATGCATCTTTTTCTTAGTGATTCTTACCTTGTCACTGAGAACTGGATCAAGTTGCCTTAACACCCTTGGGTGACCTGCATGTGGGAGATATTGACAGGAGACTCGCAGAAATGCACTAGGACCCACAGTAGACTTAATGTCTTTTTAGAGCAAGCGCCCTAGAAGTCTCTAGGCACCTGAAAGCTACCCAGGCAATGTCAGTTTAAGACAAATGTGTGAGGATCATGTGCACAGCAGAAAAAAAGGAAGAATTTGCTTTTGGATTTTGTGGTCTTTGCTTTAAAGCAATTCCTTCACTGTTTCATGTATGTTAGTAGCATTTTTTGCTGAAATAAAGAAATAAAACATTTTTGTAAAAATGTAAATTCTTTCTTCTAGTTCACTTAAAGTAACTGAGGTAGTACTGACCAGGATTAGTTACCAAAGTTCTTAATTACTTTAAACAAATCCTGTTCATTGTGTCTGCCCACTCATACCAAGTGTGCATACCCTTCTTGTGGACTAGCATGAAATAGAAACAAAAGGATCAATTGTCTTCTGTGTGTTAATATTTCCCATTTCTTTTTATGCTGTGATGTGTGTATTATCTGTTGTCTGCTACCTGATTTTCAAAAAAAAAGTTTCTCATTTATATATATATTTACATACATATGTATGTTGTACGTTTTATAAGGCTCTCTTTAATTGATCTTAAAATTGACATGGTGTTTGATCTCTTTGGTCTCTTTTTTTTTGTGAATAAGCCATAGCATATATTCCATATTGCCTTTTTGACATCTGAAATCTGCCATGATTAGTAGTATGTTGAATTTGGATTGTTGTCTTGTGAAAACTGTGGTGGAATACTGCTTTTCCTGCCTTGCCAGTGCCTGCTTCTTGGAAGAAAGCACAAGAATGAAATTTTGTATATGGATCTTTGAGATATAACCAAAACAAACTAACAGAGGCATGAGTTCTGTAGAAACCTTGCAAGGCAGGATTAAGTGTAATCCAGTAGTGGTCAGGAATAATCAGTAGCTTGATTTGAATTCATGTAGTGAACCAAAAAATTGCCTCTAAGCATTTCATGGATCAAACTAGGAGTATAAGTTGTGTGACGGACTTTTTCCAGGGATTGTGCTGAGACTTTTGCAAATTCAGCAAAAAGAGACATATTGTTCTTTCTAGCTTGGGGTTGAGAAGATAATTACCTGGAAGTGGATTAATAAGAGCAATCAGTGTGTTAAAAAAAACCAAACCCACAAACCAACAAATCAAAGAAATCAGGCCATGCCTTTAATTAGGCTGTAGAGCTGCCATGAATTGTTGAAATATCCAGTTGAATGGTTGAGAAATTAGGGTGAAAATCATAGTCATAGAGCCTGTCACGGAAAAGTGGCACAGAAGACATGATGGACTTCATCAGAAAGCTCGTGACTAAAATAAAAGCTTAAATAAAACCTGGAGAAAAGTATGCTGTGTTCAACACAGCCTTGAACTTTTCATATAATACACGCAGTGGAAACAAACTGATCAGGTACATCCAAGAGCAAGCTAGTAAGACAGGCACCTACTGTGTTGTTCAATCTGTCAGTGCAACAGAGAGCTGGGACTTCTGCTGCATTTGTTTCAGAAACCAGGAATATGCTGGTTCCAGCTTGAGTTCCTTGACAATGCTGTGACCTTCTCTTCCCTATCTAGAGCACTTCTTGCAGGTCACGCTTATGTCACCCAAACTGTGATTGGCACATTCCCAACTCAGCTGCAAGATACCATTTGCATCAGGCTCTCTGGCATAATTGGAAATTTGACCTGTATAGATTTTGGTCTGCATTTTACTGTGTTTTTCTGCTCAACTCTAGGATCAGAAGGCAGTATATCTTCCTCTTGCTGGGTTCTTTGTCACTAACATTCACACTGCTGCTCACTGCGCTGCTCAGTTCAGATTACCATTGGCTGAAATAATTGTGGCTCCCTTGACAAGCTTC
Organism: Corvus brachyrhynchos; assembly: GCF_000691975.1. Taxonomy (NCBI): domain Eukaryota; kingdom Metazoa; phylum Chordata; class Aves; order Passeriformes; family Corvidae; genus Corvus; species Corvus brachyrhynchos. The sequence goes on along the minus strand of NW_008238448.1, from coordinate 179,433 downwards.
TTCTGGTTGAAATATTTGCCTTTTGGGCTGTTCCTGTGCATGTGGGCAGAGGCTTTGGGAGACCCTTTGAAATACTTCATCATGCTCCAAATTTCATGATTGTGCATTGGTGCAGATATTTGATACAGAAATGCAAGCATCTCTGATAGCTTTTGTTAATCTGATAAAAGATGGCAATGCTGACATAATCTGAATTGTAGATTTGAAAAGTGATCTGACAAGCAGAGCAGCAGGATCACATCATTTTGTAGTCACGGGAGAACCAGTGGTGGTAGCCCCAGGGTTTCTGCAGGTGAAAACAGACATTTCAGGACCTGAAGGGCTTCCTCTGCTGTCAGCCGTCAGAGCATGGAGAGCAGCCCAGCATCCAGCAGAGTTGTTGGTGCTGCAGTTTAAAGCTGGCTGGCCAGTTCTGCTGCAGGTGCCTTGTCAGCTGCAGGCTGGGGTAGTGGAGCTTTGCAAGTCTTGATGAGATACCTCTGCCAGCAGACTGGGGATGAATGTAGGCCATCACTTGCTCTCATGCTGTTTGAGAAGTCTATTCTGTAAAAGTCAGGCGTTACTTCAGGAACAGCCAGCAAATCTGTTCATCAGAAGGACAGTGCCAAGGTATTGGCAGGGGACTGACAATTCAACAAGGAGAGAAATTACCTGAACAACAAAAATAATTTGGTAGTAATTCAGATACAGAAGTGATCCAACCAGGAATGAAAAATACAAGAAAAGCAATTCACAAAAAACCAAAACCCCAAGCAAAGTGTAAGTGAAAACACCAAACTTCAAATAAGCCAGAAATAAAGAACAACAAAAATAACCCATCCAATACAAAATGGGCAGTTAGTAAGCAAGTTATGTGTACATTATAATTTTAAAAAGAAACATTTGTGTGGCGCTTATATATGCAAGAAAATTAGCAGTAGGAACTGCAGTGCCTTAAGGGCAGCAAGACCAAACAAACAACAATTTGAAATGCAGCATTCAGAAAGTTGTTCATGCTGAGAGCATTGCAGGGGTTTCAGGTGCAGTTAAAAGCCAGCAATAAAATCAGTGATGGAGCTTTTCCAGAACCTCCACTGGTTTTACTTTTAATTTTTCCCTGCCTTTACTGGCTGATCTGTGTGCCCTGTAATAAGAGAGAAGTGAGAAAGGAGTGGATGCTTCCATCCACCTGCTTTCCCATGACAGGTCTCCAGAGGGTAATTCAGTGGTGCGTATGAGGGATTCTGGCTGAGTGAGGATTGTCAGAGGTCAGTCTACTAGAGAAAAGAGGTGAGGAATAGATCCAAAAAGGTCTATGTCTTCTGAGGGACAAGGATCAAGTTGGCCATGGCTTCCAACAGCTTCCAGCAGCTGGAGAGAAATTTCTCATCAGGAGAGTGGAGTTTGGGGGAAGAAGACTTGGAGCATCTCTGTGCAAAGCCCATGATCCCCATCTCTTAAAGGATGAGGAGGGCTGAGGCATCTCAGGCCCTGGTGGGGTGGGCTGTGTGCTCCAACAGTGTTAGAGAAGCCTGGTGGCTGCCCAGCTGTGTATGACCTGAGTCCTGGTGAGTTGTGGTGATCCCACAGTTTGTCCTGTGATAAACTGACTTACCAGGTTGAGTTTGTGATGCATTAAAGTTTTGCCTCTCGGGAGTACATCACAAACACTGATAACTTTGTTTAATTGGAAAGCACCTTCTAATCATCTTTGCTTGTCTCATCATCCCCAGTGCAAGTTTTGGTGCAAAACTCAAATGGACTCAGCTGAGGGGGGAAAAAATGGAGCTGTTATCCTGTAATGATTGCCCTGAATTGTGCTCTGTCAGGAACCTCCTGGCAAAAGTCACTGACGCCCTCCCAGGAGGAAACTGCATTAACAAGATGCTACCTAGTCACAGTCCAGGTGCTTTTTGCCTTGAAGTGGTCAAGCAATGGTGTAAAACTGTTGGCTAATGGCCGAGCGTAGCAAGGGCTTTATAGCATAAGGTCGCTGCTGAAAATTCCAGGCGTAGGTATGGTTTTTGGCTCCTGTGCATTTGTAGAATCATATAATGTTTTTTAGCTTTAAAGCTTGATCTGCCTAATCCAAAGTCCTGCTAAACTGCAACATTTCCATATGTATATGTATGTTCCACATTTGCATTTGTAGAATTTTTCATTTACCACTAGGAAAGACTTGCAAAGAAAAAACAGAAATGTGTTATACCTTGTCTGAACACGTTTCTTGATAATAACAATACCTCATTTGTGGGCCAGGTTCAGGATAGCTATTGCACGGAGGTGATTGCATTAATCCTTTGGAGGGCAAGTGCTGTATGACCCACAAAGCAGGTTTCTCCCTACACTTCATCATCGGAGGCAGCTCTGGTTTGATGTACTGTCTCTAAGCAGATTGTGGTGTTGGAAGCTGGTGTGTCACATGCTGACCTGAACAGCTGGTTGATACCCAACATTGCTGCTTCTCCCATGACGGTTGTCCACTGTGGAACATCCACTGGTTGTGAACAGGAGGGAACTCTCAAGTGGGTTTTGGGGAGTTAGAAGAACAGGTTGGCAACTATTGCGTTGGTTTTTTTTTTCCCATATTTCTCCTCTTGGCATCCTAGAGTGAAATAAATGTATATTGGGTCTGCAAATAAATAAACTTCCATGTTTGCGTTTTTTTTTCATTAAAAATGACCATATGCTGTTGAGGGAGAGAGTTGTTGAGGATGCACAGTGCTTAGAAACACTTGAATGAATGTTTCACAACAGAGTTTTAATGCTAAAAAAGTAACAAGTTTGCTAAACATTGACGGCTTGCTATGTAATTTTATATCAACCAGAGTTCTGAAGAGTCTGTCCCACAAACAGATAACTCAGAAACTGAATTATTGAAGAGAACTTAGATTGGATGCTGAGATAGCAATTTCATGAAATAAAAGCTTTATTTGATACTGTTACACATTTAAATAAAGCTACCTGCTCTTGGTACAGTTCATAAGTCATCCAGGTATTGAGGCTGTGGATTAAGGAATCTGTACTACACTGAAATTCTTTCTGCTTGTACAGATTACAAAATATTAGTTTCCTGTACTCAAGAGTATAATTTATTGTATTTTCTTTCCATCCTTCCTTGATGGATTCACTGTGTTCTTTTTAGTTAGGTCTATCAACTTCCTAATTGGAGCTTATTAAATGTTACTTCAATATAATGAGCTATATTTATTTCACAGGATGTTTGTGTTGGCAGCTGCCTGCATACATTCAATTCAGTGCTCTTGTGAGCATTACACCAAGGCTTCCGTAAAAGCTCCTGTATTTGAACACAGGAAGCAGGATCCCTCAAGTGAAACTTGATTTGATCAATCTGTGGAGTAGCAAGGACCACACATGATCGTGTGGTTGTACTTGTGATGCTCACATTCCCTTAATTACAGGATACCCATACTTCCTTCATGAGAATGCCAAAGGCTTGCTTGCCCCCTTGTTTTCTGCTTGGCTGCCCTGTGTATAGTCTTGGCAACATTAAACCCATATTTACATACAAATTTGTGCATTTAGGAGAATGCAGATACAATTACAGCCATGTAAAGAGACTCACACGAAGCTTTTAAAGTATTTATGGATGTAATTTCTATTTCTTGCTCAGACCAGCCCATTTCTTTTGGTATGCACCCAATGTCAGTGTGCCTCATTTCTGCAGTGCAAGTTTGGGATTCAGCCTTTTCTAACTTCCTAAATTCTTACCTGGGTAACTTGGTTTGATTGTTAAGCTGTATTTACTGGTTTGATCAGTTCTTCCTGCCCACATAGAATTAATGTTCTCTCTTCTCCTGTAGCTGCTCTTTCTTGCTTCTGGGCTATTGTAAAGTATACCAAATCATTACATCATTTCCAGATTGTGTTTTTCCTGTCTGGATGAGACAGTCTACAAAAAGAATATTTCTGAGTTTTCAAAGTTCTAAGAAATGCTACATTTGATTATATGAGATGAGCTAAATATGTAATTGCTGGAGCTGCTGTCTTTGAATTTACATAAACACTTATAGAAAGATTATTAAGATGCAGGTACATTCCCAGCAGCAGAAACATTCTCACATGTTTTATTCCCTGAAAAATGAATGCTTGAGTGGTGATATCATTTGATTTTTGTTTGGAGAAAGGGAGGCATTGTTTGCTTTGTTTTATATCCTTCATACTGAAGTGCATTTGCTGTTTGCAGTCAAGACAGATTTTCCTACCTGCTAGTTCTGCAAAGTCAATTTGGAACCTTCTTTTTAAGCATTATTAACAGCAATATTAATATAATTGTGGATGAGGAAATGCTACACTAGTTGCAAACTGAAACCCTTTCTTACAATTGTGGTAGTTCTAAAGTAGAGGTAAGAGAAATGTACATAATAAGCTCAATAGTGAGTTTTTAATGAAAAAATAACATTCTTTGTTTCTAGAGTGGATATTTTAAAAATATTTTCTATTGAAAGCAAAAGATGTAATATAATGCACCAGTGCAATGTATGACCTCATTAATACATTACTTTTACAGCTTTTTGTTTGCAACATTTTACGTCATTTTATTTTGCAGTATAAAGAAATGTAAAAATTATTACGAAGTCCTTGGAGTGTCAAAGGATGCAGGTGAAGAGGACCTAAAGAAGGCCTATAGAAAACTTGCTTTGAAATTCCACCCAGACAAAAACCATGCACCTGGAGCAACAGAGGCTTTTAAAAGTAAAAACCATTTTTACTTTAAATTTCTCTTATAATTAAACTTCATCCAATTAAAACATATTTATCTGCATTGGTCACTTGTATTTTTACAAATGTAAATGTATTTTTTATTTGTTAAACTGACATTTTTATTCAAGAAAATATTTGACCTTTGTCATGAAGTATAGATAAATAACATGGACTTTGGCAGTAGGGCTTGGTTTCAGAAAATTGACTGTAATGTTCAGTACAGGGAACAAATACTTGATCTGTGAAACCCAACTGCACTTTTTTACTGTTGTTGATTTAATGTAATCATTGAATTTTACTACCTTGAAGCTTTACTGTACTTGAGCTAGAAAAAAAGAAAGTAATCCTTGATAGGAAAATGCAGTTTTTACTGAATCACGTGCCACATTAAGTTACCTCTTCCTTAGAATTTCTTGTATGTGTGTAGTTTTACTACTTTTTCTGCACAAAAACACTTGAGTTCAAATATGCCTTACTAGTAGTTGCCTTTGACCATTTTTTAGGTAAAATTTACAGTCTGACTTGACCTTGTTTAAGGCTGCTCAGCTTAGCCCTGCACAAGGGAAATTGTTGAAGAAAAGCTTTTTAAAGAAAACTACACCTTCATCTCAGATGAAGAAAAATGTGAATCTGTAAAAAATGGTGATGCATAAATAAGCAATCTGATTGTGGTACATCTTTTTATTTTTCTCCTGTGCGAGGTTTACATGCAGACATTTGAAAAAATCATTCGGATAAAACACTTAAATTGGGGAGGGAAAAAAAGAAAAAAAAAGTCCTGAGCAAGACTTCTGATACAGACTATAAGAGGTAATTATAATAATATATTAACAATTCCAGTTGAAAAGTAGATACAGCAGAGCAGGGAAGTTGATTGCTATTAATTCATATAATACAGCTATGTGATGTCTTTATCTAAAAAAAAGATATTATTCTTATAAAATTGTCTCAGGCCCTAGGAATAAAATAGTTCTTCCTTGTTAATAGCATTTTAAATAATCTTGAAAATGTTAAAAAACAGTTCCTTAATATTTTATTTAAAATGAGCACTTTGTACAAGTCTGATTTCTTCAGCCTAATTTCATTTCCTGGTTCTTCACCAGATGAGTAAATGAACAGAAAAATTTGTAGGGGAATCTTGTTGACCAAAAATTATTTAATGACAGCTAGCATTTTCTTGCATTGAAATTAATGTAATCCTTCTGTATGGCTGAGTAAATTCATGGTTTAGTTTTCCTTTAAAGGTGTCTGATCAGTTTTTGACATCCATCTGAGAAAAGGAGTTCATAATAATAGTTTTTATTTCATAATAATGCTTTATTTTAAGGAAAGCTTACATTATAAAACAGAATTGAGTTTCATGGTAGGCAAGGTACTTACTTAGATCTTGACCTACCTAGTACTTCTCTTGTATTGTATTGAGCAGTCTCACTGAAGTGAATTTTAAATTTAAAAGTTTGTGCAAATATAATGACTTTTCCTGTCTTTTCACCAATTTAATCAAAAATCTTTCCTTTGAAACTTTTGAGCAGTAGCTTTTTTTTCATTTTTATGTCCTTTTTTAAAAGAAAATTATATTGGAATCAAATCTGTTGTGAATTAGCACCAGATAATCAAGAGCAAATGACAAACAGGCATATTGTGACCGTATGGTGTCTCCACTTTATATGCAGTCACCTGATCTATCTCTCTAGAGTTTTAATTGTTGGGAAAATCTGAATTTTTACTACCAATTTTATCCTTGTACTGAGCAACAGAGCAATACTTGATGTCAGTTTATATCATGCTTTCAGTGCAAAATACCTGGCTTCATTTCTTTGGGTTTTCTCCTCCACTTAAAGGAATTGGTAATGGTTTTTTCTAAGGGCATCTTAAAAGACACATAGCTAAATAACTCATTAACTTTTTCTTAGATTGGATAATGTTTAAAATATTAATTATAAAGCCCACAGTCTTATTTGCCTGTGTTGAGGTTATAGTGTTGCACCTTTCACGAACTTTTGATGACTGATGGCTTTTCAACACTGAAAATCATAATCCCCGTGCCTTGGGTGGGTTGGCTGCAAAAGAAGCCTTTTGTTGGAGAGGCCTGGAGGAGAGAGTAGTAAGGAAAGCAGAAGGGGTTTAATGAAGATATGACTGAGTGAAGATCAAATTCATCAAGTGGCAACAGAAACTTTCCTTCAGTCTGCAAGAGCATTATCATTATGTCTGTGCACAATGAGAAAAAAGCTTGTAAAGTCAGCAGAATATGTGGTTTTTCGTGCTGATTTTTTCCATGCTTACCTTATTTAGGTTTTTTCCTTTCTACTGTCAAAATTGAAGCTGTTAGTTTGTGATACCATAGCATGAACAGGGACAAGCATCCAGGTCAGGTCCTCCAAACACTGAGGTCATATTGACAGCCCTAGGAAAATACACGTTCCTGTCACGCATGCATGTTGTACTCCTTATGATACATCATGCAGAACTTTGTGTTATTACTGTAATCCATACAATACCTTCAGAAGCACGAAGAAAAATACATTCACGCTCTTGCAGACAATGAAGGTGGTGCATTCAAAGAAATGACCACTTACCAAATGAAACCAAAGACAGCCTACTGAGTCTATGATGGTTTTTAAAGCTAGGCTGCTGGAGCAAATTGAACTTTGCAATTAGCCAGCTTCAGAGTCTCATTGTAATGCTTGATGCTTTTCTTTGTAATTGCAGTGACAGAGAACATTTCCACAGGTGTAGGTGTTCCCCTAGAAAAAGAAACAAAGCTCTCCTGCCTTCTGCCTCATTTAACAGAATAAAAGGCCTTTGAATAGCATTGGTGGGAAACTTTGTGGAAGCTATTCTAAGAAAAGCAGAGATGTTTCTGGACCTTGTTCTACTGTAGTTGTTTTGTAACATACAGTAAATTACATCGTTTGCTGCCTATTTTTGACTTTGAAATTGCAATTTTCATGCTGGAATAGCTTTTATTGTGCATTTATGGGAGTTGTGTTTTATTCCTTGCTTCAGAAATCGGAAATGCGTATGCTGTGCTGAGTAATCCAGAAAAACGAAAGCAGTATGACCTTACAGGCAGCGAAGAGCAAACTTGCAATCACCCTAGCAATGGCAGATTCAACTTCCATAGAGGTTGTGAGGCAGATATTACTCCAGAGGATCTATTCAACATGTTTTTTGGAGGGGCCTTTCCAACAGGTATTTGTATACATCAGTGTAATTGTCGAGATTTACTTCCCAGAGTGACATTAGATTTTATGACGTTATAAAACAGTAGAATTATTCCATCCAGCCTTGAATCCCAACTCTTCAATCTGCATCAGTTTATTTTTCCCCCAAGTGTTGCTAAATCCCAAAAATGTCAGTTCAGTTCTTTGGAGTTACTATCATAGAGCTTAAAATATTTATTTTAAGCTACTTTGAAATTTAAGATACCTTAATGTCATTTTATGTGTTGTTGTGCAGTAATGTAAAGTGCTTTATGTTGCTTCTGTACTGACCTCTAAATAGTATTTTTGTGCATGATTTAAATGTGGATGTTCTTTTCTGAAGGTAACGTACACTCATTTTCTAATGGTCGTGCTGGCTACAGCCATCCGAACCAGCACCGTCAGAGCGGGCACGAGAGGGAGGAAGAGAGGGGTGATGTAAGTTTAAGCACCATTGGCTTTCAACTATGAAATTTGCTTTCGGTGGTGTGATTGTATAGGAGCTCTTTACTGTAGAGGAGGATTTGTACTTGCCAGTTAGGTATTTTAAACTTCAGCAGGTGGTTGGCTTACTGACTGGTAAATAGGCATGCAAATGAGAAGGTAATGGCCTGGTTTTGTAAACTTGTTGTATGTCACTCTCTTACTGGTGACTGGTATTTTTAACCTAAATATGCCACTAATTCTGGCCACTAATCCTTGTATGCATTTAAAAGTTTGCTTGGGCCGAGGGTAAGAATTGAATTTACGGCTCAGTATTCACCTATGTGAATTATCTCTAGTCCTGTATAATCACATATCACTGTATAATCACATATCACTGTATAGATGAGACCAAATCATGGCATACAACATGGCTGAATCCAGCTTTTATTTAGTAGTTGCTTGTGTGTATGTGCTAACCCATGAACTCTTGCATCTTGAGCACTCTGTGAATATTGTGTATGCCTTTGAAAGTTCAGGCAATACCACAGTGTTTCAGTTACTGTTTTCCTAGCAGCTTTTGAGGCTTAAAGCAAAAAGTCACACTTAGCATTAAATCTTGTCAAATTTACCTGTTTGCTTGATGATTTATGAAATACCTGAGTCTGTTTTGTTCCTTAGGGAGGTTTCTCTATGGTCATTCAGCTGATGCCTATTATTGTGTTGATCTTTGTCTCCTTGTTGAGCCAGTTGATGGTATCTAACCCTCCTTACTCCTTATACCCAAGATCGTAAGTAAAGCTTAATTATGTTACCTTAAAGCAGAGGGGAACGTATTGTAATCACCCTCTCCCACTTAGAAGCATTTTAGAGAGTCTTCCATTAGTTGTTCTGTGATTTCCCTCAGTGAAGAAGGGGAGGGAAGGTGTTGATGAAGTAGAACAAAACTTAAAATTTAGGTGCAAAGAACATGCTGTGAGAATGTAATGGAGAAAAGAGGTCAGCAGTACTTGGAGTTCAGGAGGTCTAGTACAAGGCAGTGGGTCCATGCAACATGGCATGTTGCAAAGGTGTTTGCATCTCCAACATACTTAATCAAAACCTGAAATCTGCTAAGGTTCATTACTCTTTTAGGGGTAATCTGTGTTTGTAGTAAGTGAAGAACGTGAAAGCAACTTTCTCATCCTTATTTAAGTGTTAAACTTGATGAGGGCTGGGAGGATTGTCTGTTCTTTGCTTCATTTTAGGTAATGGTAAAATTTCATTTTCTTGTGAAGAATTCTACTTGTGAAACTTACCTGTTTTGTACAGTAGGATATTTAAACCTTTTTTTCTTGTGAGAAATAAATAATTTGAATCCAGCGTGCAGCTAGCTGGTAGACTTAGCCCACTCACCACAATGGTTTTCAAGGTCCTTAAAAGGTCCTTTTTTTTCAAAGGTCCTTCAGTTCCTTGTAGAGCTTTCAGCCCCACAACAGAAAGGTTTTTTTCTCCTGTTTTTCAGAGTTCTCTGTTTCTGGAGTAAGATGTTTTTCCCTTTTGCAACCAAGTTGTTGTGATGCTTAGAAAAGCTTTTCTGCCAAAATGTTTGTATCCAATCTTTGATTTTTAATCTGCAGAATGCCAGCAGGAAAATGAATTTATCAGGGCTGGCAGCAAACACTTTAGAATGGAGATGCCTGTACTGGGTTGCTGCAGAATAGTGACGTGTTTCTCTTTCTGTTGACTTTGAATGTAATTTTCTATTATTAAAACTTACATTTGCCTAAAGAGGTATGAAGTAAGTGTCTTAGTAAAGTGGATTTTTTTTTTTGAGACCAAGTGTTTAAGCAGCAGAAGTTTAATGATCGGGTAAATGCAGTAATTTTATTCTCTAGCAGATTATAGAGCCATTCCTTTCATTATCTGTCTCAAAATGGCAAATTCAGTAATGTGCTGGTATTATTCTGTAATGGCAATATTTTTTTATAGTCTATTTGTGGTGGAAAAAAATAATCAAATTAATACTTAGTCTCTCTCTCCCCCCACCTCCTTTTTTGCAGAAGTACAGGGCAGACCATAAAAATGCAAACAGAAAACTTGGGTGTCATTTATTATGTTAACAAGGACTTTAGAAATGAATACAAAGGAGTGTCATTACAGAAAGTGGAAAAGAGTGTGGAAGAGGATTATGTGTCCAACATTCGTAATAACTGTTGGAAGGAGAGGCAACAAAGTAAGTTTGGTAATATGTGTAATTTCATGAAATCATGAGTTACTGTAAAAATAAATTACCTCAGGCAAGAAGGAGGTGCTTGTATTATTACAACATCTCAAAGCAAAAGTAAGTGTAAGGTCCCCTGCTATTTCTCACTTTGAAACTGTCCCCGGTGGCACTTAGTTTTTGAATTTTACTTAGTGACCTAACAACCATTTGCAAATTATCAGCAATTTTAACCTGCTGCTTTATTATTTGTGACCATTTCTCAGAAAATTAAAGACTACACTAAACTGATAATGACAAAGCTTTTGTCCTTAACTTACCGCGATTTCTAAGAATTCTAATGTCTTCCACATTACTTTCTCATGGCAATAGCTCATTTCCCTCGGTGCTTTTATATAAGTAAATAAACAAACCAGAAGCTTACATAGGTGTTTCCAGAGAGATGAAAAAATAATCTGCCTTGGACCACAGTATGTACAAACACTGCTTTTCCAGGCAACCAAGGACAGGCAGCACTTCCTGTAGAACAAGGGGGTTTAGTTTGCCATCTGTTTCTCCAATCTAGTATTATACAATGAGCTACTTCTTTTCAGAAACCTAGAATTCAGTGTTAAAGCATAAGAATACTGAAGAGCACCAGCCTTTTCTAAATCGGCATCAATTTTAGCCAGTTATTCTGTTACCTGTGCCCATTTTGTGGGCTCTGTGAGAACAGCGCTCCTAAAATTACATCAGTGTTGAAACCAGATGGTTTTTACTTTCCAGGTGGTAAATTTCAGTCATAGCTTATTGGAAAAGTAATTCATTCATGAGCTGTCAGTAAACTGACCAGAAGCAAATAGAATGCAATTCTCTCAGTCAGATCACATGTTCCTGCCCAGCTTTAGTCTCTGCAGTCCAGTTGATTGCTACTTGTAATTATCAGGTTGTGAAAACTATCCAAACCGATTTTGAGTTAAGAGGCCCCTAATGGTTCTTTTTCTGTTTATAGAAACAGCTGATTTTGTGGTTTTATGGGTTTAAAATACCTGTTGTATGTTAAATCTCCTTGACAGTTAAAATCTATCCAATATTGATTGATGTGTAAGAATGCCTTGCATTTTGAGTCGAAGTGACAAAAAAGATTTTACAGAATTAAAACGCTCAGCAACGTCAAGCTGTTGAGCACCAGTATAATACAGAGAGCTCTTAATTATTAATAGCTCTGAAGACTGACAGTCTGAATCAGCATCAGTTGAAGTAAAGGGCTTAACATTCAGGTTGGATTTTTTGGGGCACAGGCAACATGCTAGAGCTATCAATAATATGCAAGATCACTGAGAGAGGCCTGTATTTGGAATGTTTAATGAGGTCTGACAGAAGTAGGGGATGTTTTGTTTTTTTGTTATTGCTGGGGATTTTTGTGTGTTAGGGTGGGGTTTTTTCTCTTTAATCAGATACTGCTGTATGAACTCTGAGGGAGCTGGAAGGCTGATACAGCTTTACCTGCTCAAAAAGATGGAATTGTTACAAAGATCCAGCAAAGGAAAACTGTAGCAGTGCTGTTTAGGTGGTGACTGAGGGAAGTTAAAATAGAAGGAGAAAAGGGCAAGGATCAAACCTGAGGTGTTTTGTACAACTCTGTGTCATGTGCCAAGTATTCAGTTTGTAACCAGAAAAATCTTTTCTCTTTTCTCCTTAAAGAAACAGACTTACTTTATGCAGCAAAAGTATATCGAGATGACCGCCTCCGAAAGAAAGCAGAGTCCATGTCCATGGAGAACTGCAAAGAGTTAGAACGGCTGACCAGCCTCTACCGAGGAGGATGAGCTACAGTTACACCCTGCATCTTACGTATGCTGTTATCTCTCCTGTGAATTGAGAAGAGATTTAGTTTCACCATGAATGCTGGAAAAGAGGGTGGATGTAAAACTCTACTGTGTAGCTGTTTCCAGAAACCTTATGCTGAAATATCATTTAACGGCTTCTTTACCTACTGTGAAATATAGGTAACTTTAACTGTCTAGATTTTACTTCAAAGCTTCTGTGAATTCTTTCAGCAGAGAGAATAGCTCAGAAAGGATGCTATACTTGTAGAGACTTAGTCATAGTGGTTCTCCTCTAACATATTTGCCATGTAAATATCTGTGGAAAGAACACTTTGTGTATATACGAGTTAAATGACTTTCTATTTAAAAATCTCAGAAATTTAGTTCCATACTACATTTTGTCTCACTGATGGAATAAATAGTATGATTACATCACTCCTATTCAGATGTCAAGTGTGTGGAGTTGAAACAATAATTTTTAATATTTTATCTCTAACTCTATGTAAAATCTTCTAGGTTTACCGCTTAGAGGAACTTGGTATTTTTAAATATAATGGCATATATTCCTAAATATCTGTTGGGGTATATTGATCTGGTGTAGAGTAGCAGTTTAGCTGTTGTAGTTTTTTAGCATTTCTAAGCAATGCTGAGAAAAATAAGAACTACACTAATCTCTTTTCAAAGTAAATATTTGCAAATGCTGTACAGACCATTATAAACATTGCTTTTAGTACTTGCAACAGTTTACAGCAGCTCTACCATTTGGTATTCCAGTAGTAGTAAGTCCATACATATGGTTAACATGCATCCATAGCTTCCTTAATTTTCACTGGAAAGGTAGAGGAAAACATGCAGCACTAAAATCTTCACACACAAAAAAAAAGGCAACCTAATTATTTTCCTGGCAGGCTTCCATTTTCTTACTACTTTTTTATTTCAAGCTAGGTCCCAACACTGATTCCTCCATGGGCACCGCAAGTAGAACAGGGAAATTTTGCTAAGGACAAGCTATGTGCCTTTCGACCCTTTTGCCAACTATTTAAATGCTTTGCTGCTTTGCAGTGTGCTCCTATGGTCAGAGCCCTATCACTTGTCAGAAGAGGTAGGGTATGCATTTTTTGGGACCAGAATGTAGCTGGACTTGACCTCCTAGAAATGAGCAAGCCTACTGTTTGGCTCCTACATAGAAGATCATGTAACTCAGTGGCCTGGAAATGGAAACTATATGTAGCCACACCTGCTGATGCAAAGAGGTGTTCTGAAGCAGCTAAGTACAATGTACTTAAAGTTTATCAAAGTGTGTTGAAAATGTTTTTAGGTTCAGTAGCTGATGTTTTTTACATTTTAACAGTGTTATGCAGGGGAATGTTTCTTGTATTTGAGAATGCCAGATAGCTTGTATTATGGGCAATATATTTTGTTTGAGAAAACTGCTATCTTTGAACAATGCTATCAGCTTATGTGGAGCCAAATATTTCTCCTAAATTGAAAATTTAAATACTTTGTCTGAATTCATTGCAATTCTGATCTAGAGCAGGATATGACTTTACAAATATGCTAAATGCTATTGCTCCAAGTGACCTAGAAAACATTTTGCATATATCCCTTTTCTAAACTGTCCCAGTGGAAATGTCTTCTCTTGAATTGGTGTAACATGAGACTGGCTGCAGGCTTTTGACTTAGCAGTAAAACCAGCATTCAAGGTGGACATAAAAGCCTGAGGTACAAAACAGAACTAAAAGTTGCTGAAACAACAACAACAAAAAAGGGTTGCTGTACTGAATGTCCTTACTAAGACTATGGTAAAAGGGTTTAGACGTAATGGAAGGGCATCCAATTGTTTGAAATATGCAATCAAAATCTATGGAGAAAACACGATTCCCCAGATTTTGTAACTGTCCAGAATGTATTGTAATTATATTAATGAAAACCAACTATCAAAGTGCATCCTGGTACTCCTGTGTCTTCTTAACAGAAGAAAATTGTTCCAAAGGCTTTAACAAGTACTTGGGCCTTCCTGTTTACAAATGAGTCTGAGCTTGCAAGGGATCTTTTAGTTAACAGGAAGAAGGATATATAACACATTTATCAAATACTGGAACTGTGAAGTCAGAGCGAACAGATGGTCTTAGCAAAGCTGCCTATAATAATCCTATGGGCTGTGTGTGCCCTGCAGCCTCTTCTGCTGCAGGTGAGAAGTAGGGAAATGGAGGGATGCTGAGCTGTGTCAGCTTCATTCGATTGCTATCAGTTCCTCTGCAAACTGGAATAATGTGGTGGCTGTGCCCTGTGGCAACACAAACATCCCAGGAGTTTAAAAGTGACATCTAGACTGCTACATTTTATTTGACTACCTACTGCAATTGGCACTTTCTGAGAAGGAAATAATATGTTTATACTGGTGGAAGTATGCTACTTAGTATTTAACGGATTAAATAGTTGCACACTTTGAAATATGTAGTAGTGTGCAAAAGGCTGCTGTGATTTTCTGTAGCATAAAGATTAAGCTGCTCTAAATATGGCCTGCAAACATTCTTTTAATATTTCAAGTGGGTGTTTCTCTCCTCATGATTGTTGCTTTTTTTTCCCTCAAGTCTGAAGGGTATTTTTCTTCAGAAATTTCAATATCTTCCCTGGATTTGTTGAAGGAGTCTGCTGGAAAGTTCAGAATTAATTTTCTCATGAGCAAAATGCAAATTGAAGAGGGTGGAGTACTTAAATCTTTTCAGATGACCTTTCTTCAGAAGGCAAAGTTCTCATTAAAATAAGATATTGGAAAGAAAAGGGGGAAACAAAACTGATTTTGAACAGCCTGACTAAAAATCTCTCAACATCTTAGCTACCTGCTCCTTACTGTTTTTATTTAGTCATTACGTTTCATTTAATCTAGAATTAAAGATAGCACAAGCATGGGTTCTTGGTTTTTTCCTTTAAAAGGGCAGGCAGAAAAGCCATGCAAAAAGTGAAAAATCTTGCCATGACTCTGACATAGCCTAATGAAAAAAGGAGATGATTTGCATCTGCTGAAATACAACATCAGTATGTGTTCTATTTATGGAGCATCCTGAGTCACAAGCAAGTTCAGTGTTCACATCTGATGAACATTTCCCTGCAAGTTCTCTGTTTGGGTAAAACAAGTCTAAATTGGAATTTTTTACCTTTTTTTAAATGGTCTTTATTCTTTTACAAGTTTCCAAGAAATGGTAGAACATTACAGCACAGAAAATATAACAGATGCATTTAAATAGACAGCAGAGGCAACTTTAAATTATAAATATTTTTAATATAATTTTGTAACAAACGCTGTAAAAGGATTAAAATGGGAGAGCAAGAATATTTTTTAAGGTTGTTTGTTGAAAAATTTCATTCATCCTTAAGCAGTTGTTCTTCTGATGTCTTGTAGCTCTGTCAAAGAGAAGGAAAGTGTAATAGTAATAGCATTTTGGTTTTTAAAAAAGCAGGTAATACTAAATAAAACCCTCAAGCTATAACTTACTTACATGTAATGTAATAAGTATAGGAAAGAAATAGGCCATTTGTTGTGGTTTGGCCTCAGCTATGAACTAAGCACCGTGCAGCCACCTGCTCACATCCCCACAGCACGATGGGGAGGAGAATCGAACTCAGGTAAAACCTGTGGGTCAAGATGACAGTGCTTTAATCATCGAAACAAAATCAAATATCAGTAATCAATAGTAATGAAAAGGGAGACAAGAAGAGAGAGGAATTAAACCCACAAAACAGAGGTGATACCCAGTACAATTGCTCATCATGCTCTGACCAATGCCCAGCCCATCCCCGACAAGCAATCAGCAGCTCCTGACCAACCTCCCCAGTGTATACACTGACCATGATGCTCCATGGCATGGAATATCCCTTTGGCAAGTTTGGGTCTGCTGTCCTGGCTGTGCTCCCTCCCAGCTTCTTGTGCACCTGCTCGCTTCCAGAGCGTGGGAAACTGAAGAATCCTGGATTTAGGGTAAGCACTGCTCAGCAACAACCAAAGTATCAGTGTGTTACCAACATTATTCTCATACTGAATCCAAAGCACAGCACTGTACCAGCTACCAAGAACAAAATTAACTCCCCTATGCCAGCTGAAAGCAAGACACCATTATAAACTATACTTCCCATACTTCTCAGTCTGGCAGGAATTAGGTTTGAGTATTGGGCTTCTCCACATTTTTAGAAATAATACTGAAATACACTGTCTAGTGATGACATTATCCCTCATGCAGAATACACTTCTCCCTTCAGTACTGGTTTATTCTGTGTATAGAAAGACTGTCATTGGGATGGAAGAATAAATTCCATTAATAGCAATACAGGAGCCACCTCATAGATGCTTTTGCATAGCTTTTATTTTAAATGTTACAGGGAAATAAGTAAAATCGATCACTGAGCATCATGCCTGCAAATAATAAAAATTGCATTTTTAAACATTTTTAGTGTATAGTAGGGAATATTTTAATAAATGAGGAGACCAAGGTTGTCCCAGGTAGCATTTTCAAAATACTACCAGAAGCTCACATGTGATACTTTTATGGGGTTCTCTTTTAAGTATCTCTCTAATATGACCAAGTCCTTATCAAATTGCTGTGTGTGCATGGCTTGGATTAAGAAGGAGGTATGGATTCTCAGTATTCAAATAAATTTGTTCTTTTGAATGACCTTTTCCTCTGTTACTTGCAAGACGTGGCTTATCTCTGTTTTGGGCTTTTTGGAAACTTCACTGGACCTATATGTTCAGAAATATTAGCAATTTCCAAGTGAAAATATTTTTTTTAATAATTATTTTAATTTACACTTTTTAAATTTTTAATTTAATACTGGCATCTAAGCAAAATCTTCAGGTATCAACAATGCTCTAGTCCCCAGTGGTGTCCCCCGGGCTCAGTATTGGGCCCAGTCCTGTTCGGTATCTTTACTGATGATCTGGATGAGGGGATTGAGTGCACCCTCAGTAAATTCATGGACAACACCAAGTTGGGTGGCACTGTTGATGTGCTGGAGGATAGGAAGGCTCTGCAGGGGATCTGGACAGGCTGGGTCAATAGGCTGAGACCAATGGAATGAGGTTCAACAAGGCCGAGGGCCAAGTCCTGTCCTTGGGTCACAGCAACCCCAGGCAGTGCCACAGGCTGGGGACAGAGTGGCTGGGAAGCTGCCCAGTGGAAAAGGACCTGAGGTGCTGGTCAGCAGTGGCGAAACATTAAACAGTGTGGCCAGCAGGACCAGGGCAGGGATTGTCCCTCTCTACTCAGCACTGGTGAGGCCACACCTCAAGGGCTCTGTCCAGTTCTGGCCCCTCACTACAAGACACTGAGGTACAGGAGTGAGTAGAGGACAACGCAGCCAGGGAAGGGTCTGGAGCACAAGTCCTATGAGGAGCAGCTGAGGGAGCTGGGGGTGTTCAGCCTGGAGAAGAGGAGGCTCAGGGGGCACCTTACTGCTCTACAACTCCCTGATAGGAGGGTGTAACCAGGTGGGGGTCGGCCTCTTCTCCCAGACAGCCAGTGACAGGAAGAGAGGAAATGGCCTCAAGCTGTGCCAGGGGAGGTTCAGGTTAGACGTCAGCAAGAAATTCTTCACAGAAAGGGTGATTTCATATTGGAACGGGCTGCCCAGTGAAGTGATGGAATCACTGTTGCTGGAGGTATTTGAGGAAAGACTGGATGTGGCACTCAGTGCCATGGTCAGGTTAACAAGGTGGTGTTCGGTCAAAGGTTGGACTCAATGATCTGGGAGGTCTTTTCCAACCTAATTGATTCTGTGATTCTGTGCTTGGCCTGTAGCAGGTCTCTTTTTTTAGAGAAAAAGCATTGTTACATGCTGAGCAGGGTTGGGGGTTTTTTAGATCTACCACGGGGGTCCTGCATTCTGATACAAGACTTTAAAGACAGATATGCAGTTACCATTGTTATACTGTAGGGATCTACTAAATTAATCTATTTTATTTCCTCACATTAGCTGTTTTATTATTACCCTGCAGGTCCATCGTTTGATGGACTAGATCCAAAAGTAGGGGGAATAGACAACACTGGAAGAATAAAACTGGCAGTGACTCTACTCGGCAGAAACAGACGTTTCTTTTTTGTTGTTGTTTTTCTTTAACTGAAACGCTACCGTTTGTTTTGGTTTTGGTTTGTTTTGCTGCCGGGGCGGAGGCGGCGGGGAAGCGGTTCCGGGGCCGGGAGGGCGGTGCCGTCGCTCATGTGACAGCGGCTCCAAGGGG